>NC_029781.3:62328310-62329639 GCF_000817695.3 Arachis duranensis
GGCGGCATTTATGAGGATCCGGAAAGTCTCACCTTGTCTGTGGTATTCCGAGTAGGATCCTGGGAATCCAGAAAGTCTAACATTGTCTGTGGTATTCCGAGTAGGATTCCGGTAATGAATGACTGTGACGTGCTTCAGACTCGCAAGTGCTGGGCGTTAGTGACAGACGCAAAAGAATCAACGGATTCTATTCCAGTAGGAGCGGGAACCAACCAGTGATTAGCCATGCTGTGACAGAGCGCGTGAGTGTAGTTTTCACTGCGAGGATGGGATGTAGCTTTCGGCCAGGTGATGCCTCCAGACGATTAGCCATGTGAGTGACAGCCGCAGAGGACCATTTTCCCGAGATGATTCAAAGTAGCCATCGTCGAACAGTGAACCCCTATACACAGCTTGCCATGGAAAGGAGTAAGAAGGATTGAGTTGAAGCAGTAGGAAAGCAGGCGTCCGTGAGCCATGCAGTATCTCCATATGCTTATCTGAAATTCCACCAATGAATCTGCATAAGTATCCCTTTTTATTATTTCTTTTTATTATTTGTTTTGCTAAATTCCATAATTTTATCTGCCTAACTGAGATTTACAAGGTGACCATAGCTTGCTTCATACCAACAATCTCTGTGGGATCAACCCTTACTCGCGTAAGGTTTATTACTTGGACGACCCAGTACACTTGCTGGTTAGTTGAACGGAGTTGTGTCCACTCGTGCCAATTTTAAATTTCATAAAAGTACAACTTAAAGGATAGTGATCACAATTTCGTCCACCAAGTTTTTGGCGCCGTTGCCGGGGATTGTTCGAGTATGGACAACTGACGGTTCATCTTGTTGCTCAGATTAGGTAATTTTCTTTTCAAAAATCTTTTTCAAAATTTTTCTTTGCTTTTTCGTTTTTCTAACCATGTTTTTTTCAAAAAAAAAATTAGAATAAAAATACAAAAAAATTAGAAAATCAAAAATATTTTGTGTTTCTTGTTTGAGGCTTGTGTTAATTTTTAAGTTTGGTGTCAATTGCATGCTTTTAAAATTTTTCTTGCATTTTTTCGAAAATCTCATGCATTCATAGTGTTCTTCATGATCTTCAAGATGTTCTTGATAAGTCCTCTTGTTTGATCTTGATGTTTTCTTGTTTTGTGTTGGTTGTTGTTTTTCATGTGCATCTTTGCATTTTTAGAGTCCATGCATTAAAGATTTCTAAGTTTGGTGTCTTGCATGTTTTCTTTGCATAAAATTTTTTTTCAAAAATATGTTCTTGATGTTCATCATGATCTTCAAAGTGTTCTTGGTGTTCATCTTGACATTCATAGTGTTCTTGCATGCATCATATGTTT
>NC_029781.3:62329773-62330944 GCF_000817695.3 Arachis duranensis
TTGATTTCAAAAATATCTTTTCCTTACTTCCCTCCAAAATTTCGAAATTTTGGGTTGACTTGGTCAAAAATTTTTAAAATTAGTTGTTTCTTACAAGTCAAGTCAAAATTTCAATTTTAAAAATCTTATCTTTTCAAAATCTTTTTCAAAAATTATATCTTTTTCAATTTTTTTTTCTATTTTCGAAAATTTCAAAAATCTTTTTCAAAATATTTTCAAAATCTTTTTCTTATCTTTATATCAAATTTTCGAAAATTAGATAACAAGTAATGTGATTGATTCAAAAATTTGAAGTTTGTTACTTTCTTGTTAAGAAAGGTTCAATCTATAAGTTCTAGAATCTTATCTTGTAGTTTCTTGTTAGTTAAGTAATTTTAAAAATTAAATCTTTTTCAAAATATCTTTTTCAAAAATTTTATCTTTTTCAAAATTTGATTTCAAAATATCTTATCTAACCTCCTATCTTCTTATCTTTTTAAATTTTAATTTCAAAATCTTTTTCAATCAACTAACTAACTTTTTGTTTGTTTCTTATCTTTTTCAAAACCAACTAACTTCCTATCCATCTCTAATTTTCAAAAATACTTCTCTCTTTTTCAAAAATTCTTTTTAATTGTTTTAAATTTTAATTTTATTCTTATCTTATCTCTAATTTTCGAAAATTACTAACCCCTTTTTCAAATTTATTTTCGAAATTCTCCCTCTCCTTTCTTATTCTATTTAATTAATTAATTACTAACACTTCTCTTCACCTCTCTTCATCTAAGAATCCAAACTTCTTATATCCCTTGTATTTGGATTCTTTCCCCCCTTTCTCTGTCTACTAACAGAAAGGAATCTCTATACTGTGACATAGAGGATTCCTCTTTCTTTTCTTGTTTTCTTCTCTTTCATATGAGCAGGAACAGGGAAAAGACACTCTTGTTGAAATTGATCCAGAACCTGAAAGGACTTTGAAGAGAAAATTAAGAGAAGCTAAATTACAACAATCCAGAAATAACCTTTCAGAAATTTTCGAACAAGAGAAAGAGATGGCAGCTGAAAATAATAATAATAATGTAAGGAGAATGCTTGGTGACTTCACAAAGCCAACGTCCAAGTTTGATGGAAGAAGCATCTCCATTCCTGCCATTAGAGCCAATAACTTTGAGCTGAAACCTCAGCTAGTTGT
>NC_029781.3:62332233-62333947 GCF_000817695.3 Arachis duranensis
AAGTCATTGAGACAAGCTTATGGAATAGTAGAGGACGTGTTAGTAAAGGTTGAAGGCCTTTACATCCCTGCTGATTTCATAATCTTAGACACTAGGAAGGAAGAGGATGATTGCATCATCCTTGGAAGACCTTTCCTAGCCACAGAAGAAGCTGTGATAGATGTCAACAGAGGTGAGTTAGTCCTTCAATTGAATGGGGACTACCTTGTGTTTAAGGCACATGGCCATCCCTCTGTGACAAAAGAGAGTAAGCATGAAGAGCTTCTCTCAGTTCAGAGTCAAGAAGAGCCCACACAGTCAAACTCTAAGTTTGGTGTTGTGAGGCCACAACCAAACTCTAAGTTTGGTGTTGGGACTGCACAAACATTGACCTGATCACCTAGTGGCTCCATGAGAGCCAATGTCAAGCTATTGACATTAAAAAAGCGCTTGTTGGGAGGCAACCCAATTTTATTTATCTAATTTTTATTTTATTTTATTATTATTTTTTGTTTTATTAGGTACATGATCATGAGGAGTCACGAAAAAATCAAAAAAATTAAAAACAGAGTCAAAAAAAGAAGAAAAAAATTTTTTCACCCTGGAGGACGCACAGGCTGGCGTTCAACGCCAGTAAGATGCATCTGGCTGGCGTTCAACACCAGAACAGAGCACCATTCTGGCGCTGAACGCCAGAAACAAGCAACACTCTGGCGCTGAACGCCAGGAATGTGCCCAGAGAAGAAAAGCTGGCGCTGAACGCCAGCAACAAGCATGAAACTGGCGTTCAACGCCAGAAACATGCTTTACATGGGCGTTGAACGCCCAGAATATGCACCAATGGGCGTTTAAACGCCAGAATGGTGTACAAAGGCATTATACATGCCTATTTGGTGCAGGAATGGTATTTCTTGACACCTCAGGATCCTGTGGACCCCACAGGATCACCTCAGGATCTGTGGACCCCACAGGATCCCCACCTACCATATTCTCACCTTACCTTTTAATCCTAATCACACTCTCCTAATCCTATTTCACTCTTCCCCATATCACACTTCCCAAAAACCTTCACCAATCACCTCAATTCCTCTTCCCAATTATTCCATTCACCATTCACATCAACCCACTATTCCCCATAAACCCCACCTACCTTCATACAATTCAAATTCAATTCCCCAACCATTCCCACCCAAAATGGCCGAACACCCACCCTCCCCTCTCCCTATAAATACCCTTCCGTTCTACTTCATTTTCACACAACACTAACCCATCTTCTCTCCCTTAGCCGAACCTACCTCTCCCCCTCTCTACCATATTTTCTTCTTCTTCTTCTCTTCTTTTCTTTCTTGCTCGAGGGCGAGCAAAATTTTAAGTTTGGTGTGGTAAAATCATAAGCTTTTTGTTTTTCCATTACCATCAATGGCACCTAAAGCCGAAGTATCCTCTAGAAAAGGGAAAGGGAAGACAAAAGCTTCCACCTCCGAGTCATGGGAGACGGAAAGATTCATCTCCAAGAGCCATCAAGACCACTTCTATGATGTTGTGGCAAAGAAGAAGGTGATCCCCGAGGTCCCTTTCAAGCTCAAAAAGAATGAGTATCCGGAAATCCGACATGAAATCCAAAGAAGAGGTTGGGAAGTCCTAACCAACCCCATGCAACAAGTCGGAATATTGATGGTTCAAGAGTTCTATGCCAATGCATGGATCACTAGGAACCATGATCAAAGTATGAACC
>NC_029781.3:62334012-62334497 GCF_000817695.3 Arachis duranensis
GCTAAGTGGAGAATAGATTCCAAAGGCAAGCCAGTTCAACTAAGAAGACTGGATCTCAAGCCTGTGGCTAGAGGGTGGTTGGAGTTCATTCAACGCTCCATCATTCCTACTAGCAACCGATCTGAAGTTATTGTGGATCGGTCCATCATGATCCATAGCATCATGATTGGAGAGGAAGTAGAAGTTCATGAGGTCATCTCCAATGAACTCTACAAAATAGCCGATAAGTCCTCCACCATGGCAAGGCTAGCTTTTCCTCACCTTATTTGCCATCTGTGTTACTCAGCTAGAGTTATCATAGAAGGAGATTCCCCCATTGAAGAGGATAAGCCCATCACCAAGAAGAGGATGGAGCAAGCAAGAGAAACCATGTACGGTTCTCAAGAAGTGCATGAGGAAGCTCATCATCAACAAATTCCTGAGATGCCTCAAGGAATGCACTTTCCTCCCAACAACTATTGGGAGCAACTCAACACCTCCTTAGA
>NC_029781.3:62334620-62397865 GCF_000817695.3 Arachis duranensis
GGAAGGGACATAGAAGAGCTTAGCACCATTGTTGGTCCTTCAAGAAGAAGACGCCACTAAAGGTGGATTCATTCCTTGTTCTTTATTTCTTTCTATTTTCGGTTTTTAATTATTGTGTTTATGTATGTTTTGTGTCTCTACTTCATGATCATTAGTATGTAACCATGCCTTAAAGCTATGAATAAAATCCATTAATCCTTCACCTCTCTTAAATGAAAAATGTTTTAATTCAAAAGAATAAGAAGTACGTGAATTTCAGATTTATCCTTAAATTTAATTTAATTATATTGATGTGGTGACAATACTTTTTGTTTTCTGAATGAATGATTGAACAGTGCATATGTCTTTTGATGTTGTTGTTTATGAGTGTTAAAATTGTTGGCTCTTGAAAGAATGATGAACAAAGAGAAATGTTATTGATGATCTGAAAAATCATGAAATTGATTCTTGAAGCAAGAAAACGCAGTGAAAAAGCAAAAGCTTATTCGAAAAAAAAAGAAGAGAAGGAGCAGTAGAAAAAGCCAATAGCCCTTAAAACCAAAAGGCAAGGGTACAAAAGGATCCAAGGCTTTGAGCATCAATGGATAGGAGGGCCCAAGGAAATTAAAATCCAGGCCTAAGCGGCTAAATCAAAGCTGTCCCTAACCATGTGCTTGTGTCATGAAGGTCCAAGTCAAAAGCTTGAGACTGAGTGGTTAAAGTCGTGATCCAAAGCAAAAGAGTGTGCTTAAGAGCACTGGACACCACTAACTGGGGACTCTAGCAAAGCTGAGTCACAATCTGAAAAGGTTCACCCAGTTATGTGTCTGTGGCATTTATGTATCCGGTGGTAATACTGGAAAACAAAATGCTTAGGGCCATAGCCAAGACTCAAAAAGTAGCTGTGTTCAAGAATCAACATGCTTAACTAGGAAAGTCAATAACACTATCCAAAATTCTAAGTTCCCAGAGACGTCAATCATTCTGAACTTCAAAGGAAAAAGTGGGATGCCAAAACTGTTCAGAAGCAAAAAGCTACAAGTCCCGCTCATCTAATTAAATTAATATTCATTGATATTTTAAAATTTATAGTATATTCTCTTCTTTTTATCCTAGTTGATTTTCAGTTGCTTGGGGACAAGCAACAATTTAAGTTTGGTGTTGTGATGAGCGGATAATTTATACGCTTTTTGGCATTACTTTTAGGTAGTTTTTAGTAAGTTTAAGCTACTTTTAGGGATGTTTTCATTAGTTTTATGTTAAATTCACATTTCTGGACTTTACTATGAGTTTGTGTGTTTTTCTGGACTTTACTATGACTTTACTATGACTTTACTATAAGCTACTTGGCTGGAGTTGTCATAGAAGGAGACATCCTCATTGAAGAGGACAAGCCCATCACTAAGAAGAGGATGGAGCAAACAAGAGAGGCTATCCATGGATCTCAAGAGACGCATGAGGAAGCTCATCATAAAAAAATCCCTGAGATGCCTCAAGGGATGCATTTTCCTCCAAACAACTATTGGGAACAACTCAACACTTCTCTAGAAGGATTGAGTCATGACATGAACCAATTAAGGGTGGAACACCCAAAACACTCCATCATTCTCAATGAGATTAGAGAAGATCAAAGAGCTATGAGGGAGAAGAAACAAAGGCAAGGAAGAGACATAGAGGAGCTCAAGAACACCATTGGTCCTTCAAGGAGAAGGCGCCACCATCACTAAGGTGGACTCATTCCTTAACTTCCTTGTTCTTATCTCTTTGTTTTTCGGTTTATGAGCTTCATGTTTGTCTATGTTTGTGTCTTTGTTACATGATCATTAATGTCTAGTGTCTATATCTTAAGGCTATGAATAATTCCATGAATCTTTCACCTTTCTTAAATGAAAAATGTTTTTAATACAAAAGAACAAGAAGTACATGATTTTCGAATTCATCCTTGAAATTAGTTAAATCATATTGATGTGGTGATAATACTTTTCGTTTTCTAAATGAATACTTGAACAATGCTTATTTTTTATCTTTTTGTTTATGAATATTAAAATTGTTGGATCTTGAAAGAATGATGAAAAAGAGAAATGTTATTGATGATCTGAAAAATCATAAAATTGATTCTTGAAGCAAGAAAAAGCAGTGAAAAAGAAGAAGCTTGCGAAAAAAAAGTGGCAAAAAAAAGAGAAAGAAAAAGAAAAAGCAAGCAGAAAAAGCTAATAGCCCTTAAAAACAAAAGACAAGGGTAAAAAGGATCCAAGGCTTTGAGCATCAATGGATAGGAGGGCCCAAGAAAATAAAATCCAGGCCTAAACGGCTAAAACAAGCTGTCCCTAACCATGTGCTTGTGGCATGCAGGTCCAAGTGAAAAGCTTGAGACTGAGTGGTTAAAGTCATGATCCAAAGCAAAAAGAGTGTGTTTAAGAGCTCTGGACACCTCTAACTGGGGACTTTAGAAAAGCTGACTCATAATCTGAAAAGGTTCACCCAGTCATGTGTCTGTGGCATTTATGTATCCGGTGGTAATACTGGAAAACAAAGTGCTTAGGGCCACGGCCAAGACTCATACAAGTAGCTGTGTTCAAGAATTAACATACTTAACAAGGAGAATTAACAACACTATCTGAACTCTGAGTTCCTATAGATATCAATCATTCTAAACTTCAAAGGATAAAGTGAGATGCAAAAACTGTTCAGAAGCAAAAAGCTACTAGTCCCGCTCATCTAATTAAAACTAAGCTTCATTGATATTTTGAGATTTATAGTATATTCTCTTCTTTTTATCCTATTTGATTTTCAGTTACTTGCGGACACGCAATAATTTAAGTTTGGTGTTGTGATGAGCAGATAATTTATACGCTTTTTGGCATTGTTTTTAGGTAGTTTTTAGTAGGATCTAGCTACTTTTAGGGATGTTTTTATTAGTTTTTATGCAAAATTCACATTTCTGGACTTTACTATGAGTTTGTGTGTTTTTCTGTGATTTCAAGTATTTTCTGGATGAAATTGAGGGACCTGAGAAAAAATCTTATTCAGGCTGAAAAAGGACTGCTGATGCTGTTGGATTCTGACTTCCCTGCACTCGAAATGGATTTTCTGGAGCTAAAGAACCACAAATGGCGCGCTCTTAATTGCGTTGGAAATTAGACATCCAGGGCTTTCCAGCAATATATAATAGTTCATACTTTATTCAAGATTAGACGACGCAAATTGGCGTTCAACGCCAGTTTCATGCTGCATTCTGGAGTAAAACGCCAGAAATACATCACAAACCAGAGTTAAACGCCAAAAATATGTTACAAGTTGGTGTTTAACCCCAAGAGAAGCCTCTGTACATGTAAACCTCAATCTTAGCCCAAGCACACACCAAAGTGGGCCCCGGAAGTAGATTTCTGCACATAGACTTATTTCTGTAAATCCTAGTAGCTAGTTTAGTATAAATAGAACTTTTTACTATTGTACTAGTGTCTTGTCTTTTTCCCTATTTTCAAATTCACATGCTATTTGGGGAGGCTGGCCATTCAGCCATGCCTGGACCTTGATCACTTATGTATTTTCAACGGTGGAGTTTCTACACACCATAGATTAAGGTGTGGAGCTCTGCTGTTCCTCGAGTATTAATGCAATCACTATTATTCTTCTATTCAATTCAGCTTATTCTTATTCTAAGATATTCGTTGCACTTCAACATGATGAATGTGATGATCTGTGACACCCATCATCATTCTCACCTATGAACGCGTGCCTGACAACCACTCCCGTTCTACCTTAGATCGAGCGCATATCTCTTGGATTCCTTAATCAGAATCTTCGTGGTATAAGCTAGAATCCATTGGCAGCATTCTTGAGAATCCGGAAAGTCTAAACCTTGTCTGTGGTATTTCGAGTAGGATTCAAGGATTGAATGACTGTGACGAGCTTCAAACTCGCGAGTGTTGGGCGTAGTGACAGACGCAAAAGAATCACTGGATTCTATTCTGACATGATCGAGAACCGACAGATGATTAGTCGTGCTGTGACAGAGCATTTGGACCATTTTCACTGAGAGGACGGGAGGTAGCCATTGACAACAGTGAAACCCAACATACAGCTTGCCATGAAAAGGAGTATGAAGGATTGGATGAAGGCAGTAGGAAAGTAGAAATTCAACAGGAACAAAGCATCTCCATACACTTATCTGAAATTCCCACCAATGATTTACATAAGTATCTCTATCTCTATTTTATGCTTTATTTATCTTTATATTCAAAAACCTTTATAACCATTTGAATCCGCCTAACTGAGATTTACAAGATGACCATAGCTTGCTTTATACCATTAATATCCGTGGGATCGACCCTTACTCACGTAAGGTATTACTTGGACGATCCAGTGCACTTGCTGGTTAGTTGTGCGAAGTTATGACAAAGTGTGATTCAAGTTTGAGAGTTCCAAGTCTATTGGCGCCATTGTTGATGATCACAATTTCGTGCACCAATCACAACCAAACTCCAAACCAAGAGGGTGATAACTCATAGAGAAAATAGAAAATAAAAACTAAAGACATAAATTACAAAAGAAACAAAAATCCTAATTAATAGCAAAAACAAGCAAACAACCCAAAAAGTATCTATTCACACTATGGACATATTTACAACAACCAAAATATAGCACTCAAGGCGCTAGCTCCCCAGCAACGGTGCCAAAATTTCGACAATGGCCAAAGGCATAGGTTTGGATTTTTACACTAAAAATAGGATTGACGTTGCAAGTATAGTCCAAACCCAACCATTGATCATCAATCAAATTATAACCCTAAAGATGTCACAAATCAAAGCAAATATAAATCGAGAGTATTTTGACTCCCGAGTCATTCTCCCTTGGAACTAATGCCAACAAGTGCACACAATTTTGGTTGTGGAAAGTAAGGGGTTTCAATGATAAGGAAGCAAACAAATAAAGAGATGAAAGAACGATCAAAATTGCAATTAATAAACTAATGAGGAATAAAAGAACTATGTATGTAATATGGACAAGTAATGCTATAAAGTGATGGAAAAGTGGTTCAAAACATAAATAAAACCTTGACTTGGGATGAGTCATGGAATCCCTTCCTTGCCATAACCACAACTATGATAATTGTGATGGATTAATCTTACTAAGTCAACCCTTAATATTGAAGGATAAGTCAAGTGAGCATAATTGTTATTAATCCACAAATCCTAGTTAACTTACCAAACTAATTGGTAAAAAGCTAGCATTAGTGAAAACAATAACAACTAACAATCCAAAAAATATCACTAAATATTGGACATTATAGCTCTAGTAATCCATAAACTCATTTGCCCCAAGTCAAGGGGTGAAAATTACCCCATAATCAAAATTGGCATTTCATCAAACACATAGAGGGCATAATCATAAAACATGGCAAAATTGAGAAAATGATAAAAGCTATGAACCATAAATGATCGAAATCAATAAAGGCAATTCAAACAAACATAAAATAAGCATCAAACATCAAATTCAACAACTAGAAATCTAAAATTACAAAACTATATAAATTGGCAAGAGAAATGAAAATATGAGAAAGTGTAGAATAAGTGTAGTAATTAAAAGAGAAATTAAAGAAATACTTGCAATGAAATTACTAGAATCCAAAATCAAACTTGAAGTATAAAATGCTACAAACCCTAATTAATCCTAAGCAGGCTTTGTATGCTACACTACTCCTACTCCTACTATGTGTTTTCTATCTAATCTACATACTAAAAACCTAATGAAAACCTACTTTTTCATATGAGATGTTGCTCCCTTCATATAGCCTTTGATTTCAGCATCCAAACCTTCAAAAAATGTGCCAAAAAGCCCCAAAACGCGAGTCCACGTGACTTTTTAATGGAGGCACACGCTGGTACCTGTGCACATACACTTCGCTGAATTTTCACTTGTGCGTACGCACAGAGGGTTGTGCGCACGCACGCATGCTGATTTCCTTCTTGTGCGTACGCATGTAGGGTTGTGCGCACGCATGTATGGCTGTGTGCTTCTCCTTTGTTTTCTTCATGTTTTCTCCTTTTGCACATGCTTTCTTCCACTTTTGCATATCCATTCTTGCCTCTTTGATCTGAAATCACTCAACAAACATGTCATGACATCAAATGGAATAAAAGTGGAATTAAATTGCTCAATTTAAGCACAAAAATGCATGTTTTCACATTTATGTTCAATTTAGGGATCAAACACAAAAGTATGCTATTTTGGTGAATAAATATGGGTTTATGTGATGAAATCCATCCAATTACAACCAAAATATATCGTCAAATATGGATTCATCAACCTTCATGATTAATTATCTCTTTCTTTTTTCGGAGATTTTTATCCTTAGAACTGACTGGTCTTCTACGCTTATGGCATGGATTGTTTTCATTTGCACTAACAACTTGTCCTTCTGAGACACTTGTTCTTGTTGGTACATTTGCAGTTGGAATGTGAGATTTGGTTACTCTCCTTAGGTCAATAAATGCGTCTGGCAATTGATTCGTAATATTTTGCATATGAATTAGCTTTTGTACTTCTAGTCCACATTGTCTTGTACGAGGATCTAAATGGGATAATGACAATGTATTTCAAGTAATCTCTTTTTTTCAACTGCTTATTTTCTCTCTCTAACTTTGAAAAAATTATTTTTTTCAAAGTGACAATCATAAAATCTTACCTTAAATAAATCACCCGTCATAGGTTCAAGGTATTTTATAATTGACGGAGATTCATAACTAACATATATCCCCAATCTTTTTTGGGGTCCTATTTTTATGCGTTGTAGTGAAGCAATTAGGGCAGAAATCGCACATCCAAATATCTTAAGATGAAAAATGTTTAGCTCCTAATCGCAAGCCAGTTGTAATGAGAAGAATTTAAGATAACTTGTTGGTCTGATGTGTATACGTGCTGCAGCATGAAAAATAACATGTCTCATACTAAAACAGACATTTTAGTTCTCATAAGTAATGGTCTAGCTATTAATTGGAGTTGCTTAATCAATGATTCGGCTAGACCATTTTGAGTGTGTACATGAGCAATAAATTCTTTTATCGTAATTTCAGTTGACACACAATAATCATTAAATGCTTGGGACCTAAATTCACCAGCATTATCAAGACGTATTGTCTTTATAACATAGTCTGAAAATGAGTTTTTAATTTAATTATTTGAGCTAGCAATCTTGCAAATGCCATATTGCGCATTAATAGTAAAAACATGGGACCATCATAAAAATGTATCTATTAAAATTATGAAATATTTAAGCGGTTCACATGGGGTGAATGAGCCCACATATATCATCCTGAATACATTCTAGAATAGATGGTGATTCAATTCTAGTTTTTTCTTGTGTTGGTCTTATAATTAATTTTTCTTAAGAACAAGCAGCAAATGATAATAATTTTATGTTCCTTTAGAGAATGATAAGATGAATTCTCAATGATACTTCTCATCATAATTGAATCCGGATGTCCTAACTAGTCATGCCAAATTGTAAATACATTTATATTTGTAAATTTTTGGTTTACTATGGCATGTGATTCCATATTATTAATAGTGGTGTAGTACAAACCAGAAGAGAGAGCGGATAGTTTCTCTAATACACATTTTTCTCCTGTATCATAGTGGTAATATAGATATATTCATTATTTTATTCTCTTGCGATTTCTACATGATATCCATTTTGGTGGATATCTTTAAAATATAGTAAGTTTTTATGAGACTTACTTGATAGTAATGTATTATTTATAAAAAACTAGGTTCATTTAGGTAATACTATAGTAGCTCTTCCGGAGCCTTCAATCATTTTTGTACTACCAACAATCGTACTTATATTTGTTTCTTTTGTAACAAAAGAGACAAAATATCTTTTATCTCTAAGTGTTGTATGTGTTAAAATATTATCAGCGAGACATATTTCTTTATTATTGAATTTGAGTGAAACGTGAGAAATATCCACATCTTCATTACTAAAATAAAAATAAATTATCATTAATGAAGAGAAAATACAAAAGTTTCAGAAACAAGTAAAAACTACAACAAAAAAAATTAACTATAAAGAAAGAAAAATATCTAAAAAAATGATAAATTTTTAATTAATGTTCTTCTAAAAAAATTTGATTCATCTAAATGAGTAATATCACTTCGGTCACTAAAATAAGTTGGTTTAGACTTGCATGAGTTGCTAATATTAAGGATGTCATCAAGGTTTGTAAAGATATCATCGGTGGATTTCAGTTCTGTTTCAACAGTATTAGCTTCAATTTCATCTTTTTATACAGTCAAATTGACTATTTGTTTTTGTCATTTTCTTTTGATAGATTCTTGATATAACTTGACAAAATGTTCAGGGATACGACATATACATGACCAATGACCTTTTAATCCACATTGATAGCACAAATTTTTCACATTATAGCTCGGATCACGCGTCTTATGTTTATTCCACTTTTGGTTATGAGTAGGAACCCTATTCTTCCATTTTTCATATCCACATCCACGACCACGACCACGGTTTCGACCGTTATTCTAACCATGGTTTTTTTTTATGTTCACGAGATCCCACATTCATTTCAGAAAAAGCAGTTGAGCCAGTTGGACAAATATCATGATTTTTTCATTAATAATTCATTATTTTTTTCTGTCAAAAGGAGACAACCTATTAGGTGATAGTATACCTTTTAAAATCCTTTTCACAATACTGTTATTGTCACAGCACGTTGGAAGTGTGGAATGTGAAATTTTTTTTTCATTAAGTCCTCATCGGTAACTTATTGGCCACACAATTTCAGTTGTGAACTTATTTTAAAAAGTACAGAATTGTATTTATATACTATTTTAAAATCTTGCAGTTTTAAATGTATCTACTCATAACGAGTTTTAGGCAATAATATAATCTTTTAGTGTTCATACCTTTCTTTTAAATTTGTTTATAGTTCTTGGAATATTTAACAGTCAAGTATTTTACTTTTAATCCTTTATGAAAGTAATAACGTAGAAAAAATAAGTGCCTTAGCCTTATTTTTGTTTGAGGATTCTAATTTTGTTTATGGTATCTCCAAATTTTTTTTGCCATTTAAATCAAGAACGACAAATTCAAGTTTTTACAAATTTGACATGATAAATTTAGCCTCTAAGAATTCATACAAATAATATGTTATAAAAATAAGGATTAGAATTTGAGAGAAAGAGAAGAAAAAAAATAAAAAGAATAATAGATGATTTTATTAATAATTGTTGTACACAAAATATTACAAAAAAATTATTTATAGTCAAAAACTTAACTTCTAACTTATTCAACTAAATTATATCTATAACTAATTTTATCTACTTAAAATTTAAATTATGATTATAATCTAAAGTCTCCTTAATAAATATATTTATAACGATTGCCTAATAGTCCAATTTAGTAGAAGAGCTAAAATTAGCACTAGTCTCACTGTTATAGGCTTAATCACGAACTAAAAATTTGCTCAAAATTTTGATGAAATCCTTGATAGAATTCTTTGTCTAGTAGTCATAAGAGCAGTTTTAATTAATCCAACAAATTAGATCTTGAACGACGGAAAATAATATCATCTAGCTATCGGAACAATATTATTCAATTAAAAAAAGCAAAGAAACCTATAAAACAATTAGTAAAAAATTTTTATAATAAATAAATATTTGTAATTAAATTTTCATTAGTTGTTATTTTTTTAAAAAAATCATCTTAAAATATTTGCCTTTAGAAATTCATAAGTCATTCGACATTAAATACATAAACGAATATTTTAAAAAATTATTTTTAACAAAAACTAATTAGAAAGGATTTAATAGAAAGTTTTTTATCAAATATAAAAATTTAATCACAAATTTTTAAATTATAAAAATCTAATTAAAAATTTAATAAAATTATAAAAAAATAATTAAAATCTTAATTAAACTTTACTCTTTTACTTTGTTAATTTTTCACTTTAAAAAATTTTTCTACATCTTATTATATGCTAACAAAAGAGAAATATAAAAATCTAGCTCCAATTCTAAATCATAAGCGAGTAGTTTGCCAATTTAAGCCTTTTTAGTTAAAGTGTTATTGCAAACCAAAGAATAAAATCTGTAAGGATCTCCTGTGCTTTACTTCCTTTTTTTTTATTGAACACGTTGGAGTTCTCATGTAATTACTAAATAAAACTCAAGCACTTTTTATGTCTTACATATAGAATGTCAACAAAGTAAAGAAAATTTTAATTTTAGAAAAGCTATATTTGCCAGCCCCCTACAGAAATCAAAGTGTCCTCTAGAATGGTAGTTTTGAAAGTTAGTTTATAGTAGTAGTAACAATTCTTCATTTATAAATATTCTTTAGATAAACTATATTTGAACATGATATCTAAATTTAAAGTTTATACATTATTAATAAAAATATAAAAAATGATACAAATGATAAATAAAATTTTAAAAGGTGATAAAAATTATATGATTTTTGTAAGTATGATTAAATAGTCTTTTTATCATTAAATTTTAATATTTTTACTCCAAGTGATTTTTTATGATAAAAAATATTTTAAAAAATAAAAAATCTAGAGATTAAATTTATTTTATTTTTTATACTTTTTAAATAGTTATCCAAATATCACCACAAATATTCAAATAAAATATACAAATAGTTTGTTAAATACAAAAATTATTTGTCACTTATAATTTTTTTTAATGTTTCTCATATTTTTAAATTCTTTAAAAGTTTGTTTTCTATTATTTTTTTCAAAAGAATAGAATATTGTTTGATTCTAAATGTTTGGGTTAAATTTTAATTTAGTTTAATATATTTTAAACGTTTTATTTTTTCCAAAAAGTTTCAAACGAGATCGATGTTATTTTATTGATAAATTTGACACGAATAATTAATAGAATAAGTGACGTGAACGTTAACAATATTATTATTAAGTCATATTTTTTTTGTATTTGAGAAACATAATCAAAACTTTCTTGTAATAGTTTATCTTTTCGATATTTTTTTTGTAAACAATTTCAAATTCTATCTATAAGACCCAAGACTTTTGAAAAAGTCCTATTTTAAACTAATCTATCTCGAACCATATATTTATTTACAGTTTTAATTTTATAAATTATTTTATTGAAGGTAATTAAAGGTAATTTTGATTAATTGAATTTGAAATAAATTAAGGTTTTCATCCAAACTCTATAATTATGGATTAGTTTTCTATTTACAACTTAAAGTTCTAGAAATCTAAAAGTAATGAGTTTGAGCTATTTAAATTAAGATTTTATCTAATTTTACAATTATTGAGTTATTTTATATATTTAAATTGTAAAGTTGGCAGTTGTGAGATAATAAGGATCTTTATATGATTTGGACTAAATAATTAATATTTTAAAATATTGATACTACTGTTTTGCGAAAATAAGGGATTTAATTATATTATTTATAATTATTTGATTTGGACATTTTATTGAAAATAATTTATAAAATTGATGAGCAAATAGTATTTTCTATATGCAATTAGTGTTGGATTTAAATTGGGTTCAATTTCTATATTATCCCTACTTTTATTTAATATTACAAAATTATCCTTATACCAAATTTTTACCCTAATCCTAAAACTCAACACACACAACCTTAACCCTGAAAACCCTACTCGGTTCCCCTGACCCGGTACACACTAGTGCACCTAACCCTACAGCAGCAGCAGCCGCAAACTAAATGAAGAAAAGAAAGAAGGGGGAAGTAGGGGAGCGGTTACATAAAAGCAGAGTGAGGGAGGAGGAGGAAAGGAAGCGTGGTGGGTGTTACTGCCACCATCGCCGCCATTGCTAATAGAAGAAGAAAGCCAGATCTGAGGAGGAGTAGAGGGGATTGGAGAAGAAAGGGGAAAGGAGAACACGTTGCTGCCGCTGCCCAATCCACGCCGCCATTGCTGTTCGTCCGTGGAACCATGTGTCGCAGCGGAGGAGAGGAGAAGGGAATTCAGCGTCGCGCCACCACGTCACCACCGTTTTGCTGCCGAAGCTTCCTGTGACGCTATGAACCTGTTGTGCCATGGAGAAGAACCGGTTCCCTTACCGCCGTCGTTGTTGACGACTCCAGCCGCCGCCATCATCTCTCCATTTCTGTTGATGGTGCTCAGCCGCCGGGTCGTGCAGAGGAGAGGAGGCAGAACCGTGTCCAGCCACCGCCGCTTCTGCAGCCAAGAAACCCCGCTGTGCCTCTGGTTGCTGGGAAACGGTGTGGTTACTGCAGGTGGTCACCACCGGAGCCGCTGCTCTATTCTGCCATTCCTTTTCATCACAGTAAGTCTCCTACGCTCTGAAACTCAAACCGTAATTGTTCTAATTATCTGCGGTTAAGGATTCAGATGAATATATATTGTAAGGTTAAGTTTATGGGGTTTCATGTCAAAAATTGAGGTTTGTTGCTAAGCCACTAGAGCTTCTGGCCACTGATGAAGTCGTTGCCAGGTTGATATCGAGCTGAGGCTGCCTCGTTTTGTTGATTCGGTGAGTATTTCGATTTTCGAAAGTCCTGCGTTAGTGTTCTGTTCCGTCTAATAAATTATTTGCGATGTTAATGGTTTTAGCAGTTAGAATCCGGTTTGCTTTTGCCGTTGGGGCTATTTCTACTTTTGAAAGAGTGACAGAGCTGAGATTTTGATTACCGGTGGTTTCGGGTCGAGACGAAAGGAGTTGGTTAACGAGTTTGGGTTGTGATTTCAACGTATCGAGGTAGGGATTTTTTGTACAAACTGGTTTATTTTAAATTGGAAATTATTGTAAATAGATCTGCTGTACGAAATATATTTCTGGTGATTATGTGAGTTTTATGAATTGTCTGATTATATCTTGGATGAATATGGTTGTGTACTTGACTGAAATAACGTCTGATTTTGATAAACTGGAGACTTTTAGAATTGTTGATTTGAAATAATTTTGATAGTCTGAAAATCTGAGTTATGTTTATTGGAAACTGAATTGGGTTTTGAACCTGTTGAGAAAGGTTGATGATTGGTTTGGTTGGAATCCGAAAAGGGTGGTAAAGTCCAAGTTTTAAGGAAGATGTTGCCGAAATTTCTATAAAATCTGAGACTTTATTTGAAACGGTATTTTAAAAGAAATAGATTATGCCTTGAACCGTATTACCGATAAGAGAATTAGATTAGACCCTTTTATTAAGAAAATTACATTTTTTTGATTGTAAACTATTTTAGAAAAGAATTAGGTTTTAAAGTCAATTTAAAGATGAAAATAATTATGTTTTAATCAACATTTTTTTGATTGTAAACTATTTTAGAAAAGAATTAGGTTTTAAAGTCAATTTAAAGATGAAAATAATTATGTTTTGAAAGTTGATTAAATAGGCAAATTTGAAGGAGTTTTAATGGATTTAAAAGGGACTTGAATTTTGATTGACTAATTTCATTTTACGACGTTTTAAGAAAAGTTTGAAGTATTTTAGAAAACTTTGACTTAGTAAAACTGAAACAATTTTAGAGCCTCTGGAAATGGATTTAAGAATGAAACTGAAATTAGTTTTCGGTTTAAATGATTTAGTTTTGGTCTAAGTAAATTGGTTTTGAAATTGGTTCGCAATATTTGGATATATGACTTGGTTTTGGTTTAAATTCAATTTTATTTATTCAAATCAAGAAGTTAACGTTTCAGAGACTATCAATGAATTTAAGGAATGAGTTAAGGTATTCTCTCCTGAAGTCTTGAGATTCTGCTAAGGAATTTTTATGACCAAATACTGATTTAGAAATGAATGATTTTGAGTCTTTCAAAAGAGATTTTGAGTTTGGCATGGTTTTGAGATTTTTGGAAGTGTTAGAAAGATGTGGAAAGTGGCTCTGTTTTGAAAAGTGATTCTTGGCAAGATGTGGTTTGACTACGTTTGTTATTTAAAAGTAAATGGGCCAAGAATGATTTTGAAATAAGATATTGAGCCTGATTGAATGGGGATATCATCAAAATTGATGAGTTATTTTTTGGTAGGCGTAAGGGCCGGGTTCGTCCCACTTATGCTGAGAGATTTGATAATTGACGATATTGTTGATAAGTCGCTTGCGCCTGGCAAGGACGGTGGTTAATCCCGCTTGTCGAGGTTGCGGCGCCTGCATAAGGACGGTGGTTAATCCCGCTTACGGTGGAGGCAAAGACGGTGTTTGATCCCGCTTGCGTGTTCCGAGCAAGGATGGAGGTTTAATCCCGCTTGTCTGTGGGACCTACGGGTAAGGACGGCGGTTGGATCCCACTTATCCGAGTCGGGTTTGGCAACGTAACCGACGCATGAGCTCATGGCCAGTAGGACAGGCATGCATCATATGCATTTATGTGACATTGATTGGGTATGCATATTGTAATTGGTTTGCCTATGTGAATACTTATGTTAACTGCTAACTGCTATAATTGTTGTAATTGCTATTGATTGTGTTTGAACTACAGAAATTGTGATTGTGTTTGATTGGTTGGGTTGTGATGAAGTGGTTGATGATTGAGTTGTTTGGGCCGGGGGCCGTGTTGGATTGGATGGGCCTGAGGCCGTGATTGGTATATTGAGTTCTAGTTTTGTATAAAGTATCTGACCGATTCAGCATAGACTTAATGAACCTTTGCTTGGAACGAGATGGTCATTTATATCGCGTAAGTAACTGCTTTCATGGTTGTGGTCTAGAAAGGTATGAAAAATCAAACTCTTACAGCGTAGACTTAATTGAACATATGTTTGGGATATGTTGGTCATTCATACTGTATAGGAAAAACTTTTCAGATTTTACAAGAAAGAAAAAAGATTTTGTTTTAAATTATTTGAGAAATTTACCAGGTCTTCAAAAAGAGATTTTCTGGATTTCTAATGTGTACCCAAGATTTTTGGAAAGACTCATAAGGCGAGCAATGATCACTATACTCTAAGAATAATTTTTATTTTATGTATCTTGTTATAGCAATTTCTGTAATCCTATAGTGAGAACAAGTGAGGACGACGTTCTCACTCCCCTATAGGTTATTCCTTTTCAGGATATGGACGACGAAGCTTCAGAAGAGTTATGTTTATTTTCAGTTTATTCGATATTTTTGTATTATCTTAGCTATTATTTTTTCTCGCCTTTGTCTTTGTAAGAGGGATAGAAAATTGTGATATGTATGTTTGTAAGCTAGGGTTATATATATATATATAACCCTAGCTTACAAACATACACCTAAGGTAGTATATCTGGTTTGTATGTACATGTAAGTTTATATTTTCAACAAAAAAGTGTTTATGAAAGGATATGTGGTTTTAAGCTTTTAAGCAGGCTCATATTCTAGTATTAAATATCCTAAAAGTCGTCATAATACTCGAGCTATTAAAGTGGCGCAGTCGAAAGCGTGACATTTTGATAGTTAGGGTGTTACACTATCAATCAATCATCAATGATTCAAAATAAAAGAAAAATTTTTAAATTTGTGATCGTTAATTAATGGATCGATTTTACTTACTTACTGAAATCAAAATTGACTCTTTCATATACTAATTGTTTGTATTAAACTTAATCATAAGATAATATAAAATCAGTTTAAAATTTTTTTGAATAAAATAAAATATTTAAAATTTTTTTATAATTGTTAGCTCAAATATTAAAAATTAAAATAATACTTTATTCTTTTCAAAATTTTTTTGAATGATATAAACTTTTGATACTATATATATTTTAGGGCAAATGGCAGTATTAAGCCAGCTTGCATGAGATTTTATATGATTAAGCCAAACAGAAAAATGAGACATGGATCAACCAAAAACATGTCTTTATATAATTTGAATCAACTCCATTCGAACTAAAAAACTTAGTAATTTGAATTAAACCTCTTCGAATTAGTGAGGAAGTTTACAGTCTTAGTAATTCGAATCAGACTGATTCAAATCATGCATGGGGAAGTTCGAATCAACCTGATTCGGATTATGCATAGGGAGTTCGAATCTAGCTAATTCGAATGAATCTGTTTCAATTTACTGGCAAATTGAGTTCTATCTACAAATAAATTTGGACTATTAAATTTAATGTAAAATCAACCTATGTAAATATTAATAAAAATTTTGTAATAAAAAAGAATACTTGACTTATAGTATAAAAAATTATTATAATAATTTAAAAATAATAATATTATAATTTAATATCATATATTTTTTAGTAATTATTTATGTAAAAGTGATTTTAACTAATATTATTCAAATAATATTCATTTTATTAAAATTAATTTTAATATAAAATAGTCAAATATAAGTTAATTTTAACTCTTATTAATAAATTAAATTAAAAATAATATATAAAAATAGACTCATATTTATTAAATTTTAATAACATATAAATATTTAACAACTTTTTAAATATTTTTTAATAATATATTTATTAAATACTCTTTTTATAAAATATTTAAATATTCTTTTTATAAAGTATTTAAAGTATATAAAAGTGTACTCCTATTATAAAAAGAGTATTTAAAAAGTCGTTAAATTTTATATGTTATTAAAATTTAATTAATACAAGTATATTTTTATATGTTATTTTTAATTCAATTTACTAATAAGAGTTAAAATTAATTTATGTTTGATAATTTTATACTAAAATTAATTTTAATAAAAAAAATATTATTTGAATAATATTAGTTAAAATTATTTTTAAATTGATAATCACTAAAAAATTATGATATTAAATTATCATATTATCTCTTTAAATTTGTTATAATATTGTTTTATACTTTTTTTAAGTATATTTTTTTATATTATATAGTATTTTTTTTAGTATTCTATTTTAGTATGTTATAATTTTTTACTATTATAATAAAAATTAATATTTATTTATTTATTAACTTAAAAATAATATATAAAAATTGATAAGTTAAGTACTCTTTTTTATTACAAAAATTTTTATTAATATTTATATAGGTTGATTTTGCATTAAATTTAATAGTCCAAATTTTATTTATAGATAGAACTCAATTTACTAGTAAATCGAAACAAACTCATTCGAATTAGCTAGATTCTAAATCCCTATGCATAATTTAAATTAGGTTGATTCGAACTTCCTCATACATGAATCGAATCAGTCTTATTCGAACTACTAAGATTGCAAACTCTCTCACTAATTCGAAGAGGTTTGATTCGAGTTATTAAGCTTTTTAGTTCGAATGAGGTTGATTCGAATTATACATAGACATATTTTTGGTTAAATTTTTTTATTTGGCTTAATCATGTAAAATCTCATGTAAACTGACTTAATACTGTGATTTACCCTCTATTTTAATTGTTTACCCTTTTTTTTGGTTCATTCCGTCAAATATACACCAAAAGATGATAACACAAAGTAAAAAAACAGAAAATTTAAAATGGTAATTAGGGTCAATTTGAATAGGTTTATAAATAATTTTTTTTAATTTTTAATTTATAAAAAGTTATAGTATTAATATTTAGTATAATTTTAAAATTAAATAATAATTTTTAAAAAATTTAAAAAAAAACAACTTTTTTATAATAATTTTTTATCATTTTTCTTAAATAAATATTTTTAAAATTAAAATATTAAATATAAATTAATTTATTTATAACTACTTTAATATAAGTATTTATTATTTAAATATTAAAAAAAACTTAATTAACGATTATCCAAACTGAATCTAAGCCTAACAGCTAGTATTAGCAATCCAGCAGCAATGCATAAGCCTATTATAGAATATAGACTATGTAGTATCAATTTTATTTTATTATTATATTCGATTTTCTCATTTTGGCAGCGAGTTGGATAAGATAAGATGGGATGGGAATCATTTAATAGTGCAGAGATTTTTCCATGACACAAAAGATAAGGGTAAATATATGTCGCCTAATACAGCCAAAAGGAACTTTGTCGGATTGCGGAATTAAATCACCGAGAGAGTGATCTTTTTGGAAAACTATGCTAGAACCAAAGTTCTTATCAGTTAAGCTTTAGCAGGTTTTACGTTCTCTTTCTCTCTTGCCTGTCCATCGTTAATGTAACTTCATTCCTTGCGGCTTGCCCTTAACGTGGTACATGTTTGGTGAAATGTCTCTTTTACATAAAACAAAGCAAAATGAAGCTGTGGTCAAGAATTTAGCTGCCAAATACTACTCTAAAGATCAAATTTGCACGCCAACTTGAGAGTTGAGCTCTTTTTTAAGAGAAATAAAAATGGAACGTGGTGAGAAGAAATTCCCTGTTGGGAAACCTTATAATTTTGATGATAACCTTCTATGTATCTCGTTTTTCTTATAGGTATTTTATGTATGTTGTGATATGCCAAATGTCCAGGATAACGTCTTATTTATTAATACATATAGAGAACTAATTTCTTTTGAAATATTGCATATTTACCTTGATGTTTGAAATTATTTTTGGAGAAACGACATCGCAAGGTATATTTTGGCAAGACCATGACTAATAGTCCAATAATGATAAGGAGGGTAGATTGGAGTTAAGGAATGATCGCAAGTAACTGGGAGGAGTCATTTTCCCTTTAAACTAGGTACCATGGCACAAGAATATTACTATCAAAATGACAAAGGGTAGTGGGTCATGATCTAATTTAGGCGTTTGGTATTGAATAGACAAATGATTCTTGTCCAAATCCAAGAAGCTTGCAGCCTTTTGTTTCATTTTCCAACGATTCATCTTCCTTTGAGCTAGAAACTCCGTGGGGGAGAGAGAGAGGAGCATTTCCCAAATATCCATGCCAACTTTAATTTTCTTTTTCTCAATTTTCTTTTTAATAATTTCTGAGTGACAATGACACCATGTTTTGTCTTCAAACGGCCATGATTACTGATTAGCCTTGCTTTTCCGTTTGGGCAAGTATGAACGAATTATCCCACATACACACAAGCCAAGCTGGGTGTTCTTCTTGTAAACATCAACATATTAAAATCTTTTAGGGGGCCCATGGGGGGCCTATTGGGCTTTTTAGGAAGGGATAGGTGTCGACCATGGTATAATGCCGAATGGGTGGCCCTCATCACCAATTCGCAAGCAATGTTAGGTAATTGGGTGCATCAAAGTCCAACGTGAGGTGATTGGTCTTCCAATCATTATTAGGGTTTAGTTTATGATTCGTCATGATTGTGACAACATTAGAATTGGCATAGTAATCATACGTTTGATAATGTCACCACTCACTGCTCAGCAACGAAACTTGCAGAGACTCACTCATGCTTCTTACCGTCATAATCAAATATATAAATATATTTGCAACGAATCTAGTTCTTTCTTTTTCTTAAACAACCTAGTTCATTAGGTATATACAAAATGCTGCCGCGTAAAAACTTGTTCTAGACTATTTGGAATAATGTGTTAGTTTATTATTTCGTGTTCAACAAATGAAAGCAATCAAATTATCACTCGTAAATTTGTTAAAATAATTAAAAACATATTTTTTCCTATACCAAAATTGTTTGAGAATCAACATGTAGCCAATAATTTTATTATTCATTTTCTTTTACAAAAGAGAGTAATGACATGCTTAATTAGTTGATTTAGTAATGTAGCACAACTCTCTGCCTATGTTACATAGGTAGTTTATTTCAAACCGGATACAGAGGGAGTGTTGTGTTTGGCCTCAACAATTAACATAGAATTTTGTCAAATTTTTATAACATAGACTAAACACAATATTGCAGTAAAATTAGGTCGTCGTGCAGAAGCAACATGTTGTATGCCATAGTGTCAGATAAGTAAGGATTGTTTTATCAGTATTCAATTGTAGGGCAAAATAAACAAAGTTTCCTACATTTTAGTGAATAGAAGAGGATAAATAATTTAGTTCACATAAGTAAAAATAAAGAAAAAAGTAAAAAAAAAAGATAAAGACAATAAACCGTTACGGTTGACGGTTTGTGATATCCAATATAGGCACACTTACGAGAAAGTCCAGAGGTGGTAGATATTTTGATAAGAAGAAAGGTTAATATAATGTGTCTACAAAAAATAAAATGGGAGGAGACAAAAACAAAGGAGTTAGATACCTCTAAATTTAAGTGTGTAAAGAAAAAGTGAAGAATATAAATGAAGTAGACATTGTTGTTGATAAACTATGAAAGAAGTGAACATGACAAAGACTTAGCATGAAAAAGGGGGTTTGAAATATGTTAGGCTAATTTTTCTTGAAATAAGAGAACTATGAATGCTTTTCAAGACATTGGTATGTAGCTAAAAATGTTAGCATCAAGTTCTAGAAATTCTATATCATGTTGATTCAACTTTTGAGGCTAAAGAATAAACATGATTATTTGAACAATATTGTTTTAAATACTATGTTAATAAGATCTTTTAAAAAAAAAAACTATTTGAGATACTTTAGATTGAATGATATAGTTTTTCATATCTTTAAAAACCTCCAATCTAGTAAGAGAAAAATTAGATGAATTAGTAGATCCTAACATAACATAGTTGAGAATCTCTTAACTATAGTAAATATAAAATATGGAATATAAGGAGATAAGAGATTAGAAGATATAAACAATAACGTAGATTAAAATGATTACTTTTAGTACTTAAAAATATTTGAGAGTTTTATTATTAGAATAAATGTATAAATGATATTATTTGTATTGAATTTTTTCATGTTACTGCTTATAATTAAAGAATTTTAGATATTATTTTCTCAAGTCTTTTTAGGACTACGATGTGACTCGATGGATATTCTACTAGCCAAAAACCTTAAATATTCAACTTACCTTTTCATGAGAGAATAAGATTGAATATTCTACTAACATAAAAATGTTAGATATTATTGCCTCAAGCTTTATCAAGTTAGAAAATGACTTGATTGGATATTCCATCAACCAAGAAGTTTAGATGTCATCTCAAAGGTATTTTTCTTTTTTGCCTTTTCTGTCGCTAATATTCCTAAATGGTTTTGGCTATAGACATAGTTGCAACATCAATATCATTGCTGTCAGTCATCATATTTTTAACAGTTAAAAAGACATTTAAGTAAATTTGATTAAAAATATCGTCAAAATTATAAAAATTTTGAGATAGTATGTAAAATCAATAATAACTAATTAAAACAAAATTAGAGGAATCAAATCTTACATACGAAAAGGAATATATAGTATACTCGATATTTGGAGTCCATAGTCAACTACAACGATTTCATAGCTCCATTGGCAACATCTTTAACTTCTACATCATGACGAACCCTATGAAAAAAAGATTAAAAGAATACCAGTGAATGAATCTCATTAACCAAGTTGAAATAATTTCATATTCTCTAATATAAAAAATCAGTACAATTCATATACCAGTAGTTAGTGACTTAATGGTTTTCTAATACAGATTCCACTAATGAAAAGGTTCATATAAAGGGAGCCTCATACTCCTCCCCAGGTATGACATACAAGAAACTCTAAACCTTAACCTTATGAGATTCACTCTGACTTGAGTATTGGAGTGTCTTTGCAGGTTTCACCCCGCCGCTTACACGAATACCAAGAATCTAAGAGGCTCGATAACGCAGACAGGTCGTGAATCCCATCGTTCTAGGTTAATCCTAGAATATTGGCTCCGTCTGTGGGGATCTGCCGACGGAAAAGACCGAATGGCTTTTGGGCCAATGAACAATTAGAGCTTTTTGGAAAACTACGATGAGTACAACCCCTGGGAGATCATGCGCCAACCAGGGTCTGGGTTCTGAGCTTTGTTCACACGGCGGTGGCACCCAATTGCCAGCCACAAAATAACAAAAACTCAAACTCAGAATCTGGCTCACGACCTTTTGGCGGGACAGGATCTGACAATTCCCGGATCTTCCAGGAATTACAACATAGGTAGCAGAATCTCGAAAGAGAAGTCGTTGCCAGGGATCGCTATCAGCCCAGTTTTGAAGGGCATTCAGGAATACAACCTGGGAAAAGATTTCACATCGACTCACGAGAACAGCAGGCAGGAAGCCAACATGACAAAACTAACCTGAATCACTCCTACAATAGGAACTCACATTCTCTGAGTAATGAGCGGCGTGAGCGCCAAGGATGGGAACCCGAAAGGTCCCCGACCAGAAAGAAGAGGTGGCTTGACAAGCCTGTAGTCATGTGAGCCACTTCTTTTTCCAATAGGGTCTTCCGAGTCCACCTGCCTAGGCATTTTGATAAGCCAACAGAATGTGATATGACGGGACCGAAGACCCCCAAGAGCATCTAACCGCATTTAAAGCCCAAATAAATTTGGAAGGGATTTTCGATGCGGTTTGATGCCGAGCCTTTCCTATAATTCTCGTAGGTCCCGCGATCAAATGATTGAATTGCTTGCATCAAGGATCCATCACCTACCTCTCGGATATAGCCCATTGATTCTTAGCCCATTTCACCATAAGAATTGCCAAGGCTAAACACCCTATAAACCTTCTGGGAGTGACTCAGCGAGACAACGAGTCTACTAGGAAGTACTTGGATCGGTTCAACAACAAATGCATGGAGATCGACGACCTTACAGATTTAGTTGCAAGTCTCTGTCTAACTAACGGGCTAATAAATGAGGATTTTTGAAATCACCTAACTACCAAGTCCGTGTGGACCATGCCCGAGATCTAAAACATAGCAAAATAGCACATAAATGACGAGAAAATAAGTCAGGTCGTGGCGGCCAACAAACGAACTCCACTATCGCCCCTCAATGGTAGGTCGGACCTGACCACCCAACTAGGGAAGGACCCAAGGACCAGGCAAGCAAGCTTCCCAGGTCCTTGAAAATTGAAAAGTTTACTAATTACACCCCTTGACATCCCCAATATTGAAAGTCTACCAGTAGATAGTTGATCGGGGCTTCATCACAAAAGCTAGGTGATGCACCACTATTTCGTGGTACATATTGTGCTTAATTGAGTGGATTGTATCCACTATTCTCACATTTATTCATACAATTTGCATGATTTTACAATTCCTTCCCAATTTCATTCTATGATTGAAAACTTACTTTCTAAGCCTTTAAATTGTGTATTATTAATCTCCCTTTATACCATTCGATACCGTGATCTGTGTGTTAAGTGTTTTCAGGCTATATAGGACAGGAATGGCTTAGAGGATGGAGAGGAAGCTTGCACAAATGGAAGGAGCACAAGAATTAAAGGAGATAACCAACAAGGAGCGACGCGTGCATGTACTTGACGCGTGCGCGTGATTTAGAGATTTTCACAGCGACACGTGCGCGTACCTGACGTGTACGCGTGACACGCAAAGAAGACCATCGGCGCGTATGCGTGACTGACGCGTACGCGTGACATGCGCCACGTGCAGAAAATGCAGAAAGCACTGGGGGCGATTTCTGGGCTATTTTTGGCCCAGTTTCAAGCCTGAAAAAACACAGATTAGAGGCTGCAGAGTGGAGAAATCATCAATTCTCATTCACATAATTTTAGGTTTTAGATGTAGTTTTCTCTAGGTTTTAGGATTCTTAGCTTTAGGTTTATTTCTTCATCAAATTTAGGTTCAATATTCCTTTAATTTAGTTTCTCTTCTACTCTCATGTTAGATTTGATTTTCTATTTAATGCAATTTGAGGTATTTCATATTTATGATTGCTTTCTTCAATTTGTGTTATTGATACTTTCAATTGATTGTTTAGATTTAATATTCTCGTATTAATTTTCTATGTTTTTATTTTGTGCCTTCCAAGTGTTTGACAAAATGCTTGGGAGGATCTCAAATTAGACTTTTATGTTCTTGGCTTGGGATGGTAACTTAGGAACTCTTGAGTTACTAATGTCCAAGTAGTTGACGATTGGGAGCCATTAAATCTAGTTATCACTAATTGAATTAATAGAGAGCTAGGGCTTATGGACTTAGATTGATATAGCTCATTTATATCGCGTCACCTATCTATATGGCCACTATGGTGAATTATATATCAAATCGAAGCCCCAGACGTTAGCTTTCCAATGCAGGTGGAATCGCATCATTTGGACTTCCATAACTCAAGTTATGGCTGTTTGAGTGCGAAGAGGTCAGGCTGGATAGCTTAGCAATTTCTTCAACTTCTTGTATTCCTTCCACTTTTGCATGCTTCCTTTCCATCCTCTAAGCCATTCTTGCCCTGTAATCCCTGAAATCACTTAACACACATATCAAGGCATTGAATGATAATAAGATAGGATTCAAATAAAAGAAAATAAAAACCAAAGAAGCATGTTTTCAATCATAGCAGAAAATCAGGAAGGAAAACGTAAACTCATGCAATTAGTATGAATAAGTGTATGAAAGATTGATAAAATCCACTCAATTTAGCACAATATAAACCATAAAATAGTGGTTTATCAACCTCCCCACACTTAAACATTATCATGTCGTCATGTTAAGCTCAAGAGAAGCTATAAAAGAGTGAAGATGAATGATGGAATGTATGAAATGCAACCTATCTATATGAATGCAACTACATGCAAAGATGTTTCTACCTACTTGGTTAAAAGTAAATAAGTTCTCCAAGACAAAAATAATTCAAATTCCACTAATGCAAATCATACAGTGAAAACAAGTAAACTTGTAAGAAGATAGCTCATGAAAGCAGGGAACATAGAATCAAGCATTGAACCCTTACTGGTAGTGTATGTCTCACTCTAGTCTCTCTAGTGTATAGGGTAATCACTCTATTCTTATCTAATCATGCTTTCTCAACCTTGTTATTCATCTAATCAATCAACAAATATGTAGCATACCAATGCAAACTTCATGAGGTCTTTTCAGGGTTGTAATGGGGCTGAGGTAAAGGTAAGGATACATATATAAGGCTAAGTGAGCTAACAAAGTGAATTCTTGATTAGTCTAAGATCTCACCTAACATATACATACTTTATACAATTTAAAATGCTTTACCTAGCTACCCAAAATTTTCTTTTTCTTTTTTTTCTTTTGTATTATTAATTATTTTGATTTCACATGAGCATGCTTCCCAAATTTTTAAATAACTTATTCAATTTAATTCCCTACTTTTTTTTTCTAACATCCCATGTTCCCATAAAATTTTTCACACTTAAATTATACACAATATCTATCTTAAGCTAACCAAGGATTCAACTTGGGATTTTTATTTTGTTTTTCTGCTTAAGACTAGTAATGTGGTTTATAGAACAAGAGAGGATTAAAAAGCTCAAGGGGGCTAATAAAGGTGATTCAAAAGGTAGGCTAATTTGGGGTAAGTGAGGAAAATTTCAAATGATGGTCTCAATCATATGCAAGCATGTAAATACACTAAATATTGGACATATAGATTAGAATAAAATAAAGATTACAATCATAGAGAAGAAAACACACAAGAATAAAAATTTATGGTTAAATAATGTAACCATATAAATAAGCTCAAAATCTTGCAGGTTGTGTGTTCTTTAGCTCAAAAACCATGTTTTAAATACAACTTCAAACAAATTTAACACATGAAAAAATTTAGTTTTTAATTTAAATTAGTGAAATTATTCAAAAATAGGGTCTTAAAAAGAAACTTATTATGTTTCAACCAAGTAGTATTTAAATGCAAACAATCAACTACACATGCAATCTATTATGCAATGCAACAATGAACAAACAAAGAAAATAGAATATTGGTATTGAGAAGAGAATAACTAACCCGTGGAGATCGGTATCGACCTCCCCACACTTAAAGATTGCACCGTCCTCGATGCATGCTAAGATGTGCAAGTGGATGGGGGTTGCTCCAACTGATGTCTTTCTCTATAGATTGTGCAGATTGACTTGCCTGTCTCCACATTAAGAAGCTTTTTCTCTCTCTTCGTGGTGGCCATCCTGAAAGAGGAGAAAAAGAAAGGAAAGTAACCCAAAAATAAAGATGAGAAAATAAATAAAATATGGGTGTGATTCCAGATAATAAGGGTCTCAATTACATGGTAGCTACAACATGCAAGTGAGAAAACAGTAGGGGCACATGGCAAATTAAGAGTGGCAAAATTGCAACAATGGGGAAGAGAGTGGGTAAAGAGAGATAATATAAATTCATGTCAATGCAAAAGTAGTACAGGTATAAAAGATAGGCATTGATTTACTTAATATTACCTAACAAGAATAAAACAAGTCACTAAGCACCAAGATAATACCAGAAAAGATACAATAGTTGAATAAGAAAATTTAACACCAATGGAAAAGAAAAAGAAAGTAAGAAAGGAGGAAGAAAGAAGAAAAGATAGAAGAAATTAGGATTAGAAAAGAAAAGATAAGATAATTGGCACTGGTCTGGATAAGCTGTGCGTCGCATATGACGTGGACGCGTGGCGCACGTGATCGCATGGGGTGTGATAAATTCAAGTGACGCGGATGCATGACTCGATTTGTGCTAGTGGCGCGAGTGTAGCCTCGCGTTCGCACAACTCTCTGTGTAAATGCATTTTGCCAAAAATCTGGGTGACGCGGTCGCGTGGGGGATGCGATCGCGTGGATGGCCTATTTTAAAAAAATGACACGGACGCGTGGGGCACATGTTCGCGTGGTAGGACTTGTGCTTCTAGCATGAGTCCAGCCCAATTCCAGCTCAACTTTCGGCCATACACTCTTTTTACGTTGATTTACAGGGCACGCGTTCACGTGGGTGACGCGGACACGTGGGAGGCATTTTTCCCACATGACGCGGACGCGTCAGCAACGCGGTCGCGTGGATCAATTTGTGCCAAAGGCACACCTCCAGCCACGCTCTTGCATGACAGTCCATTCACTTTTCTTTTCTCCCTAATGCACCTGCGACGTGGACGCGTCAGCGACGCTGTCGCATCGCGTGCAAAATTTTTTTTATAATGCAATATGCAGAATGCAATGCTTAATATGAATGCTATGCAAGTATGCATGATTCCAGGTTCAATCAAAACTAAAAAAATAAACAAAACAGACTAGAATTAAAACTGAAAGAGGAACGATAATACCATGATGGGTTGTCTCCCACCTAGCACTTTTAGTTAAAGTCCTTAAGTTGGACATTCTGGTGAGCTCTTTGTTATGGTGGCTTGTGCTTGTATTCATCCAAGAATCTCCACCAGTGTTTGGAATTCCCATAGCCTCTGGGATCCCAAACTAGGCACAAAAAGCCTTCAAGCAAACTAAAGCAAGTGACAACGCCCCACGAGTGTTGATTGTTGGAATGAATTCCGGGGTCCCAAACCTTGCTTTTGCACCCATCTTTGTGTAGATCATCATGATTCCATCCGGGTGGCACGCGATTGAAATTCTTACTACAGCTTCCAAAAAACTTCCAAGACCCATTCAATTGAGCTCTACACCAACCTTTGCGTTTAAACTTAAAGCTTCCAACCATGTTGAACCTTGCTTGACAACTTCTTCCAATGACCATCTCCCTCTTACGATTAATGCCACAAAGAGCTCTAAGTTGACCATCCATCTCCAGTAGCCCATATTCAAGTGGAATTAGAAAGCTAAGGGATATGAATTTTACCCACTTGAATGTTGTGAAGGATGATGGCAACTTACGAGGAGGGGTTTCTAATGAACGTGCAAGCTCCACTCCTTTGTGCTCTTCTTTGACATCTTCCACCTCTTTGCAAGTTTCTTCAATTTCAACCTCTTCCTCTTGGTAGCTTTCTTCTGATTTAATTTCTTCTTCATTGTTCACCAAGGGTATGGGAGGTTGTGCTTCTTCTTCTTTAATCTCCATGTCAAGTCCAATGGGAGAGGATTCAAATGTAGATAAGAATTCATTAATGATTGAATCCATCTCTTGATCATCCCCTTCAAAGTCTTCAACCCTGATATGTTTTGGAGGTTGCACACCCTCTTTAACATCAATGTCAAACGTCTTGGAAGGAGGCTCTATAACTGGACTTTCCAATGGAGGCTCAGCATCTACTAAGTCTTCGACCACTTCTTCTTCTTCAATAATTCCGGCTTCTTCTACTTGTTCCAGTACAAAGTCATGATCCTTACTGTCCCCTGGAGTTTCTAGTATTTTCTTCAAGCTACGTTCTTCATTAGATTCTCCACATGAAACCATGGGGGATCCTTGAGTGTCCAAATGTCTGAAAAGTAATTGATTTATTGCTTGCTCCAGTTGATGAAGGGTTGCATGAAATTGATCTACTGCTTCCTTAAGGTGAGCCTGTGATTCTTGGGTCGATGGACATGAATATGGTGCATAGGGAAGTGGTGGTTCTCGGGAGTAATTGGATTGGACTTGGTGTGGATATGGGTTAGGGTTATATGGAGGTGAATGGTGGAAAGGGGCTTGTGAGTTTGGTGGTTCAAAGGTATGTTGTGGAAGTGGTTCATAAGCATAAGGTGGGGCTTGTTGGTAACTATAAGGGGGTCCACCATATTTATCATTTTGGTATGCATTGTAGAATGGTCTTCGTCTATGATATCTTGGAAGGTGTTGTTGCCTAAAGGGATGATCAGATCCTCTTGGCTCCATCCATCTTTGATTGCTTTGACCTTGATGCATATTCCAGTTATAGCTTCCTCTTCCTGCAATATAGTTGTAACCAGACTCATAGCCAAAGGGGTGAGAGTTCATGGTAGTAAGAGAAAATAAAAACAAAAACTAACAAAAAGAAAATATTTTGAAAAAAGATTTGATATTTTTTTTGACATAAAAATAAAAATAAACATAGCTAATCAATGCACATAGATTTTTGATTCTTATAGTTTCACATGAGTAGGTGTCCAAATTTCCATTATATTATCATGACACATTCCCTTATTATCCCTTGTTCCCACAATTTCCCATACTTAATTAGCACACACAATTTTGTAAAAATATAGTCGCGGTGTGAGTATAGATTCTAAACCAACAGAAAATCCCTTCGTACAAATGTTTGGTTGTCACAAGTAATAAAACCCAATAAATTTATAAACCGAAGTATTCAAACCTCGAGTCTTCTTCTCAAGGAATTGCAGGGAAGTATGATTTATTATTGGTTATGGAAAAACAGTGTTTGGGTTTGAAAAAGGTTTTAAGCAAGAGAAATAGATTGCAAGAATTAATAAATTAACAACTAATGAAACTCTTGGCAAGGTATGAAAACTGGAAGTCCTATCCCAATTATCCTTATCAATTGTGATGAGAATTGGATTTTTCTCCCACTAAGTTAACCTCTAACTATGAAGGTAAGTCAAGTGGATGGAATAAGTTTGGTTCCTCAGGTCCTAGTCTTTCCTTGGAAAAGGCTAGAGTTATTGGAACTCGAGTTAATTCTTGAAGAATTCCAATTTTCAGTCAACAATGAGTTTGACAACTCAAGAGTTACCAATTAATCAATTAAAGCCAAGAATATAAAAAGCTAGATAAAAATCATAGATCTGAAAATACCTCAAATTATATTATTTAAGAAAATCCTAGCATGAATGGGCATAAGCCAAATAGGCAACATAAGTAATACAAGCATCAAAGTATCTGAAAGTAAAAGAGAATACAAAGTAAAAGGAATATTGAACCTGATATGAAGATGAGATAAATCCTAATCCTAATAGAATTCCTAATCCTAAATCCTAAATTCTAAGAGAGAGGAGAGAGCCTCTCTCTCTAAAAAAACTACATCTAAATTATGAAAAGTGAATTATCAATGAATGATTTGATTCTGCTCCACTCCCAGCCTCTAATCTGTGTTTTCTGAGCCGAGAATTAGGTCAAAAACAGCTCAGAAGTCACTCCTAGTGCTTTCTGGTCCGCACAGGTCGCGGCAAAGTGACGCGGAGGCGTCGTCCACGCGTTTGCGTGGAATGAGATTCGCAGATGCGACGCGTCCGCGTGGAGCGCACGTTCGCATTGCCTATCTATACGGCTACTATGGCGAATTATATATCAAATTGAAGCCCCAGACGTTATCTTTTCAACGCAAGTAGAATCGCATCATTTGGACCTCTATAGCTCAAGTTATGGCCGTTTGAGTGTGAAGAAGTCAGGCTGGACAGCTTAGCAATTTCTTCAACTTCTTGTATTCCTTCCACTTTTGCATGCTTCCTTTCCATCCTCTAAGCCATTCTTGCCCTATTATCCCTGAAATCACTTAACACACATATCAAGGCATCGAATGATAATAAGAGAGGATTCAAATAAAAGAAAACAAAAGCCAAAGAAGCATGTTTTCAATCATAGCACAAAATCAGGAAGGAAAACGTAAACTCATGTAATTAGTATGAATAAGTGTACGAAAGATTGATAAAATCTACTCAATTTAGCATAATATAAACCATAAAATAGTGGTTTATCAACCCTTCCAAGAGGCATACCAAGATAATGGCTATGGTGAGCACCCTTTTAACTATCAACAACCACCACCATACGCCTATGAACCCCCTCCTCAACATAGTTTCGAAACACCATACTCACAAGCCCCTTTCCACCATTCATCTTTATATGACCCTAATCCTTACCCACCATACCAAGAGCCTTAGGAGCCATACTTAGAACCACCTCCTGATGCACGAAAACTTGCTTCTCAACAAATTTCCTTTCAGCAGGTATACCGCATTGTCGTCAAGTAAAAACTCACATTAGAGTGAGGTCGAATCCCACAGGGATTGATTGGTCAAGCAACTTTAATTGGAGGAATGTTCTAGTTGAGCTAAGCAGAAGTTGAGTTGATAATTGCAGAAAATTAAATGGCGGAAAAGCAAATGATAGAAAATGTAAATGCTAGAAATAAATGGCGGAAAGTAAATTGCAGAAAGTAAATTACAGAATCTTAAATGAGGATTTAGGGAGATGAACATAAAAGTAAATGATAGAAGGTAAAGAGAATGGGTAAGATCAGAAATGGGGGATTCATTGGGCTTAGGAGATGTTGCATTCTCCGGATCAAGTTCATTCTCATCTCTTCCTCAATCAATGCATTCATTGATCTCCTTGGCAATCTTAAGTGATTGGATCCCAATTCCTTGGCAACCCAATTTCTCTAAGCTTGAACAATTGTCCAATTCCTTGATTTAATTGGTCATGGAAAGAGATGAAGTATGGTCACTGATTATACCACATGTATTTCCAAATCAAAGTGTTGGTAGGATTATATGTCACTATATCTATCCAAACCCCAATTCGGTCCAACATGAGAAAGCAATTCTAGCATGATCTCCTCATCTCTTTTCCAAGGCTCAGAGGAGATCCAATTATGGAGAGTTGCTTTTCCAAGACAACTAACCAATTGATTTAAGATCGAAAGATTTCTAGTAAATCAAGAGAAAAGAAAGAAGAAGAAGAATGAAAACTATAATTGATCCATCAAATTACAACATAGCTCCCTAACCCAATGAAAAGGGGTTTAGTTGTTCATAGCTCTAAAAATAGAAGATGATAGAGAAGAGTGCATTCTCCAGTAAACTAGAATTTACAAGAAAAGTAAATATACAAAATGTAGTTCCCAATAATCCAAGCCTCCTTTCTAGTTCAAAACTACTTCCTATATATACTACTCTTCTGATTTTCTAGTTAGCTCTTCAAGTCTTGGATATGGGCCCTTGATCTTTTGTTGAGTGTGAGTCAGGCATGGTAGGACGTTAGTTAGGACGTTAGTGGTGTTAACGTTAGGTGTAAACTTGGGTTCGAAAGCGTTAGTGATGATAACTTTGTCACTAACGTTCCAAACCAATTGATCCACGTTAACTTCAACGTTAGTGGTACTAACGTGACCACTAACGTAGCCTCTTAGCCCTTCGCAAATGTTATTGGCACTCACTTTTACCAATAACGCTGCTCCTTGTCCTTCTTTCCCACGTTAATGATCCACGTTAGTGTAACTAACGTGGCCCTTAACGTGGGCATGCCATAGCTCGAGGGCATTAGTGACACTTACCTTTGTCACTAACGCTTCAAAAAACGTCCCTTCTTCCTATGTTAGTGCTTCACGTTAATGGCATTAACGTGACCACTAACGTGGGTGTGCTTGCCATCTCCAATGTTAGTGACAAAGGTGAGTGTTATTAACGTTGGCCTATCATCCCTTGCTCCACGTACCCATTCACGTTAGTGGTCTTAACGTGACCACTAACGTAGGCAATCTTGGCCTTCCCTAGTATTAGTGACAAAGGTTAGTGTCATTAACGTTGGCCTATCTCTTCTTATTCCACGTTAGAGTTCACGTTAATTGGATTATTGTGACTCTTAACGTGGCTATGTATGGCCCTTTGGAACGTTAGTGGTGTTTACTTTTACTATTAACGTTGGAGCTTCCCTTTCCTTCCACGTTAGTTCTCACGTTAATGTAACTAACATAGGTTATGATGGCTTTCGAAGGCGTTATTGATGATAACTTTTCCACTAACGCTGCAAGCTTGCTCTCATTCCACGTTAGTGAGACTAACGTGGCGGCTAACGTAGCTCTTCTTTGCTTCCTTTGTCCTGAAATCAAACAAATAGGGTGCATCAAAGCTCTGTGCCAAGTCATGAGATCATGCATCATCCATTTTATCTTTCAATTCATGCATAATTCTCATGAAATCATGTAAAGTTCACAATGTTTGCTTGAATCAAGATGTAAGTGTATTTTTACCCAAAACTTACATATTTACTAAGAAAATACATGAAACTACCCTAAAACAGTAAAGAAAAGGTCAATGAAACTGGCCAAGATGCCCTGGCATCACAACATCAAACTTAAAGCTTGCTTGTCCCTAAGCAAGTACAGAAGCATAAGAATTGCTCTGTGTTGGAACAACTGGAGGAACCTATGGTTAATGAAGATAATGAAGAGGAAGTGGTTGAAGACTTAGGAGATGTGAAACCTCCATGGGAATCTCGAATTGTAGAGTATTCCTCCAATAAGCTTGAAATTGATGTTGAGGAGGATAGTGCACAACCTCCAAGGCATGTTCCTTATGAAGAATTGGACGGAATAGATCAAAAGGCAAGTTCCTTTGGTGATGATGATCATGAATCAATCACTCCTAGTGATGAACTTGCATCCGCAATTGAACCCCTTGAGTTTGAAGAACCTTCTCCAAGTGAATCTGAAGATGATGTGGAGGTAGACTTTTCTCAACCTCCATCTTATAACTTGAGTGACGGGGAAGAATTAGAAGATTTTGATCAGGGCGCAGTTGAAGTTGAAGAGGCTTGCAAAGAGGTGGAAGAATTCAAAGAAGAGCCCAAAGGAGTGGAACTTATAAGGCCATTGGAAATACCTCTCCCTAAGCCATCACCATGCATCCTTTCATTCAAGTGGGTAAACCTCTTGTCTCTAAGCTTTATAATCCCACTTGAATATGGTTTACTTGAGATGGATGGTCAACTTAGAGCTCTTTGTGGCATTAAGAGTAAAAAGGAGAAGGTCGGTGGGAGGAGTTGTCAAGCAAGGTTCAATATGGTTGTATGCTCCAAGTTGAAATGCAAAGGTTGGTGTTGAGCTCAATTGAATGGGTCTAGGAAGTTGTTTCGCCGCTTCGGTGAGAATTCAGAGTGCTTGCCACCCGGTTGGAACAATGGTGATCAACACAAAGACGGGTGCAAAAGCAAGGTTTGGGACCCCAAAATTCATTCCAACAATCAATACTTTTGGGGACTTGCCACTTGCTTTAACTTGCTTGAAGGCTGTATGTGCCTAGTTTAGGACCCCGGAGGCTACTGGAAGTACAAACAGTGGTGGGAATTCCTGGACGAGTTCAAGCACAAGCCGCCATGACAAGGAGCTCACCACATGTCCAACTTAAGGACTTTAACTAAAAGTGCTAAGCGGGAGACAACCCACCATGGTATGATCGTCTCTTTCTACTCTTAGTTTTATTTTATTTTACTTTTATCAGTGTTAAAAATCTGCATCATCACCTGCATTCTGCATAATAAAAAAGAGAGAGAGAAAAGTGCGTTCCACACGTGCGCGTGAACCACCCGCACGCGTCACATGCGACGCTAAAACTTACAGTAAGTTACGCGGGAGCTGCGCAGGAAGGGTGCCTTGCGCACGAGCCAACCCACGCGTACGTGTGGGCGACGCGTGTGTGTCACCCGTATTTTAGTTAACCCATGCGTAGGCGTCACCGACGCGTACGCATGGGGTGCTAAATCGGCGTTAATGAGTGATCTGGCCGAGAGTTGTGCTACCTTGGTGTTGGTAACGTGCGTTTCGCACGACTAGAGGTCACGCGTACGCGTGACCGACGCTCACGCATCAGTGTTCATTTTCGGCCATCCACGCGTACGTGTGGATGATGCTTACGCGTCGAATGGCTGTTTCTGTTTGCCCGCACATGCGTGACCGGCACGCGCGCGTCGCATTCTGATTTTCATTTCTTACTTCTTTTCTCCTCTCCTTTCTCCTTCTTTCTTTCTCTTTTTTTACTTCCTTCTTCTTCATTTCTTTAACTTCTCGTCGTTATTCTCTATCATTCTCTTTTACTTAATTCATTTGCATATTTTCATTCATTACATTTTAACTGTGCATGTTTATATTTTCTTTTTTAAGTTTATTATTTTTCCATTAGTGTTAACTGTTCTTATTCAACTGTTGCACCTTTTCTTGAATTATTTTGGTGCTTCGTGACTTGTTTTGCATTGTTGGGTGTTAACAGTTATACGTCAATGCTAATTTTTATGATCCTCGTATTCCATTTGCATTAATGTGCACTTATATTGTCTTTCATTTTCCACGCTCTCTCCCCCATTATTGCAATTTTTGCACTATTCACATGCCATTTGCTTCTATTATTTTCTCACTTGTATGTTGTAGCTACCATGTAGTTGAGATCCTCATTATTTGACATCAACCCACCCATATTCTATTTGTTTCCTTATCTTTGTTTCTGGGTTACTTTTCTTCCTTTTTCTCTTCTTTTAGGATGGCCACCGAGAAGGGAAAGGGAAAGCTTCTCAATGGGGCAACCGACAAGTCCATCTGCACAACCCTTAGTGGAAAACATCAGTTGTAGCCACCCATCCACTTGCACATCTTAGCATGCACGGAGGACGGTGCAACCTTTAAGTATGGGGAGGTCGATACCGACTTCCATGGGCTAGTTATTTTCTTCTCAACACTAATGTTTAATTTTCTTTGTTAGTTCATTGTTGTATTTGCATGATTGATTGCATGTTTGTTAGATTTCGTGCATACTTTACCACTACTTGGTGGAAGTAATATTTTATTTTTCAAGAAAATTTTTATAGCATTTCACTAATTTGAATTAAAATTCTTGCTAAACTTGTTTGAAGAAATTTATTTTTGAAACATAGTTTTAGAGTTCGAACACACAAAACCAGTGAGATTTTGAGCCTATTCGATTGGTTGCATTTTATCAACCAATATTATGTTTTGGTGTGTGTTGTTCTCTCTAAAATTTTGATCTTTTTCTTGCTTAATTCTATATTTTTATTATTTGATGTATGCATACACTTACATGATTGAGGCCTTGTTTCACTATAGCTCACATACCCATATGGCCTTACTCTTTGATTATCATTTGCAAACCAATTTGAGCCTATTTTACCCCATTTGTTCTTTATTTTAGCACATCATTAACTCTAAGCGAAAAACAATAATGTCCGTAATTTGAATCCTTGGTTAGTTTAGACTAGTGAAAGTGCTCATGAATTAAGTGTGGAAAAATTGGGATTGAAAACATTTGGTTTGAGAATTGGGTGTTGTATACTCTTGAGGAAATATGAAAAAGAATGTTAAACACATGTTTATGCATACAATACCTTAATCATATGCATTGAAAAAGACAAAAGAAAAGTAAAATAGAAAAAAATAGAGAAAAAGAAAAGAAAAGAAAGAGCAAATAAATAAAAAGAGGACAAAATGCCCCAAGTTAAGTAATAATGTCAATGCATATGTACTGTAGAACATTTGGGATGCATGAATATGTGGATAACATAGTTAATGGGCAGTTAGGCTTTATATTATGATTACATGGATTGTCTTTAGTTAGGTGATAAAGTAAGGTTAATTAAGGATTCAGATTTTAGTCCACTTGATCAAATACTATCCTACCTTGACCTTAACCCCATTACAACCCTTAAAAGACCTCTTGATATGTATATCTGTGCATTAATCCTTTGTTGATTGGTAGAAGAAGAGCAAGCCTTAGAAAGCAAGATTAGTGGAGAATTGAGAGAATTGAACCTCAAACACCTGAGCGATTAGAGTGTATACACTTCCAGTGAGGGTTCGATGCTCGATTCTTTGTTCCTGGCTTTCATGAGCTATTTTCTTCTACAATTGTATTTGTACTTCATTTTTATGATTTGAATTAGTGAAATCCAGTTCATATTTGTTCTTGAAAGGTTTATTTACTTTTCACCAAGTAGGTAGAATCATTTTTTGCATGTAGTTGCATTCATATAGATAGGTTGCATTGGATAAGTTCCACCATTCTGCCTTCACTCTTTTGGCTCTCTTGAGTTTAGCATGAGGACATGCTAATGTTTAAGTGTGGGGAGATTTGATGCACCACTATTTCGTGGTACATCTTGTGCTTAATTGAGTGGATTTTATCCACTATTCTCACACTTATTCATACAATTTGGATGATTTTAGAATTCCTTCCCAATTTTGTTCTATGATTGAAAACTTGCTTTCTAAGCCTTTAAATTGTATATTTTAAATCCCCCTTTATACCATTCGATACCGTGATCCGTGCGTTAAGTATTTTCAGGCTATATAGGGCAGGAATGACTTAGAGGATGGAGAGGAAGCTTGCACAAATGGAAGGAGCACAATAATTAAAGGAGATAACCAGCAAGGAGCGATGCGTGCGCGTACCTGACGCGTGCGTATGATTTGGAGATTTTCACAGCGATGCGCGCATGTACCTGACTTGTACGCGTGACACGCCAAGAAGACCATCGGCGCGTACGCATGACTGACGCGTACACGTGACATGCGTCACGTGCAAATAATGCAGAAAGTGCTGGGGTGATTTCTGGCCTATTTTTGGCCCAGTTTTAAGCCCGAAAAAACACATATTAGAGGTTGCAGAGTGGAGGAATCATCAATTCTCATTCACATAATTTTAGGTTTTAGATGTAGTTTTCTAGAGAGAGGCTCTCTCCTCTCTCTAGGTTTTAGGATTCTTAGTTTTAGGTTTATTTCTTCATCAAATTTAGGTTCAATGTTCCTTTAATTTAGTTTCTCTTCTACTCTCATGTTAGATTTGATTTTCTATTTAATGCAATTTGAGGTATTTCATATTTATGATTGCTTTCTTCAATTTGTGTTATTGATGCTTTCAATTGATTGTTTGGATTTAATATTCTCGTATTAATTTTTTATGTTTTTATTTTGTGCCTTCCAAGTGTTTGACAAAATGCTTGGGAGGATCTCAAATTAGACTTTTATGTTCTTGGCTTGGGATGGTAACTTAGGAACTCTTGAGTTACTAATGTCCAAGTAATTGACGATTGGGAGCCATTAAATCTAGTTCTCACTAATTAAATTGGTGAAGAGTTAGGACTTATGGACTTGGATTGATATAGCTCATTTAACTTTCCTTTACTACTAGTTAGAGGATGATTTAGTAGGATTGATCCTTGCCAATTCTCATGTTGTGGTTAGTGATAAGCATAGAGATCCTTGACCACAAACCTTGCCAAGAGCTTTTCTAGTCATTTGATTTTCCTTTGCAATTTACTTTTCTTGTTTCCTTATTCAAAAACCCCAAAATATACCTTTACAAAACCAATTATAAGAACACTTCCCTGTAATTCCTTGAGAGAAGACTCGAGGTTTGAATACTTCGTTAATTAGTTTTATTAGGGGGTTTGTTACTTGTGACAACCAAACTTTTGTATGAAAGGATTCCTTGTCGGTCTGGAAGCTATACTTTCAACGAGAACTTATTTGTGAAATTCTAGACCACGCAAGGAATTCGTTCATCACTAGGCAGCTTAAAGAACGGACTGGGGGGAACAAGTCCTCATATTGTGATTATCACCGGGGTTATGGGCACATAACTCAAGACTGTTTTGATCTAAAAGATGCCATGGAGTAGGCCATCCGAGATGAAAAGCTTATTGAATTCACGAAATTTTTCGCGAACCAAGAATGCCTACCTAAGAAAGGTCACCAAAGACATAAGAAGGGCGCAACCCAGGGATTCTAGAGCACTCCCAAGGGACAAAATCTACGGGGACCCCACCATCATAGTCAACATTGTGGTTGGACACTCTGATGAGAAGTCTAGGTCCTCACAAAGGAAAATTCTTAAAATCTTGGCAGCAACCACCTCGGATCACCGGAAGCTACCGCCGTTCCCAGATTTCACCATTGGTCCACAGGATTGTCGACTCGGAGATGTGAGCGGTGATCCACCCATGGTCATCACAGCTAGAGTGAGAATGTGCCTCGTGAAAAGAATCTTTGTTGACACAGGCATCGACTCCAACATAATATTCCGAAATGCTTTTGATGCCCTAGGACTCAAGGATGCAGATCTCCTAACCCACTGGCTCGGTGTGGTTGGTCTAGGGGATTTCTTCATTAGACTCCCAATACGCATAGGAAGTGGCAGCAAGAAGAGAATGGTCATGGCCGCTTTGTCGTACTCAAAGACTCCACTACATACAACGTCCTTTTCGGAAGAAAACCATTAACGACTTCTATAAGGTGGTGTTCACAAAATTTTTAACCATTAAATTTTGGGAGATGATGGGATCATTGACATTATCCACGGTGATGTAGAATAAAAAATTGCTTGTAACTACGCCAGTTTGTCCTTGTGAAAGAAATCTCACGAAGCGGTGGGAATTTTTGTCGTTGACTTTAACGCAAGGCTGGAAGAATGCCCCGACTGGAACCAGAAGAGGACCTCGAAAGGGTGCAAATAGGAGATACGAAGGAAAAATACACCTTATTGGAACTTACCTTAGGAGCTTAAGGCCCCTTAACGACCATCCCAAAAGAGAACATACATTTATTCGCATGGACTCCCATTTACATGATAGGGCTAGAATCTAGCTTTATATCTCACCGGCTCGCCATCAAACCAGAAGCCAAACCTGTGAAACAAAAACAATAAAAAATGTTTGCAGAAAGAGCAATCGAGGTGAAAAAGCAAACCACTAGCCTCCTTAGAACAGGGTTCATACGGGAGCTCACCTACTCAACATGACTATCGAATGTGGTGCTCGTAAAAAAATTCAATGAAAAATGTAGAATGTGCATAGATTACTTGGACCTCATCAAAGCCTATTCCAAAGACTCTTTTCCACTACCCAGCATTGACAACCTGGTTGACTTGGCTTCCGAATTCAAGCATCTAAGTTTCATTGATGCCTATTCCGGCTATTACCAGATACCGATGTACCGTCCTGACAAAGAAAAGCAGTGTTTATCATGCCAAACGGCATCTACTGCTACACAGTTATGCCATTCAACCTGAAGAATGCTGGGGCCGATGATGACACGCCATGTTAAGCGATTTTTAAAGTTTTTTTCATTCATTTTCTTAGGTTTTAATCAATTTTTTATGTTTTTTAAAGGAATTTAGTAGATAATAAAATATTTAGAGTTGGGATAGTATTTTTATATTTTTTGGAGATTTTGGTTAAAAAACAAGCAAGAAGTAAAGCTTTTTCACAAAGAAAACACAAGTACAGCAAAAATGTAGCCTAAGAAACAAAAGCTTGCACTAAGGAAAAAAGGAAATATAGCCACAAGCACGTAGCATGCACGCCTGGCGGACAGGCATGCATGCCTGGTGAACCCCCCTTCTTACTCCTGCACGCTTGGTGGCTTGTCCCTGTGGCTGGCGGACTGTCTCACACGCCCGGTGGACCTTTCTTCCTCCTTTCATCTGCCTGGCATCCTTCCATGCTCCAACCCACACGCATGGCGTGTGAGCTCTTGGAAAGACATTTTGGGCTTATGCCCAAATCCCTCTATACGTGAAGAAAATTCCAATATCTCAAGATGCAACAATTAAGGCCCAAGCTTAATTGTCCACATGATTAGAAGCCTTAATTACATTCAAAATATTGAAGACTCTAGAAGATTAGTTATTAATTCTTTCTAGAAACATAAAATATTGGCTATTAGGATTTAATTTGAATTATTGTTTTGATTTGAATTTGATGCCAGTAATTAGTTATCTTATCTTTTTCTCCGAGAGATGAGATTAGGATAGTCTGAATTTGAATTCTAGAATTAGGACATAAATAAGTAAAAATTTTCCACAAGAGAAGGCATCTAAGAGGAGGATCTTGGGATCCAAATCCAACATTTTGTTCCTCAACACAGTTTTATTCTTGTTTTTCTTTTATTATATGGGTAACTAATCTTCTGTCAAAGGATTAGGAGCTCTATTTATATTTTCTATGAATTATTAATCTATATTTATTTTATTTTGAAGTCTTGTATTGATCTATTTTATCATTGAGTTATTCGTTCTTCACTTGGATTAGTATCATTGGAAGGTATGCTACTAATTCCTTTTGAATTCTTTTATTATAATTGGAAAACTCGATATTTGAATTAAAGTTTGAAAATTCTTTCACATGACTCTTTGAGTTCAGCTAGGAATAGTGGTTCAATTAGCGTGCGACACGTATAATTTTTAATCACTCTAATTTTCAATAAGTGACATATAATTCGGATTAGAACAACTTTTGAAAATTGTGTTTCCTTTTAAGGTTTAAGACTAGCTTGAATACGTGACATATAATTCGACCTAATGACTACTTTTAAATCTTATTAAGGAACTAAATCAGTTTTTGTACTTAACCTCTCTAATTAATTAACTAACAACTATTTACTTTAAGAGGAACTGAGGAACTAAGGAATTGGAAATCAATTACTAAAGATTTGTCATGAATGATCTTTGCAAACTTCAAAATAAGTAAATAGTGTAACACCACGTGCATAAAGCGGAATTACGAAACGTGAAGCGTTCACACACGATAACTAAATGCATAGGTACGAACAGAACGAGACATAATATATGTAAAACCTTGTAGATAGCTCCAAGATACACAAGGTAATAATTAAAATAAACAAGATGTATATATATATATATATATATATATAAGTTTGATATACCAAAGAGAGGACTAGTCACGGCCTGCGAAGTTTAGGCCGGCTTGTTAAACTGAATACAACAGTGTTTTGAAGTTTAAAACAGCAACAACTTATCTTTCAAAGATTTTCAGAAATAAAGCCTCTAAAGCAACAAAGTTAATTATATAAAAGGTGAGAGAATAACTACAACAAAAGTAAAGTGAAATAAAAAATAAGAAAGATCATACTTCCCTCTGTCACCATATCCGCAAACTCACCGTGGTGGGCAATGGAGGAAAAATGTCAGAAAAGATTTTCACAAAAATATCACATTGCAAGTATAGTTCTGACGTGCAGAAATTTACCGATTAAGAATTTTATATCGGAAATCAGTGTTGCAAGTACAGTTCTTAACCGATGAAAATTACGCGTATCAATTTAAAAGGGGTTTGTCACAAATAAAGAATAAAATATTGGGAGTAGAAATCCCAGGTCGTCTCCCAACGAGTTGCTAAGAGAGTGCAATTTATTGATTAGGAGTTTCTCAAAAATTTGGAGTTTAGAGAATGGGCAAATAAATGGTTATAAATTAAAGCAGTGGAAATTAAGGAGAAATTTTATGTAACTAAAATAAAAAGCCTTGACTAGGAGAAGATTAATCGGAAGTTCTATCCTTGTTGGAATTTTCCAAGAGTGATAATGAGGGGTTGTTGTTTTTACTTAGTCAACCCTTATCGAATAAAGGAAAGTCAAGTAATTGAGCCAACTCTTATTCACAAGTCCTAATCCTCTCCCTTGGGAAGGATTAGCGTTAGTGACTAGAAAGCCAGCCAATAACATTCAATTTCAATTTAACTCTTGAGTATTCCAACTCAAGGGTCTCCTATTAATCAACTCCAAAGTAAAGTTAATAGCCTACTCCATTGACATGGATGCCATTCTCGCATGCATGTAAAGGGAGTAGGAGGAGGACATAATAATTAAAATTAATTGGAAATAATCAACAAATAATGAAATTAAATAGAAAGGTATCTTTGCATTAATTAATTCCAAAATCGAAGGTATCCATATAACTTTAAACAAGATAAATGGGAAATAAAAGAGTAAGGAAATATAAAACAAACTAGAATGCTAAAGGCTTCAACGGAGGTAGTAACTCTTCTCAATATCCAACTCAAAAGCATAAAACTAGAAATTCCATAAATCTATGAAGAACCCTAGAGGAAGTGGTAATTTTCTCTCAAAGATTAAAAAAAAAACTAAAATTAAAACTAATGAATGAGAATGTGTGAATGTGTCTTGAGTCTCTGCTGTCCCCTGACTCTAGTATGCATTTCTGGGCCGAAAACTGGGTCCAAACTCAGCCCAAAATTGCCCCCAGCATTTTCTGCGAATTCTGCACGTAGCGCATGTCATGTGTACGCGTCAGGAACGTGTACGCGTCGATGGTCTTCTGCGCGTGGTACGCGTATGCGTCAAGTACGCGTCGATATGGAATGCGCCAAATTGCGCACTGATGAGCGGATAATTTATACGCTTTTTGGCACTGTTTTTAGTATGTTTTGGTTAGTTTTTTGTATGTTTTTATTAGTTTTTATTTAAAATTCACTTTTCTGGCTTTACTATGAGTTTGTGTGTTTTTCTGTGATTTCAGGTAATTTCTAGCTGAAATTGAGGGACCTGAGCAAAAATCTGATTCAGAGGCTAAAAAAAGACTGCAGATGTTGTTGGATTCTGACTTCCCTGCACTTTAAGTGGATTTTCTAGAGCTACAGAAGCCCAATTGGCACGCTCTCAATTGCGTTAGAAAGTAGACATCCTGGGCTTTTTAGCAATATATAATAGTCCATACTTTGCCCGAGATTTGGTGGCCCAAACCGGCGTTGCAAATCAGCTACAGAATTCCCGGTGTTTAACGCCGGAACTGGCACAAAAATTGGAGTTAAACGCCCAAACTGGCACAAAAGCTTGCGTTTAACTCCAGGAAAAGTCTTTACACATGAAAGCTTCAATGCTCAGCCCAAGCACACACCAAGTGGACCCCGGAAGTGGATTTTTACATCATTTACTCATTTCTGTATACCCTAGGTTACTAGTTCACTATTAATAGGACCTTTTGACATTGTATCTTTACTTCATGACACATTACACGTTTCTTATTGTATCTTCTATGGCATGAGTCTCTAAACCCCATGGTTGGGGGTGAGGAGCTCTGCTGTGTCTTGATGGATTAATGCAATTACTATTGTTTTTTCATTCAATCATGCTTGCTTCCATTCTAAGATATCACTTGTTCCTCAACTTGATGAATGTGATGATCCATGACACTCACCATCATTCTCACCTATGAACGTGTGCCTGACAACCACCTCCGTTCTACCTTAGACTAAGTGAATATCTCTCAGATTCTTTAATTAGAATCTTCGTGGTATAAGCTGGAATTGATGGCGGCATTCAAGAGAATCCGGAAGGTCTAAACCTTGTCTGTGGTATTCTGAGTAGGATTCAAGGATTGAATGACTGTGATGAGCTTCAAACTCCTGAAGGCTGGGCGTTAGTGACAGACGCAAAAGAATCACTGGATTCTATTCCAACTTGATTGAGAACCGACAGATGATTAGCTGTGCTGTGACAGAGCGCGTTGAACATTTTCACTGAGAGGATGGGAGGTAGCCATTGACAATGGTGAAACCATACATACAGCTTGCCATGGAAGGAGCCTTGCGTGCATGAAGAAGAAGACAGTAGGAAAGCAGAGATTCTGAAGATAGAGCATCTCCAAAACCTCAACCTGTTCTCCATTACTGCAAAACAAGTATTTATTTCATGTTCTTTTACTTTTCACAATTAAACCTAAGAATTATTGATATCCTGACTAAGTGTTACAAGATAACCATAGCTTGCTTCAAGCCGACAATCTCCGTGGGATCGACCCTTACTCACGTAAGGTATTACTTGGACGACGCAGTGCACTTGCTGGTTAGTTGTGCGGAATCGCAAGAGTGTGATTCCAATTTCGTGCACCATGCGCGCGCGTGATGCATGTGTGCGCGTCGATTCTCGCTGGTCAGCTCCTTAGTTTCTTATGTTCCTTCCATTTTTGTAAGCTTCCCTTCCATCCTCTAAGCCATTCCTACCCTATAAAGCCTGAAAACACTCAACACACGGATCACGGCATTGAATGGTAAAAGAAAAAATTAAAAATACATAATTTAAGGGCTTAGTAAGCAAGTTTTCAACCATAGAACAAGATTGGGAAGGAATTGTAAAATCATGCAAATAATATGAATAAGTATTCAAAGAATTGATAAAGACCACTCAATTTAGTATAAGATAAACCATAAAATAATGGTTTATCAATTTCTCCACACTTAAACATTAGCCTGTCCTCATGCTAAGCTCAAGGGGATCAATAGGATGAATGGGGGAAGTAAGACTCATACAATGCAACCTATGTGAATGAATGTAACTACATGCTAGGATGTTTCTACCTACTTGGTTAAAAGTAAACAAGCTCTCCCAGATAAACAGAAACTAGATTCCACCAATTCAAATCACACAATGATAGGCAAGTAGACTTGTAAGAAGATAGCTCATGAAAGCTGAGAACATAGAATCAAGCATTGAACCATCACTGGGAAAAATATATGCACTCTAATCACTCAGGTGTTTAGGGTTAATCCACTCTAATCATGCTTTCTAAAACCTTGCTCTTTATCTAACTAATCAACAAATATCTAGTGTACAAATGCAAACATCATGAGGTCTTTTGAGGTTGTAATGGGGCTAAGGTAAGGGTGAGGATATATGTATGGCCAAGTGAGCTATGAATTGAATCTTTGACTAACCTAAGTTCTCACCTAACACATATACACACTCTATGTAATTCTAAAATCATGCCTAGCTACCTATAATCTCACTTTTGTATTTATCACATATTCATGTATCTAAATTTTCTTCTATTTCATTTCATATGAATTGATCTTTTTATTGAACTTAACATTGGGGTGATTTTATTCTCCTTTATGATTTTTTTAAAGCATAGTAAATCAAAGCATATGGTTTTCATAATTTCACATGAGTAGCACCCCAAATTCTCAGTATTCATCAACCACAGTTCCCACAAATCCCCGCACTTAATTGACACACAATCTTCATCTTAAGCTAACCAAAAATTCAATTGGGGTAATTATTTGTTTTTTCGCTTAAGGCTATTGATGTGGTAAAATAAAGAACAAATGGGGGTTAAAAAGGTTCAAAGTGGCAAACAAAGGTAGATGAAATGGTAGGCTATTTGGGATAAGTGAGCTAATAACAAATGATGGCCTCAATCATAAGTATGCATGAATATACACTAAACAATGGACATATAGAATGGAACAAATCATAGATTGCAATCATAGAGAAGAAAACACACAAGAATAAAAATCATGGTTAAATAATATGTAACCATATAATTAATCTCAAAATCTCACAGGTTGTGTGTTCTTAGCCATAAACCATGTTCCAAATTACAATCTTCAAACAAGTTTAACACAATTTTTAGTTTGAATTAGTGAAATGCTCTAAACAGGGTTTTGAGGATAAACTCATTATTTCAACCAAGCAGAACATACATGCAAGCAATTATTATCATGCAATCTATCCTATTTAACAAAAGAAAAATAACATATTGGTGTTAAGAGAGAGAGATTACCTCTGGAAGTCAGGTACTGACCTCTCCACACTTAAGGCTTGGCACGGTCCTCTGTGCCATCGGTAAGGAGCAAGGTGGGGCTGGTAGCATCACCTCCACAGTTGGGCTCGCCATGGCTCCTGGGCCTGGTAGGTGAAGTGGAGTCTGGGGTATCCTTCTCTTCTGGAGGCGGGTTGGTACTAACAATGAGCTCCTTCAGATAGGTGTAGCGGTGCTTGTTACGGCACTCCAATCGCTCCATCTGTCGATCTTGCCGGTCTAACCTCTGAAGAATATGAAGGAACATCTGAGTAGTGGATGGTTGATAAATCACTATTTTATGGTTTATCTTGTGCTCAATTGAGTGGTTTTTATCAAGCCTTTGCACACTTATTCATACTATTTGCATGATTTTACAATTCCTTCCTCATGATATGATATATATGAAAACACGTTTTCTATGCTTTAGAAATATTAAATTTAATTATCCTTTATTACCATTCGATGCCTTGATATGTGTGTTAAGTGATTTCAGGGATTATAGGGCAGGAATGGCTTAGAGGATGGAAAGGAAGCATGCGAAAGTGGAAGGAATACAAGAAGTTGAAGAAACTGCTAAGCTGTCAGCCTGACCTCTTTGCACTCAAACGGACATAACTTGAGCTACAGCGGTCCAAATGATGCGGTTTCAGTTGCGTTGGAAAGATAACGTCAGGGGCTTCGATTTGATATATAATTTCTCATAGTGGCCATACCGCTAGGTGACGCAAACGCGTGATCCACGCGGACGCGTCACAGTGACGAAAAACCAGCGTAGCTAAATTTGTAAACAGCGACTTCTGGGCTGTTTCTAACCCAGTTTTTGGCCCAAAAAACACAGATCAGAGGCTATAAAGTGTGGGAATCCATTAATTTCATTATCATGCTTTCATAATTCACAATTTTAGATATAGATGTAGTTTTTAGAGAGAGAGAGGCTCTATCATCTCTCTTAAGATTTTAGGATTAGGATTCCTCTTAAAGGATTTAGGATTTCAACTCTTCATCAGGTTCAATATTCCTTTTATTTTATATTTCTCTTCTACTTTGAGATACTTTAATGATTTTATTTATGTTTGATTTATGTTGCCCAATTGGCTTATGAATATTTTCCATGTTAGATTTGACTGCTTTGAATGAATGTTATTTGAGGTATTCCAGATATTTATGATTTTAATTTAGCTTTTTATATTATTGGCTTTAAATTGATTAACTGGAAGCTTTTGAGTTATCAACTATTCATAATTGATTGTTATGTCGGCTAATTAACTAGAATTCCACTAACTCTAGTCTTTCTTTAGGAGTTGGCTAGAACTTGGGAAATCTAACCAATTGGTTCACTTGACTTTCCCTTGCTTACGCAAAAGTTAACTAAGTCGGATTAACTTCCATTCTTATAGGAGTAACTAGGATAGGACTTCCAAATTTTTATATCTTGCAAAGAGTTTATTTTATAGTTAATTATTTGTTTTATTTGTCCTTTAATTTACTTGTTCCCCACTTTCAAAACCCCAATTTACAAAACCCATAACTAATAATAAGAACATACTTCCCTGCAATTCCTTGAGAAGATGACCCGAGGTTTGAATACTCGGTTATCAATTTTAAAAGGGTTTGTTACTTGTGACAACCAAAACGTTTGTAAGAAAGGTTGATTGCTTGGTTTAGTAACTATACTTACAACGAGAGTTTACTATAACTTCTAAACCGTCAATCTTCAGTTCTTCAATAGTGTATGAGGTGTGGGTGATGGCGGGGCTGCAGTAGGGGGAGTGTCTAGAGATGGGCCGGGATGTCGGCTAGCGGAGGGTACCAGGGGTCTGATATACTTCCCATTCGGGACATACTGATGAGCCATTGAGATCATGGCTTTGGTGTCCCCAGCCCTATAGGAAACTCCAGCTGCAGAGACAAGATCCGAAACTAATGCGGGAAAGGGTAGGTTACCCGCAATCTGTACGTGCCCCATGGCCTATCGGATGTGCCTTGGTAGATTGAGAGGCTACTTTGTGAGAATGCACCAGATGAGAAAAGTCATGTCTGTAGTTAAGGTGTACTCGTGAGTGCTCAAAAATACATAGTGGGACATAATTTGTGCCCACACGCGAGCCTCCAAGGTAAGTGCGGGAGCCGAGATGCTCTTAGGTCGAGTCTGATGCTGTGCATAGATCCAAGTGCTGCCAAGTTATGCTATAACTCCCAGGACGCTATCCCAATTAAACTGGTATATCTGACGCTTAAGAGTGGCCTCCTGATAGCCATCCAACCCCTCTGGGCCAGGTGGAAGACCTAATGCCCTCTGAATGGCCCCCTCGGAGATAGGAACTTGCTTTTGATGAAGATAGATAGACTGCAGGGCAGGTAAGTGAAAGTTGGAGTAGAATTCAACTACCCATGATAGATTGGCCACCCGCGGCTGCCTCTTTAAGAATCCCCAATGTCTCCGCTCGATGTGGGGCTCCATGACGTGCGAAAAATTGTCAATTAAGATTTTATAATGAACTGACGTTGCGAGTATAGTCCTTAACCAACGAAGATTCTGCATATCAATTTAAAAAGGGGTTTTGTCACAATATAAGAATAAAATACTGGGAGTATGAATCCCATGTCGTCTCTCAACGAGTTGCTAAGAGAGTGCTATTTATTGATCAGGAGATTTCTAAGAAATTTGAAGTTGGAGAATAGAATTAAAGCGAGGAAAATGAACGAGGGATTTTATTTAATTGAGATAAAAAAACCTTGACTGGGAGGAGATTAATCGAAAGTTCTATCCTTGTTGGCTTCCCCAAGATTAATAATAATTGGTTGTTGTTCTACTCAGTTAACCCTTACCGAATAAGGAAAAGTCAAGTATTAAGCCAACTTCTATTCACCAGTCCTAATCCTCTCCATTGGGAAGGATTAGCGTTAGTATTTAGAGAGCCAACCAACAATTTCTAATTACCAATTAACGCTTGAGTATTCCAACTCAATGGTTTCCTTGTAATCCACTCCCAAGTCAAGTTAGGAGTCTACTCCATTGACATGGATGCCAATTCCACATACATATTCAAGGAGAAGAAAGAAGACATAATAATCAAATTAATTGGAATGGAAGTGAGAATAATCAACGGATAAAGAAATTAAATAGAAAAGTATCTTTTGCATTAATAAATTCCAAAATTAAAGATATCCATATGTAACTCTGAACAGGATAAATGGAAAATTAAAAGAGCAAGGGAATAGAAAACAAACTAGAATGATAAAGACTTTAATAGAGGTAGTAACTCTTGTAATATCCAACTCAAGCATAAAACTAGGAAAAATGTATGTGACTATGAAGAACACTGGAGGAAGTAAATTTCTTCCAAGATTCAAAACTAAAAACTAAAAAACTAAGAATGTGTCTATGTTCTCCCTTGAGTCTCTGCTGTCCCTTGGCTCTAATTTGTGTTCCTGGGCCGAAAATTGGGTCCAAACTTAGCCCAAAATCGCCCCCAGAATTTTTCTACAACTGCTGTACATTGCGCATGTCATGCGTACGCGCTAGGTGCGCATGCTCGTTGAGGTGTGAGTGCGCTAATGTGCGCGTGCGCGCCAGGTGCGCATCCGCGTCGCTCCTCGCTGGTCAGCTCCTTTGTTTCTTTGCGTTCCTTTCATTTTTGCAAGCTTCCTTTCCGTTCTCCAAGCCATTCCTGCCCTATAAAGCCTGAAAACACTCAACACATAGATCACGTCATCGAATGGAATAGAGGGAGAATTAAAAATTAAAAATTTAGCGGCTTAGGAAGCAAGTTTTTAATCACAGCATAGAATTACGAAGGCAATTGTAAAACATGCAATTCACATGAATAAGTGTATGAAGAATTTGATGAAAACCACTTAATTCAACACAAGATAAACCATAAAATAGTGGTTTATCAACCTCTCCACACTTACACATTAGCATGTCCTCATGCTAAGCTCAAGGAAACCAAAAAGAATGAATAGGGACAATAGGACTCATGCAATGCAATGCAACCTATACATATGAATGCAACTATATGATGAAATGTCTATACCTACTTGGTGAAGGAAATGAACAAGTTCTCCAAGACAAATAATATTCAGATTCCACTAACTCAAATCACACAATAAAAGATAAGTAAACTTGTGAGAAGATAGCTCATGAGAGCTGGGAACATAGAGTCAAGTATTGAACCCTCACTGGAAGTGTATATGCACTCTGATGACTCAAGTGTATAGGGTAATCCACTCTAGTCTCCTCTATTCATGCGTTCTAAAATTTGTTCCTCATGTAACCAATCAACAAATATTTAGTGCATACATGCAAACATCATGAGGTCTTTTTCAAGGTTGTAATGGGGTTTAGGTAGGGGTGAGGATACATGTATGGCCAAGTGAGCTAAAAATTGAATCTTTGATTAACCTAAGTTCTCAACTAACGCACACACATTCCCTATGCTTCTAAAATCATGCCTAACTACCCATAGTCTCACTTTTGTGTTTTTCACCTACTCATGTATTTAAATGTTCTTCTATTTTATCTCACATGCATTGATCTCTTTTTTTTGAAAGCATTATAACATCAATGTATTTGGTTTTCATAATTTCACATGAGTAGCACTCAAATTCTTAATATTTATCAATTAAGCAACACACATTCTTATTAACCATAGTTCCCATAGTTTCCCACACTTAATTTGACACACAATCTCTATCTTAAGCTAGCCAAAGATTCAATTGGGGTAGTTCATTATTTTTCCGCTTAAGGCTAGTGATGTGGTAACATAAAGAACGAAAGGGAATAGATACGGCTCAAAGTGGTGAACAAAGGTAATTAGAATGGTAGGCCATTTGGGATAGTGAGCTGATAACAAATAATGGCCTCAATCATACATATGCATGAATACATTAAACAATGGACATATAGAATGGAACAAACCATAAATTGTAATCATAGAGGTGAGAAAACACACAAGAATAAAAATAATGGTTAAATCATGTAAGCATACAATTAGGCCCAAAATCTCACTAGGTTGTGTGTTCTACCTTTAAACCATGTTCCAAATTACAATCTTCAGACAAGTTTAACATAGAATTTTAATTTGAATTAGTGAAATTTTTAAAAATAGAGTCTTAAAAAGAAACTCATTATTTTCAACCAAGTAGAACATACATGCAAACACTTATTACTATGCAATCTATCCTAGCTAACAAAAGAAAAATAACCTATTGGTGTTTAAGAAAAAGCAATTACCTCCGGAAGTCAGGTATTGACCGACCTTCCCACACTTAAAGCTTGGCACCGTCCTCGGTGCCATCAGTCAGGAACAAAGGGGGGCTGGTAACAGCATCTCCACAATCGGGGTCGTCATGGCTCCCTGTGCTGGTAGGTGAGGTGGAGTCCGGAGTGTCTGGTTCTCCCTTAGGTGGGTGGTTGCCAATAATCAGCTCCTTGAGATATGTAAATCGGTGCTTGTTACGGTGCTCCATTCGCTTTGCCTACCGGTCTAGCCGGTCCAACCTCTGAAATATTTGAAAGAGCAACTGATTTGTTGAAGGTACTTGTGATGTGGAAGGAGAAGGAATATCTTCGGCTGGGTCTGTAGTCCAGCTGGTAGTGGCTGCTGTGGGTCTGATGTATTTTCCGTTGGGGATGTACTGATCATCCTGCGGAATCATGGCCTTGGTATCCCTAGCTCTGTAGGAGATTCCGGCTGCCGCAACTAGATTTGAAACCAAGGTGGGAAAGGGTAGGTTGCCCGTAATCTGTACGTGTCCCATGTCTTGCCGGAGGTGTCTCAGTATGTTGAGAGGCTGGTCTGTAAGGATACACCAGATGAGAACAGCCATGTCCGCAGTGAAGAATGACTTGTGAGTGCTTGGAAAGACATAGTGGGACATGATTTATGCCTACACTCGACCCTCAAAGGTAAGTGCAGAAGCCAATATGCCCTTAGGTCGGGATTGATGGTATCCATAGATCCACCTGCTGCCAGGTTGCGCTATAACTCTAAGGACATTGTCCCAGTCAAACTGGTATGTCTGGCGCTTGAAAGAGGCCTCTTGGTATGCGTCCAATCCATCTGGAGCAGGGGGGAGATCTAAAGCTCGCTGAATGGCCCCTTCAGATATAGGAACTTGTTTCTGACAGACATAGACAGACTACAGGGCTAACATGTGAAAAATGGAGTAGAATTCAACTACCCATGAAAGGTTGACCTGCCGTGGTTGCCTTCGTAAGAATCCCCATTATCTGTGCTCAATATGGGGCTCTACAAAATCAACAATGTGGGTAGGGAGGATGAGTAGGTGCTCATTTTTGTAGTTCTGCTCAGCCAGGATGGAGAACATCTGCTCACAGTAGCGGTTAGTGAACAGCGCAGTGTCTCTTGTTGGAAAGGCTTTCTCGGTTTCATTGACCTTGATGATCCTCTTACCCCACTTTGTGGATGGCTTGACTGATATTGAGGATGGTTCTGTAGCTAGTGCTCTTTTTGTTCCTCTCCTCGCCGGTGGCTTGTTAGAGGCTTTCTCTTTACTCTTCCTGGTGGCCATCCTGAAAAGGGAGAAAAGAAAGGGACATGAAATCAAATAGCTAGAACTGGAAGGAGGAAAATACAAGTGATAATCAATGCCAGGGTAAAGAAGAATGTCGTAAACACATGGTCGTGACTCCATGTATGTAGGACATCAATGGAAATATAGCATGATATATTAAGGCAATTAGATGCAAGATGTTTATCAGCATGCTGGCAAAGGCATGAGTAGCATAGATCAAGCATTAATAGCTCAATTTGATTATCAAATGTAACAAACTAACAACCACGTTTGTGTTGAAAATAATATTTAATCAATAAAAGATTGCAAGGGTTTTGTGAAAAACAGGCAGTAGAGTAGAAGAATAGAATAATTAAGAATTCACAATGCCAAACGGGCTTTTCACAAACACTCGATATGAATGTAAAATATTTTAGGGAAAGTATGAAATCCAAACATGTATGCAACCCAAAAATTAATATTAATTGTCTAATCACTCCCTAATGTATCCATAAGCAAATATAGAAGAAAACAATCACCCATTTAAATTTCTAACACCAATTAAAAGAATGCAAAAAGAATAGATAAATAGTAAGAAGGAAAGAACCTTGAGAAGAAGATGAAAAGAGAGAGGCAATGGAGGATGTGAGTGGGAAAGAAGTAAGAGGAGAAGAAGAAGAAGAAGATAGAGAAGATAGAAGAAGAAGAAGAAGAAGAAAGAAGAAAGACGAAGAAATAAGGAAGAAGGAAGAAGGATGAAGAAAGAAATTATGATTGAGAGAGAAAAGATAACAAATCTGGGCGGCGTGCTGATTGGGTGATGCGGCGCTACCGACGCGGACGCGCACGACGTGTGTCTGCGTGGGTTGCACAAAAAGAGAGGGGCACGTATGCACACTATACGCATACGCGTGAGGGGGTTGTACAACTGGTATGAGTCTAACCCCGCACAACCCTCTGTAACTTGTCGTATTGGGGTGAGGGGGATGTGCGACGTGTGCGCGGAATGTATGCGCATGCGTGGGTAGCCAGATGGGTATGGGGATGCGTACGCGTCAGGGACGCATTCGCGTGGGGCAGGTTGTGCGTTTAGCACAACAGCAGCGCCAGGCCAGCACACTAATCGGCCAGGCACCCTTTTTACGTCGATTTTAGGGGCGCATGTGCGCGCTAAGCACGTGCCCGCGTGCAAAGAAGAATTTGTGAGGGGCGTGTACGTACCAGGTGCGCGTACGCGCAAGGGAGCTTGTGCGCAAGGCACACCTCCTGCGCAGCTCCCACACAACTCTCTGCCAAATATGGGAACAATGTGATTCACTTAGGGGGTGCGCGCGCACCATTGATGCATATGCGTCGATGCCCCCTCTTTTTTTTATGAAGAATGTAGGTGATGATGTAGAATGTAAGAATGTATGTAGTGATAATGAGAAGAGTCACTAAAATAGAAACTAATAAGAGAGGGGCGATCATACCATGGTGGGTTGTCTCCCATCTAGCACTTTGCTTTAACGTCCTTAAGTTGGACGGTCCACAAACTCAGTTGTCTACTGATGGTGGATCTTCCAAGAGGAAGATCTCCAGTTCCTTTTTGTCCTTCATCTTCTCACCATGGTAAAGCTTTAGGCGGTGACCATTAACTTTGAGGATCTTGGGGCTTGAGGGATGATGCAGGTGAAAGACGCCATATGGTTCAGCCTTTTCCACCATATAGGGGCCTTCCCATTTGGATCTCATCTTGCCTGGCATAAGTCTCAACCTGGAGTTGTAGAGGAGAACTAACTCACCAGGTCTGAACTCTTTGTGCTTTATATTCTTGTCATGTACAACCCTCACCTTCTCCTTGTATAGCCTGGAATTCTCATATGCTTCTAAGCGAAGGCTCTCTAGTTCCTGTAATTGCAACTTCCTCTCAGCTCTGGCTTCTCAAATCCCATGTTGCATTCCCGTACCGCCTAGAAAGCTTTGTGTTCTATCTGCACTGGGAGGTAACACTGATAAATCCCATTTTTAGGGTTTATCTTGTATAGATTTTGAGGGTTTTATCAATGATCCTACGCACTTATTCATATGAAAATGCATGATTTTGTGTTCCTTTCCCAATCTTGCCTTATGGATGAAAACATGCTTCCTTTGCACTAAATTAGATATATTTTTAATCCTCCTTTAGTATCATTCGATGCCATGATCCGTGTGTTAAGTGGTTTCAGAGTTTATAGGGCAAGGATGACCTGGAGGGAGAAAGGGAGTACGCATAAAGGAAAGGAGCATGGAAAAATTAAGCTTTGGGAATTCCAACAGTGGCGCGCGCGCACACATGGTGCGTCCGCACAGATACGAGCCGCCAGGAGCCAGAGCCAGGAGCCAAGCTACGAGCTGGCGTGTTTAGCGGCTGGAATATGATCCTTATAGACGCGCCCGCGCGCGTTATGCCTGCGCGCGGATTGCGATTACCCAGGGGTGCGTGCGCGTATTGTGCGCGTACGCACCAATGGTCACACATGATTTTTTAAGAAAGCACATCACCAGAGCATGGAGGTAGTTAGATACCCTATTTTGGGGTAGAGCTTTGGCGGGAAAAGCTGAAGAAGGCCAAGGATTGAAGGGTTAAAGGGGATTCACTCATTTTTACTTTTTCTTAGATATTTTCCTAGAGTTGGTTGCATTTTTGGGTAGAGAGAGAACCTCCAACCTCTCTCTAAGATTTCATTCTCCATTGAAATTCTCCTTTGATTCTCTTGGTGAGATCTATTGTAATTCACTTTTACTTTGATGCAATTAGTAGATATACTCTTCTCCTATTCTCAATTTGTGTTCTTTTGATCCTCTCACTTTAGATCTAGCTTTGACTTTGTTACTTGGATTTGGACTAGTGAATTGAGGTATTTTCATATCCATTTACTTGCAATTGTTCAATTTTTGATGATTGTGTGATTTAGATATCTTGATTTCAACTCTTTCATCTAAATTACACAATGTCTCTTATGAATGCTCACCAAATGTTTGATAAAATGATAACACTAGCCATGGAGTAAAATTCTTTCACTTGGCTTAAAGATTGAACTATTGGAGATACTTGAATAATGGATGTCAATTGTTGATTGAGAATTAAGAATTGCTAATTGACTTTGAATGCACTAAAGCTAGCATCACCTATGGTGAAGCTAGGACTTGTGACCAAGCTAGTTACTTTCACTTGAATCTCCTCTATAATTAGGGTCAACTAAGTGAAGCAAGACTCAATTGTCATCATAATTGAAGGAAGCTATGGTGATGGAACTTCCAATGCTCATCCTTGGCCAAGTCCTTTAATATTGTTTGTTTGTTGTTTAAACTTTGTTAGCTTGCACTCTCATACCAACTCTCAAAAATCACAAAAGACTTTGACTTCCTAAGCAATAATGAACACTCTAATGCACGTCCAAGGGAGGACAACTCGGGATTAATACTCTCGATTGTAGATTGTAGAATTGTTTGATGAGAGATTTGAGTGTCGATTAGACTATACTCATGATTGTACCCACTACTAAATTCTATATCGACATACAAAATTTCGTTTATCAAAATGGCACCGTTGCCGGGGACTTGCTTATGTGTGCCATGTTATTGTTTAGTGTAAATATGTGTATATGTACATACTTGCATTTTCTCTTGATTGTTTCTTTGTTTGATTGACATAGGATTAATCTTTGTCTACTTCCACTTGTTACCATGAGCTTTACATTCCCTTCATTGTATGACGCGTTCACAACTGAATCCAAGCTTAGCCCTATTTAATTCGGAAATTGAACGAACTTTGCTTCATATTAGGCAAGTTCGGAGGCGGTTAACCTTTGGGGAAGGTGAAAAAGTTCCTACCAATTCACCGACCTTACCCGAAGTGGATTCTGATTCGTCATTTGAAGAAGGCACTAGCTATTCTTCCGTTGGTACTACTAATAGCTCTTCTTTTGATCTAGGTGCCGACACCATGGCCGCTCCAAGGAGAGTTACTCTCAAGGAAGCGGGTGCACCGGATTATGTTCTTCAACCCGTTCATGTGCTTAATCTAAACTTGGACGCGAGATTTGAACTCAAGACCGCTTTGATCCACCTCCTACCTAAGGATTTTCATAGTGTATGCTCAACAACTAGGCGAGAAGGATCTGATGAAGTTGCCGTATGGTTGTTTGCTTTCCCATTCTCTCTTGAAGATAAAGCTAAAGAGTGGTTCTACACTTTACCTAGCGAAGTTGTTTCCAGTTGGGACTTGCTTAGAAGAGGGTTCTTAGAAAAATTCTTGCCCGCGGAAAGGATGGACAAGCTAAGGAAGGAGATCTCATGTATTGTGCAAAGCGAAACGGAAACTCTATACTAATATTGGGAACGATTTCGCAAACTCCTTGACGCATGCCCAAACCACATGCTTGACACCCAAGCATTGCTTGGCTACATATGCCAAGGGATGAGGGAACAAGACTCTTTTGGATGCATCTAGCAATGGCTCCTTGTCCAAATATAGGATGGCAGAGGAGGCATGGAAACTCAAATCCTTGGGTGAGATGACAAACATTCTAAAGCAACTCCAATTGGGTCAACAACAACCTTCATCGCCTCCTCAACAGTATAGCCAACAACCTCCTCAACAATATAGTCAACAATTGGTCCCCCAAAAAGTGTGTGGCATTTGCTCTTGCTATTTCCATTACACGGACGAATGTCCGAATCTTCAAGAAGATAACACCTTGGTGGTTACCCACAACTATTATGACCACCCAAATCAAGGGTACCACCAGCAAGGCGGCAATTTCAACCAAGGGTACCCCCAACAAGGAGGAAGCTACAATCAAGGTGGTGGCAATTATAATCAAAATTGGAGGGACAATCACCAACAAGGAGGTAGGGACAACAACAATAATGGAGGCAATCAAAGATGGAACAACAACAACTCACAAAACTGATACTCCCAAAGCCAACCATACACCCAACAAAACCAAGGAAGAAACTACTAAACCTATCAACCACCACATCAACGACCACCACCTCTACCCAACCAATCACAAGCCCCTCAAATCACATACCTTTCCACTTCTCCCAATCAAGATGATACACTCCGGACTATTCTCTAAGGCCAAAAAGAGCTTCAAACCACACTTGCTTCCGGCCTTACCGGTCTTACATATACTCTACAAGCTCTTCTTGCATGCATGGACCCGCCCTCCACTTCCGCTCCTCAAGCCCCAAATTCTAGTGCCATTCCCTCTCAACCTCAACCCAATCCCAAAGGTGGCATTAATGCCATTACCTTGAGATCTGAGACTCAATTGAAAGAGAAGAAGGTAAAGGACCCAAGTCCGATCATAATCACTCAAGAGGAGGAGGGAATCAAGATAAAGGAAATAGAAGAGGAGGAGGAAGCACAAGTCATAGTTGAAAATGAAGAGACTCAACCAACAAGTGAGGTCCCCAAGAATAAGGGAGCCGTGGAAGAAGAAATTGCTCAACCAATTCCATTTCCTACACTTGTAAAGAAAGCTAGGAAGTGTATGGAACTTAACCCCAAAACAGTAAAGATGTTCAAGAAAGTTGAGGTAACTATACCCCTCTTTGATGTTATCCATTAAGTACCTAAATATGCAAAATTTCTCAAGGATTTATGCATGAACAAGGATAGAATTCTTGAGTTAGAAACTATTCCATTAGGGAGTTCTATTTCCGCATTAATTGGAGCATTACCCGAGAAGTGTGATGATCCGGGCCCGTGCATGGTCACTTGCACCGTAGATGGGGCTCAATTTCTAGATTGTATGTGTGATCTCGGTGCATGCGTTAGTGATGAGCGGAAAATTTATACGCTTTTTGGCATTATTTTTAGGTAGTTTTTAGTAGGATCTAGCTACTTTTTGGGATGTTTTTATTCGTTTTTATGCTAAATTCACATTTCTAGACTTTACTATGAGTTTGTGTGTTTTTCTGTGATTTCAAGTATTTTCTGGATGAAATTGAGGGACCTGAGCAAAACTCTGATAAGAAGGCTGACAAAGGACTGCTGATGCTGTTGGATTCTGACCTCCTTGTACTCGAAATGGATTTTCTAGAGTTACAAAACTTCAAATGATGCGCTCTTAATGGCGTTGGAAAGTAGACATCCACAGCTTTCCAGCAATATATAATAGTCCATACTTTATTTGAGATTAGACGATGTAAACTGGCGCTCAACGCCAGTTCCATGCTGCATTCTGGAGTCAAACGCCAGAATCACATCACGAACCGGAGTTGAACGCCAAAAACACGTTACAACTTGGCGTTCAAATCCAAAAGAAGCCTCTGCACGTGTAAAGCTCAAGCTCAGCCCAATCACACACCAAGTGGGCCCCAGAAGTGGATTTATGCATTAATTACCTATTTTTGTAAATCCTAGTAGCTAGTCTAGTATAAATAGGACATTTTATTATTGTATTAGACATCCTGGATTGTATTTTTGATCCTGTGATCACGTTTTGGGGGCTGGCCATTCGGCCATGCCTGGACCTTCATCACTTATGTATTTTCAACGGTGGAGTTTCTACACACCATAGATTAAGAGTGTGGAGCTCTGCTGTACCTCGAGTTTCAATGCAAGTACTACTATTTTCTATTCAATTCAGTTTATTCCTTTTCTAAGATATTCGTTGCACTTCACCATGATGAATGTGATGATCTGTGACACTCATCATCATTCTTACCTATGCACGCGTGACTGACAACCACTTCCGTTCTACCTTAGACCGGGCACATATCTCTTGGATTCCTCAATCAGAATCTTCGTGGTATAAGCTAGAATTGATGGCGGCATTCATGAGAATCTGGAAAGTCTAAATCTTGTCTGTGGTATTCCGAGTAGAATTCAGGGATTGAATGACTGTGACGAGCTTCAAACTCGCGATTGTTGGGCGTGTTGACAAACGGAAAAGAATCAATAGATTTTATTCCGACATGATCGAGAACCGACAGATGATTAGTCGTGCCGTGACAGAGCATTTGGACCTTTTTCACTGAGAGGATGGGATGTAGTCATTGACAACGGTGATGCCCTACATACAGCTTGCCATGGAAAGGAGTAAGAAGGATTGGATGAAGGCAGTAGGAAAGCAGAGATTCAGAAGGAGCACATCATCTTCATACGCCTATCTGAAATTTCCATCGATGATCTACATAAGTATTTCTATCTTTATTTTATGTTTTATTTATTGTTATTTTCTAAAACCAATATAACCATTTATTATCCGCCTAACTGAGATTTACAAGATGACCATAGCTTGCTTCATACTAACAATCTCCGTGGGATCGACCCTTACTCACGTAAGGTTTATTACTTGGACGACCTAGTGCACTTGCTGGTTAGTTGTGCGAAGTTGTGAAGTTATGTTTGGACCATGGTATCATGCACCAAGTTTTTGGCGCCATTACTAGGGAGAGAACGAACATGAATACCATTATCAGAAATCACAATTTTGCCTATCAAGTTTTTGGCGCCGTTGCCGGGGATTGTTCGAGTTTGGAGAACTAACGGTTCATCTTGTTGCTCAGATTAGGTAATTTTCTTTTCAAAAATTTTTTCTAAAATTTATCCCCATTTTCAAGAAAAAATAAATTATTCTATGGCTTCAGAATTTTTAAGAATGGACTCTAGAGTTTCATGTAACATGTTGAAGCCTGGTTGGCTGTAAAACCATGTTTAATTCCTGGACCGGAGCTTTTGACTAACATTACATGATTCCTAGAATTCTGATTGAGGACTTTGGATTCATTACTTCCTTTTTCAAAAATATGTTTTCGAAAAATTTATTACAAAAATCCAAAAAAATAATAAAATCATAAAAACCAAAAATATTTTGTGATTCTTGTTTGAATCTTGTGTCATGTTTTAAGTTTGGTGTCAATTGCATATTCATCTTGTTCTTGCATTTTTTGAAAATTCATACATTCATAGTGTTCTTCATGATCTTCAAGTTGTTCTTGGTAAGTCTTCTTGTTTGATCTTTAAATTTTCTTATTTTGTGTTACATGATGTTTTTCATGTGCATTTTTGCATTCATAATGTCTAAACATGAAAGATTTCTAAGTTTGGTATATTGCATGTTTTCTTTGCATTAAAAGTTTTTCAAAAATATGTTCTTGATATTCATCATGATCTTCAAAGTGTTCTTGGTGTTCATCTTGACATTCATAGTGTTCTTGCATGCATTCTTTGTTCTGATCCAAAAAGAAAAGAGAAAAACATAAAAATGACGTTTTAGTTTTTCTCTCTCATCATTGAAAATTCAAAAATAAAAAAATATCTTTTCCTTATTCTTCTCATAATTTTCAAAAATTTGAGTTGACTTAGTGATAAACCACTATTTTATGGTTTATCTTGTGCTTAATTGAGTGGATTTTATCAACTCTTTACCCACTTATTCATATGATTTGCATGTTTTATATTTTCCTTCCTGATTCTGTGCTATGATTGAAAACATGCTTCTTTGGCTTTTATTTCCTTTTATTCTAATCCTCTCTTATTACCATTAGATGCCTTGATATATGTGTTAAGTGATTTCAGGAATTACAGGTCAGGAATGGCTTAGAGGATGGAAATGAAGTATGCGAAAATGGAAGGAATACAAGAAGTTGAAGGAACTGAAAAGCTGTCAGCCTGACCCTCTCGCACTAAAACGATCATATCTTGATCTACAGAATTCCAAATGATGCGGTTCTACTTGCATTGAAAAGCTAACGTCTGGGGCTTCGATTTGATATATAATTCGTCATAGTGGCTGTACAGATAGGCGATGCAAACGCGCGCTTCACGCGGTCGCATCGCATCTGCAAACTTCAATCCGTGCGGACGCGTGGATGACGCTTCCGCGTCACTTTGCCGCGACCTGTACCGACCAGATTTCACAATCAGCGATTTCTGGGCTGTTTCGGACCCAGTTTTTGGCCCAGAAAACACAGATTAAAGGCTATAAAGTGAAGGAATGCATCCATTCATAATCATGCTTTCATAATTCACTTTTCATAGTTTTAGATGTAGTTTTTAGAGAGAGAGGTTCTCTCCTCTCTCTTAGGAATTTAGGATTAGGATTTTTAGAACTTAGGAATATTACTTTTTCATCACAGGTTCAATGTTCTTTAATTTATGTTTCTCTTCTACTTTGGATACTCTAATACTTTTATCTGTTTATTATTTATGTTGCCCATTTGAGTCATAAATCTTTCGATGTTAGATTTAAATTTATATTTAAATACAATTGAGGTATTTTCAGATCTATGATTTTCATTTAGCTTTTTATATTCTTGGCTTTAATTAATTAACTGGAAGCTCTTGAGTTATCAACTATGCATGATTGATTGTTATGTCGGCTAATTAATTTGAATTCCACTAACTCTAGTCTTTCCTTAGGAGTTGGCTAGGACTTGGGAATTCAAACCAATTGGTTCACTGGACTTTCCCTTGCTTACGCAAAGGTTAACTAAGTGGGATTAACTTCCATTCTTATAGGAGTAACTAGGATAGGAGTTCCAAATTTTCATATCTTGCCAAGAGTTTATTTTATAGTTATTTATTTATTTCGCTTATCATTTATCATACTTGTTCCTCATTCTCAAAACCCCCAAAATTTTACCTTTTTCATAGCAAATAATAAGTCATACCTCCCTGCAATTCCTTGAGAAGACAACCCGAGGTTTGAATACTCGGTTATCAATAATAAAATGGTTTGTTACTTGTGACAACCAAAACGTTTGTAAGAAAGGTTGATTGCTTGGTTTAGTAACTATACTTACAACGAGAGTTTACTATAACTTCTAAACCATCAATTTTCAGTTCTTCAAAATGGCGCCGTTGCCGGGGAATTGCAAACGTGTGCCTTAATATTGGTTATTGTAAATATTTTTCAAAAAAAAATATTTTTTTTTACTTGTTTATTTGTTTCTTCTTTTTCCCCCTTATTTCTGATAACTACTATGAATTCTCACCCCTCTCACTTTGAGTTTAGTTCTAATTTTGTTGCAAGGAATGGAAGCTATAACAGGAATATGCATCAAGGTCAAAGCAATCAAAGATGGACGGAGCCAAGAGGATCAGATCAACCCTTTAGGCAACAACACCCTCCTAGATATCACAGATAAAGACCATCCTACAATGCATACCAAGCTGATAGATATGGTGGACCGCCTAGTAGCTACCTGATGAGCGGATAATTTGTACGCTTTTTGGCATTGTTTTTAGTATGTTTTTAGTATGATCTAGTTAGTTTTTAGTATATTTTTATTAGTTTTTAGTTAAAATTCACTTTTCTGGACTTTACTATGAGTTTGTGTGTTTTTCTGTGATTTCAGGTATTTTCTGGCTGAAATTGAGGGACCTGAGCAAAAATCTGATTCAGAGACTGAAAAGGACTGCAGATGCTGTTGGATTCTGACCTCCCTGCACTCGAAGTGGATTTTCTGGAGCTACCGAAGCCCAATTGGCGCGCTCTCAACGGCGTTGGAAAGTAGACATCCTGGGCTTTCCAGAAATATATGATACTTTGCCCAAGATTTGATGGCCCAAACCGGCGTTCAAAGTCACCCTCAGGAATTCCAGCGTTAAACGCTGGAACTAGCACCAAAATGGGAGTTAAAGGCCCAAACTGGCATAAAAGCTGGCGTTTAACTCCAAGAGAAGTCTCTGCACGAAAATGCTTTATTGCTCAGCCCAAGCACACACCAAGTGGGCTCGGAAGTGGATTTTTATGTCATTTACTCATTTCTATAAACCTTAGGCTACTAGTTCTCTATATATAGGACCTTTTACTATTGTATTTTCATCTTTTGATCTTTGGAACCTTTTTCTTTAGATCTTTTGATCACTATGGGAGGCTGGCCATTCGGCCATGCCTAGACCTTATGCTTATGTATTTTCAACGGGGGAGTTTCTACACACCATAGATTAAGGTGTGGAGCTCTGCTGTACCTCGAGTATTAATGCAATTACTATTGTTCTCCCATTCAATTCCGCTTGTTCTTGTTCTAAGATATCACTTGTTCTTCAACTTGATGAATGTGATGATCCGTGACACTCATCATCATTCTCACCTATGAACGTGTGACTGACAACCACCTCCGTTCTACCTTCGAT
>NC_029781.3:62398087-62399588 GCF_000817695.3 Arachis duranensis
ATTGGATGAAGACAGTAGGAAAGCAGAGAGACGGAAGGGAAGGCATCTTCATGCGCTTATCTGAAGTTCCTACCAATGAATTACATAAGTATCTCTATCTTTACCTTTGTGTTATTTTCGTTCATCACCATATCCATTTGAGTTTGCCTGACTAAGATTTACAAGATGACCATAGCTTGCTTCATACTAACAATCTCCGTGGGATCGACCCTTACTCGCGTAAGGTTTATTACTTGGATGACCCAGTGCACTTGATGGTTAGTTGTGCGAAGTTGTGTTAATGCCATGGTATTGAACACCAAGTTTTTGGGGTTCATGACCGGGGATTATGAGAGTTGTGAAAAGTACTGTTCACAATTTCGCGCACCAAGTTTTTGGCGCCGTTGCCGGGGATTGTTGAGTTTGGACAACTGACGGTTCATCTTGTTGCTTAGATTAGGTATTTTTTTTCTTCAGAGTTCTTAAGAATGAATTCTAGTGTTTCAAGGTGATGTTCTTATCATCACCAAAGCTGATTGATCTTCATCAATTTAGCTCTTGAATGCAATGTTCTGCTGAAGCTTGGCTGACCATGTCTAATTCCTTTAGACTGAAGTTTTAGACTAACATTGCATGATTCCTGGAATTCTCATTAAGAATTTTGATACCTTTATTCCCTTTTTCCACTTAATTTTCGAAAAAAGCACAAAAAAAAAAATTTACAAAGTCATAAAATCCAAAAAAAAAATATTTCTTGTTTGAGTCTAGTGTCTCATGTTAAGCTTGGTGTCAATTGCATGCATTCATTCATGTGTCTTAGTGATCTTCAAGATGTTCTTGATGATTTCTGACTCTAATCTTTATATTCTCTTGACTTGAGTGTTTTGTGTGTCTCATATGCATTCTCATTTTGCTAGTGTCAGTAGTATACAAACTGCTAAAGTTTGGTGTCTTGCATGCATTGTTATTTGATTTTAGTTGCATTTTGATTATTAAAAATCCAAAAATATTTTTAGTTTGTGTCCTTCGTTATAACCGAATTCGATTGTGTGGAACTCTCCTCCATTGCCTCGAAGATTTAGACTTTCGTTATAACAGCGACGCGCCATCCTTTAAACTGCTTTTATTGTAGCTATCCCTTCTGTAGTTGGGAATTTCATTCATAGATGTGGAGTTGAAACTATTGCTCCGAGTTGATTTAACGTCCGTTTAACGCCCAAAAGGGTAGTAGTTTGGGCGTTAAACGCCAGAATGTGCACCATTCTGGGCGTTTAACGCCAGGATGGCAAAAGAGGGAAGATTCTGTTTTCAAATCAAATTTTTTTTTTTAGTTTTCAAAGTTTTTCAAAATCAAATCTTTTTCAAATCATATCTTTTCAATCATATGTTTTCAAAATTGATTTCTTTCTAATTTCAAAGATACTTGCTATCAATTAATGATTTGATTCAACATTCCAAGTATGTTGCCTTTTCTGTTGAGAAAGGTTTAATGTTTGAATCATATCTTTTCTTGTTAGCCAAG
>NC_029781.3:62399778-62400069 GCF_000817695.3 Arachis duranensis
TCACTTGATTTCTTTTCCACTTTCATTTTCGAAAATCAATTAGTGTTTTTCAAAAATGTTTTCAAAATCTTTTACTTAATTGTCGAAAATTACTTCCCTTCTTCTCACATCCTTCTATTTATGGACTAACACTATTCTTTAATGCAAAATTCGAACTTTATCTTCTTTGATAAGTTCGAATTTTCTACTTCTGCTTTCTATTTTTCTTTTCCTCTGACACCTCAAGGAATCTCTATACTGTGACATAGAGGATTCCACATTTTCTTGTTCTCTTCTCTTTCTTATGAGCAG
>NC_029781.3:62401069-62401252 GCF_000817695.3 Arachis duranensis
AACCCTTCAATGGAAGAGGTGAATTACATGGGAGAACCCTATGGAAACACCTATAATCCTTCATGGAGAAATCATTCAAATTTCTCATGGAAGGATCAACAGAGACCCCAACAAGGTTTCAACAATAATAATGGTGGAAGAAACAGGTTTAGCAATAGCAAGCCTTTTCCATCATCTTCTCAA
>NC_029781.3:62406913-62416532 GCF_000817695.3 Arachis duranensis
CACTTGCTGGTTAGTTGTGCGAAGTTGTGTTAATGCCATGGTATTGAACACCAAGTTTTTGGGGTTCATGACCGGGGATTATGAGAGTTGTGAAAAGTATTGTTCACAATTTCGCGCACCACTACCAACAAGCCCCACCGTATGCTCAGAGACCATCCTCACAACATAACTTTGAACCACCACACTCACAAGCCCCTTTCTACCATTCACCTTCATATGACCCCAATTCTCATTCACCACACCAACCACCAGATAAACCATACCCAGAACCACCATCTCAATATACACCATCTCCATATCCTTATCAAGAGGAACCACTTCCATGTTATGAACCTTTTCTCCCAACAAATGAACCCTCCTATTGATGAACGGATAATTTATACGCTTTTTGGCATTGTTTTTAGGTAGTTTTTAGTAAGTTCAAGCTACTTTTAGGGATGTTTTCATTAGTTTTTATGTTAAATTCACATTTCTGGACTTTACTATAAGTTTGTGTGTTTTGCTATGATTTCAGGTAATTTCTTGCTGAGATTGAGGGACTTGAGCAAAACTCTGATAGGAGGCTGACAAAGGATTGCTGATGTTGTTGGAATCTAACCTCCCTGCACTCGAAATGGATTTTCTAGAGCTACAAAACTCCAAATGGCGTGCTCTCAAGGGCGTTGGAAAGTAGACATTCCGAGCTTTCCAGCAATATATAATAATCCATACTTTATTCGGGAATTGACGACGTAAACTGGCGCTCAACGCCAGTTCCATGCTGCTGTCTGGAGTAAAACGCCAGAAACGGCTGGCCATTTGGCCATGCCTGAACCTTTCACTTATGTATTTTCAACGGTGGAGTTTCTACACACCATAGATTAAGGGTGTGGAGCTCTGCTGTACCTCAAGTTTTAATGCAATTACTATTATTTTCTATCCAATTCGATTTATTCATGTTCTAAGATATTCGTTGCATTTCAACTTGATGAATGTGATGATCTGTGACACTCATCATCATTCTCACCTATGAACGCGCGTGATTGACAACCACTTTCGTTCTACCTTAGACTGGGTGCATATCTCTTGGATTCCTTAATCAGAATCTTCGTGGTATAAGCTAGAATTGATGGCGGCATTCATGGGAATCCGGAAGGTCTAACCTTGTCTGTGGTATTCCGAGTAGGATTCCGGAATTGAATGACTGTGACGAGCTTCAAACTTCTGAAGGCTGGGCGTTAGTGACAGATGCAAAAGAATCAAGGGATTCTACTCCAACCTGATTGAGAACCGACATATGATTAGCCGTGCTATGACAGAGCATTTGGACCTTTTTCACTGAGAGGATGGGATGTAGCCATTGACAACGGTGATGCCCTACATACAGCTTGCTATAAAAGGGAGTGATAAAATTGGATAAAAGCAGTAGGAAAGCAGAGATTCAGGAGGAGCACAGCATCTCCATACGCCTATCTGAAATCCCCATCATTGGATTACATGAGTAACTTTATCTTTATGAGTTTCTACACACCATAGATTAAGGGTGTGGAGCTCTGCTGTACCTCAAAGTTTTAATGCAGTTACTTATTTTCTATACAATTCGATTTATTCATGTTCTAAGATATTCGTTGCACTTCAACTTGATGAATGTGATGATCCGTGACACTCATCATCATTCCGTAAGGTTTATTACTTGGACGACCCAGTACACTTGCTGGTTAGTTGAACGGAGTTGTGTCCACACATAGCAAAGAGCCATCATAATGGAATATATTCCATACAATAACAAAGAGTACAACATTGATGATCACAATTTCGTCCACCAAGTTTTTGGCGCCGTTGCCGGGGATTGTTCGAGTATAGACAACTGTCGGTTCATCTTGTTGCTTAGATTAGGTAATTTTCTTTTTGTTTTGTTTTCCAAAATTTTTCAAATTTTTTTCCTTTTTTTTCGAAAATAAATAAAGAAAATACCAAAAAAATCATAAAATCATAAAAACCAAAAATATTTTGTGTTTCTTGTTTGAGTCTTGAGTCAATTTTTAAGTTTGGTGGCAATAGCATATTCATATTGTTCTTGCATTTTTTCAAAAAATTCATGCATTCATGGTGTTCTTCATGATCTTCAAGTTGTTCTTGGTAAGACTTCTTGTTTGATCTTGATGATTTCTTATTTTGTGTCTTTTGTTGTTTTTCATGTGCATCTTTGCATACATATTTTCCAAGCATTAAAAATTTCTAAGTTTGGTGTCTTGCATGTTTTCTTTGCATTAAAAATTTTTCAAAAAATATGTTCTTGATGTTCATCATGATCTTCAAAGTATTCTTGGTGTTCATCTTGACATTCATAGTGTTCTTGCATGCATTCTTTGTTTTGATCCATAAAGAAAAGAGAAAAACACAAAAATGACGTTTTTAATTTTTCTTCCTCATCATTAAAAATTCAAAAATAAAAAAATATCTTTTCCTTTTTTCTCTCCAAAATTTTGAAAATTTGAGTTGACTTAGTCAAAAAAATTTTAAAATTAGTTATTTCTTGTAAGTCAAGTCAAATTTTCAATTTTAAAAATCTTATCTTTTCAAAAATCTTTTTTTCAAAAATCATATCTTTTTCATTTTTTCTTTTTTTTCGAAAATTTTAAAAATCTTTTTCAAAATATTTTCAAAATCTCTTCCTTATCTTTATTTCAAAAATTTCGAAATTACACTAACAATTAATGTGATTGATTCAAAAATTTGAAGTTTGTTACTTTCTTGTTAAGAAAGGTTCAATCTTTAAATTCTCGAATCTTATCTTGTAGTTTCTTGTTAGTTAAGTAATTAATTTTAATTTTAAAAATTAAATCTTTTTCAAACATATCTTATCATATCTTTTATATCTTATCTTTTTATCATATCTTTTTCAAAATTTTATCTTTTTCAAAAATTTGATTTCAAAATATCTTATCTAACTTCTTATATTCTTATCTTTTCAAATTTGATTTTAATATCTTTTTCAACTAACTATTTGACTTTTTATTTGTTTATTATCTTTTTCAAAACCACCTAACTACTTTTCACCCTCTAATTTTCGAAAATACCTCCCTCTTTTTCAAAAAAAAATTTCTTTTTAATTGTTTAAATTTTAATTTTAATCATATCTTATCTTTAATTTTCGAAAATCACTAACCACTTTTTCAAAATTATTTTCGAATTCTCCTTCTCTTCTCTCCTTCTATCTATTTATTTATTTATTCACTAACACTTCTCTTCATCTCTCTTCATCTCAGATCACCACCTCTATCCTTACCCATTCTTCTTCATTATTCTGCCCTTTTTTTTCTTCTACTAACATAAAGGAATCTCTATACTTTGACATAGAGGATTCCTCTTTCTTTTATTGTTCTCTTCTTCCCTATATGAGTAGGAACAAGGAAAAAGACACTCTTGTTGAAGCTGATCCAGAACCTGAAAGGACTCTGAAGAGGAAACTAAGAGAAGCTAAACTACAACAATCCAGAGGCAACCTTTCCGAAATTTTTGAACAAGAGAAGGAGATGGCAACCGAACCCAACAACAATAATGCAAGGAGAATGCTTGGAGACTTCACAAAATCAACGTCCAAATTTGATGGAAGAAGCATCTCTATTCCTGCCATTGGAGCCAACAATTTTGAGCTTAAGCCTCAACTAGTTGCTTTAATGCAACAGAACTGCAAGTTTTATGGACTTCTATCTGAAGATCCTTCCTAGTTTTTAACTGATTTCTTGCAGATTTATGAGACTGTTAAGACAAATGGAGTAGATCCTGAAGTCTACAGGCTCATGCTTTTCCCTTTTGCTGTAAGAGACAGAGCTAGAACATGGTTGGACTCAACCTAGAGATAGCCTGGATTCCTGGGATAAGCTGGTCACAGCCTTCTTGGATAAATTCTTTCCTCCTCAAAAGTTGAGCAAGCTTAGAGTGGATGTTCAGACCTTCAAGCAAAAAGATGGTGAATCCCTCTATGAAGCTTAGGAAAGATACAAGCAGATGACCAAAAAGTGTCCTTCTGACATGTTTTCAGAATGGACTATATTAGATATATTCTATTATGGTCTATCTGAATTTTCCAAGATGTCATTGGACCATTCTGCAGGTGGATCTATTCACCTAAAGAAAATGCCTGAAGAGGCTCAAGAACTTATTGACCTGGTTGCAAATAACCAATTCATGTACACTTCTGAGAGGAATTCCGTGAATAGTGGGACGCCTCAGAGGAAGGGAGTTCTTGAAATTGATACTCTGAATGCCATATTGGCTCAGAACAAAGTGTTGACTTAGCAAGTCAACATGATCTCTCAAAGTCTGAATGGATAGCAAAATGCATCCAACAGTACTAAAGAGGCAGCTTCTGAAGAAGCTTATGATCCTGAGAACCCTGCAATGGCAGAGGTTAATTACATGGGTGAACCTTATGGAAACACCTACAACTTATCATGGAGAAATCATCCAAATTTCTCATGGAAGGATCAACAAAAGCCTCAACAAGGCTTTAACAATGGTGGAAGAAATAGGCTCAGTAATAACAAGCCTTTTCCATCATCTTCTCGGCAACAGACAGAAAATTCTGAACAGAGCCCCTCTAATTTAGCAAACTTAGTCTCTGATTTGTCAAAAGCCACTTTAAGTTTCATGAGTGAAAAAGGTCTTCCATTAGAAATCTGGAAGCACAAGTGGGCCAGCTGAGTAAGAAAGTCATTGAAACTCCTCCCAGTATTCTCCCAAGCAATACAGAAGAGAATCCAAAAGGAGATTGCAAGGCCATTGAAGTAATCAATATGGCCGAATGCACAAGGGAGGAGAAGGACGTAAATCCTAGTGAGAAAGACCTCCTGGGACATCTCTCAAACAAGAAGGAGTTCCCCATTGAGGACCTAAAGGAATCTGAGGCTCATATAGAGACCATAGAGATTCCACTAAATCTTCTTCTGCCATTCATGGGCTCTGAAAACTATTCCTCCTCAGAAGAGGATGAAGATGTAACTGGAGAGCAAGTTGCTCAATATCTAGGAGCTATCATGAAGTTGAATGCCAAGTTGTTTGGTAATGAGACTTAGGAAGGTGAATCCCCCTTGCTCAGTGAACTAGATACATGGATTCAGAAAACTCTACCTCAAAAGAGACAAGATCCTGGTAAATTCTTAATACCCTGTACCATAGGCACCATGACCTTTAACAAGGCTATGTGTGACCTGGGGTCAGGCATAAATCTTATGCCACTCTCTGTAATGGAGAAACTGGGGACCATTGAAGTACAGCCTGCCTTATTCTCACTTCAATTGGCAGACAAGTCAGTAAGACAAGCTTATGGATTAGTAGAGGACGTGTTAGTAATGGTTGAAGGCCTTTACATCCCTGCTGATTTCACAATCTTAGACACTAGGAAGGAAGAAGATGAATTCATCATCCTTGGAAGACCCTTCCTAGCCATAACAGAAGCTGTGATTGATGTTAGCAGAGGAGAATTAGTCCTTCAATTGAATGGGGACTACCTTGTATTTAAAGCTCAAGGACCTTCCTCTGCAACCATGGAGAGGAAGCATGAAAAGCTTCTCTCAGTACAGAGTCAAAAAGAGCCCCCACAGTCAAACTCTAAGTTTGGTGTTGGGAGGCCCTCATCATGCTCTGAATATCTGTGAGGCTCCATGAGAGCCCACTGTCAAGCTAATGACACTAAAGAAGCGCTTGTTGGGAGGCAACCCAATTTTTATATATCTAATTTTAATTTTATTTTATTGTTATTTTGTGTTTTATTAGGTTCATGATCATGTGGAGTCACAAAAAAAATACTAAAATTAAAAACAGAATAAAAAATAGCAGAAGAAAAATCACACCCTGGAGGAAGGACTTACTGGCGTTTAAACGCTAGTAAGGTGCATATGGCTGGCGTTCAACGCCAGAACAGAGCATGTTTCTGGCGCTGAACGCCAGAAACAAGCAACATCCTGGCATTTGAACGCCAGGAATATGCCTTGAGGAAAGCTGGCACTGAACGCCAGTAACAAGCATGGAACTGGCGTTCAATGCCAGAAACATGCTACACATGGGCGTTGAACGCCCAGAGTGTGCATCACTTCGGCGTTTAAATGCCAGAATAGTGTGTAAAGGCATTTTACATGCCTAATTGGTGCAGGGATGTAAATTCTTGACACCACAGGATCTGTGGACCCCACAGGATCATCTCAGGATCTGTGGACCCCACAGGATCCCCACCTAACATATTCTCCCCTCTTCTCAACATTCATTCTCTCTTTCCAATAAACACACTTCCCCAAAAACCCTTCACCAATCACCTCAAACCTCTCTTCCCAATTACCCCATTCACCACTCACATCCATCCACTCTTCCCCATAAACCCCACCCACCTTCAAAATTCAAATATCTTTCCCACCCAAACCCACCCTAAATGACCGAAACTACAACCACTCCCCTCCCTATATATACCCTTCCATTCTACTTCATTTTCACACAACACAAACCCTCTCTTCTACACCTTGGCCGAAACATCTTCCCTCACTCTCCTCCATATTTTCTTTTTCTTCTTCTTCTCTTCTTTCTTCTCTTGCTCGACGGCGAGCAATATTTTAAGTTTGGTGTGGTCAAAGCATAATCTTTTTGTTTTTCCATTACCATCAATGGCACCTAAGGCCGGAGATTCCTCTAGAAAAGGAAAAGGGAAGACAAAAGCTTCCACCTCCGAGTCATGGGAGATGGAAAGATTCATCTCCAAAAGCCATCAAGACCACTTCTATGATGTTTTGGCAAAGAAGAAAGTGATCCCTGAGGTCCCTTTCAAACTCAAGAAAAGTGAGTATTCAGAGATCTGACATGAAATCCGAAGAAGAGGTTGGGAAGTCCTAACCAACCCCATGCAACAAGTCGGAATCTTAATGGTTCAAGAATTCTATGCCAATGCATGGATCACTAGGAACCATGATCAAAGTGTGAATCCGAGTCCAAAGAATTATCTCACAATGGTTCGGGGGAAATACTTAGATTTTAGTTCGGAAAATGTGAGGTTGGCATTCCACTTGCCCATGATGCAAGGAGATGAATGCCCCTACACTAGAAGGGTCAACTTTAATCAAAGGTTGGACCAAGTTCTTATGGACATATGTGTGGAAGGAGCTCAATGGAAAAGAGACTCCAAAGGCAAGCCGGTTCAACTAAGAAGACTGGACCTCAAGCCTGTGGCTAGAGGTTGGTTAGAGTTCATTCAACGCTCCATCATCCCCACTAGCAACCGATCTGAAGTTACTGTGGATCAGGCCATCATGATTCATAGCATCATGATTGGAGAGGAAGTAGAAGTTCATGAAGTCATCTCCCATGAATTCTACAAAATAGCTAAAAAGTCCTCCACCATGGCAAGGCTAGCTTTTCCTCATCTTATTTGCCATCTATGTTACTCAGCTGGAGTTATCATAGAAGGAGACATCCTCATTGAAGAGGATAAGCCCATCACCAAGAAGAGGATAGAGCAAGCAAGAGAGACCCTCTACGGATCTCAAGAGATGCATGAGGAAGCTCATCATCAAGAAATCCCTGAGATGCCTCAAGGGATGCACTTTCCTCCTAACAACTATTGGGAACAACTCAACACTTCCCTAGAAGATTTGAGCTACAATGTGGAACAATTAATGGTGGAACATCATGAGCACTCCATCATTCTCCATGAAATAAGAGAAGATCAAAGAGCAATGAGGGAGGAGCAACAAAGGCAAGGAAGGGACATAGAAGAGCTTAAGGACATTGTTGGTCCTTCAAGAAGAAGACACCACTATGGTGGATTCATTCCTTGTTCTTACTTTTCTGCTATTCGGTTTTTATATTAAATGTTTATCTATGTTTTGTGTCTCTACTTCATGATCATTAGTGTTTAGTAACTATGTCTTAAAGTTATGAATAATTCCATTAATCCTTCACCTCTCTTAAATGAAAAATATTTTTAATTCAAAAGAACAAAGAAGTACATGAATTCCAAATTTATCCTTGAATTTAGTTTAATTATATTGATGTGGTGACAATACTTTTTATTTTCTGAATAAATGCTTGAACAGTGCATATTTTTAATCTTGTTGTTTATGAATGTTAAAACTGTTGGCTCTTGAAAGAATGATGAACAAAGAGAAATGTTATTGATAATCTGAAAAATCATGAAATTGATTCTTGAAGCAAGAAAAAGCAGTGAAAAACAAAAGCTTGCGAAAAAAAATAGAGAGAAAAAGAAAAAGCAAGCAGAAAAAGCCAATAGCCCTTAAAACCAAAAGGCAAGGGTAAAAAGGATCCAAGGCTTTGAGCATCAATGGATAGGAAGGCCCAAGGAAATAAAATCTAGGCCTAAGCGGCTAAACCAAGCTGTCCCTAACCATGTGCTTGTGTCATGAAGGCCCAAGTGAAAAGCGTGAGACCGAGTGGTTAAAGTCGTGATCCAAAGCAAAAGAGTGTGCTTAAGAGCCGAGAATCAATAACACTATCCAAAATTCTAAGTTCCTAGAGAAGCCAATCATTCTGAACTTCAAAGGAAAAAGTGAGATGCCAAAACTGTTCAGAAGCAAAAAGCTACAAGTCCCGCTCATCTAATTAGAATTAATATTCATTGATATTTTGGAATTTATAGTATATTCTCTTCTTTTTATCCTATTTGATTTTCAGTTGCTTGGGGACAAGCAACAATTTAAGTTTGGTGTTGTGATGAGCGGATAATTTATACGCTTTTTGGCATTGTTTTTAGGTAGTTTTTAGTAAGTTCAAGCTACTTTTAGGGATGTTTTCATTAGTTTTTATGTTAAATTCACATTTCTGGACTTTACTATGAGTTTGTGTATTTTTCTGTGATTTCAGGTAATTTCTGGCTGAAATTGAGAGACTTGAGCAAAACTCTGATAGGAGGCTGACAAAGGACTGCTGATGCTATTGGAATCTAACCTCCCTGCACTCAAAATGGATTTTCTAGAGCTACAGAACTCCAAATGGCGTGCTCTCAACGGCGTTGAAAAGTAGACATCCAGAGCTTTCCAGCAATATATAATAGTTTATACTTTATTCGGGAATTGATGACGTAAACTGGCGCTCAACGCCAGTTCCATGTTGTTGTCTGGAGTAAAACGCCAGAAACACGTCACGACCTGGAGTTGAACGCCCAAAACACGTTACAATTTGGCGTTCAACTCCAAAAGAAGCCTCAGCTCGTGGATAGATCAAGCTCAGCCCAAACACACACCAAGTGGGCCCTGAAAGTGGATTTATGCATCAATTACTTACTCATGTAAACCTTAGTAGCTAGTCTAGTATAAATAGGATAATTTACTATTGTATTAGACATCTTTGGTCTCAGTTTTATTTTATTCTTCATCTGAGGAGACTATTGATCACGTTTTGGGGGCTGGCCATTCGGCCATGCCTGAACCTTTCACTTATGTATTTTCAATGGTGGAGTTTCTACACACCATAGATTAAGGGTGTGGAGCTCTGCTGTACCTCAAGTTTTAATGCAATTACTATTATTTTCTATCCAATTCGATTTATTCCTGTTCTAAGATATTCGTTGGACTTCAACTTAATGAATGTGATGATCTGTGACACTCATCATCATTCTCACCTATGAACGCGCGTGACT
>NC_029781.3:62416607-62424514 GCF_000817695.3 Arachis duranensis
TGGCGGCATTCATGGGAATCCGGAAGGTCTAACCTTGTCTGTGGTATTCCGAGTAGGATTCCGGAATTGAATGACTGTGACGAGCTTGAAACTCCTGAAGGCTGGGCGTTAGTGACAGACGCAAAAGAATCAAGGGATTCTACTCCAACCTGATTGAGAACCGACAGATGATTAGCCGTGCTGTGACAGAGCATTTGCACCTTTTTCACTGAGAGGATGGGATGTAGCCATTGACAACAGTGATGCCATACATACAGCTTGCCGTAGAAGGGAGTGATAAAATTGGATAAAAGCAGTAGGAAAGCAGAGATTCAGGAGGAGCACAGCATCTCCATACGCCTATCTGAAATCCCCATCATTGGATTACATGAGTAACTTTATCTTTATTTTATTTACTATTATTTGATTTTCCAAATTCCATAATTTATTTAAATCCGCCTGACTGAGATTTACAAGATGACCATAGCTTGCTTCATACTAACAATCTCTGTGGAATCGACCCTTACTCACGTAAGGTTTATTACTTGGACGAGCCAGTACACTTGCTGGTTAGTTGAATGGAGTTGTGTCCACACATAGCAAAGAGCCATCATAATGGAATATATTCCATACAATAACAAAGAGTACAACATTGATGATTACAATTTCGTCCACCACCTATGCACCCCAAACCTCCATGGAAAGCAAACTTGCCTCTATCACTAGTCTTACCTCTACTCTTCAAGCACTGATATCTCGCATGGGCCAACCCTCTACACCCAATATTCAACCCTCAAGCTCCACTGCACTTCCATCTCAACCACATAATGATCCACCCATCCCATCACCATCATCCATGGAAGAGCGCCAACATCCATCAATCCAAGAGCAACATGATCCCACTGATACTATTGACATAGAACAAGAGAGAAATGATCATCTTCGCGAATCCATACTTCATAAGGAGCTAGAGGAGGCACTAAAGGTGAAGGTAGTAGAGACCCTTGAAGTTGACAGCGCGGTTGAATAACTAGTGAAAGAAGATAACAAGGAGGATTTTGTACTTGAAGGTGAAGAAATAGTTGAACAGGAAATCATCAAGGATGAATACGATTTCATACTTGAATACCTGGATCAAGCAAGAAATCAATTACCTTTCTGACGTTCGGACATTCAAAGAACCCGCATGGCTTCATGTGGAAAATCTATTGAAGAACGTAGTAGGAAGGAAAAGTTGGGCACTCCGGTGGATAGCGAGCAGCACGATTTTGCATTGGAACAATTGGAAGAAGCTACGCCTGCCATTGAAGAGGAAAAAGTGGTTAAAGACTTAGGAGATGCTGAACCTCCATGGGAAAGTCAAGTTATAGAGCCTCCTTCAAAGACGTTTGAAACTGATGTTGAGGAGGGTGTACAACCTCCAAAGCATATCATGGTTGAAGACTTTGAAGGAGACGATCAAGAGATGGATTCAATCATTAATGAATTCTTATCTACATTTGAATCCTCTCCCATTGGACTTGACATGAAAATTAAAGAAGAAGCACAACATCCCATGCCCTTGGTGAACAATGAAGAAGAGATTAAATTGGAAGAAATTCACCAAAAGGAAGAGGTTGATATTGAAGATTACAAAGAGGTGGCAGATGTCGAAGAGGAGCACAAGGGAGTGGAGCTTGCACGTTCATTAGAAACACCTCCCCCGAAGTTGCCATCATCATTAACAACATTCAAGTGGGTAATTCATATCCCTTAGCTTTCTAATTCCACTTGAATATGGGCTACTGGAGATAGATGGTCAACTTAGAGCTCTTTGTGGAATTAAGAGTAAGAGGAAGATGGTTAGTGGAAAGAATTGTCCTGCAAGGTTCATTATGTTTGGAAGTTTTAAGTTTAAACGCAAAAGTTGGTGTAGAGCTCAACTGAAAGGGTCTAGGAAGTTATTTGGTAGCTCCCCTGAGGATTTTAGAAAGTTATTTGATAGCTCCCCTGAGGATTTAGATTGCCTGCTACCCGGATGGAATCATCAGGATCCACTTAAAGACGGGTGTAGAAACAAAGTTTGGGATCCCGGAGGCTGTTGGAACTTCAAACATTGGTGGAGATTGCTGGATCAGTACAAGCATAAGCCACCATGACAGGAAGCTCATCAAATGTCCAACTTAAGGACTTTAACTAAAAGTGCTAGGTAGGAGACAACCCACCATGGTATGATCGTTTCTTCTTCAGTTTGAATTTTTGTCTATTTTTGAATTTTGATTGAACCTGGAATTTTTGCATAACATTCATTGCATTTTTCATTCTGCATACTGCATATAAAAAAAATCACGCACGCGACGCGTAAGCGTCGCTGACGCGTCTGCGTCACAAGTTCGTTGGGAAGATAGCAAATTGAACAGAGAGTCACGCGAATGCATGGCTGGAGGCGTGCCTTTGGCACAAAAATTGATCGACGCGTTCACGTCATGTAGGAAAAATGCCTCCCACGCGTCCGCGTCATCCACGTGAAGCACAAGCCTTGCCATGCGTACGCGTGCCCCACGCGTCCGCACCGTTTTCAAATTCAGGCCATCCACGCGATCGCGTCCATCACGCGACCGCGTCACCCTAAATTTTGGCAAAATGAGTTTCAAACATAAAGTTGCACGAGCGGGCGGCTGCCCTCGCGCCACTAGCACAAACCATGTCACGCGTCCGCGTGACCGACGCTCCCGCGTCACCTCACTTACGTGCTTCCTGCGCGAACGCGTGCCTCACGTGTCCGCGTCACCAGTGGCGCACATCTTATCTTATTCTGCCATAATATCTTATTTTTTTTCTTCCCCAAATCCTACTTTTTCTCTTCCTTTCTTATTTCTTCCTTCCCCCTTCCTCCTTTCTTCCTTCCTTTCTCTTCATCTCTTTAACTTCTCATCCTTCTTTTCCTTCTTTCTATTTTACTTACTTTATCTGCATACTTTCATTCATTGCATTCATACATATTTTTATTGGTGTTGATATTTATTTTGTGGATTGTTGAGAAATTATTTGACAATTATATATTATTTTTATAGGGTTGCTTGCATGTTCTAATTAATATTTTCCATACCTTATTTAATATGCATGCTTTGTGTTTGTGAAACGCCCATATGGCATTTTGCACTATTCTTGGATCTCTTTTAAATCTACTACTCTAAATGCCTGCTTTTCACATAACCCCTTCTCTATTTTATTATTTAAATATAATTGTCTTTACAAACGTATTATTAATTTGAGAGACTTGGTAATCTAATTTGGACATTGAATGCTTGACCTATGCTACTCATGCCCTTTGCCGGCATGCCAATAAACACCTTGCATTTAATTTTCCTCACATGCACTTGCTATATTTCCATTGTTGATTTGCCACATGTAGTCATGACCATGTGTTCATATCATTATCTATACCTGTGCATTGATTACCCCCTTTCCTATTCTTTTCCTTGCTATAACCCTTGAATGCTAATATCTTTCCTCGTTTCCTTTCAGGATGGCCACCAAGAAAGGTAAAGAGAAAGCTACTCCCAAACCACCGCCAAGAAAAGGAATAAAAAGAGCACCAGCTGAGGAACCACAACCCCCATCCACTTGTACAACTTAGCATGCACCGAGGACGGTGCAATCTTTAAGTGTGGGGAGGTCGATACCGACTTCCAGGGGTTAGTTACCTTCTTTTCAACACCAATATTCTATTTTCTTTGTTTGTTTATTGCTGCATTTGCATATTTGATTGCATGTTTGTTTGATTTTATGCATTTAGTCACTACTTGGTTGAAGTAATATTTTCTTTTTCAAAATTTTTTTATAAAATTTCACTAATTTAAATAAAAACTTTTGTGTTAAATTTGTTTGAAGTTGTATTTGGAACATGGTTTTTGAGCTAAAGAACACACAACCTGTGAGATTTGAGCTTAATTACATGGTTACATTATTTAACCATAAATATTTTTTCTTATGTGTTTTCTTCTCTATTATTGCAATCTTCAATTTGTTCCAATCTATATGTCCAATATTTAGTGTATTTACATGCTTGCATATGATTGAGGCCATTACTTGTTTTAGCTCACTTATCCCAAATAAGCCTACCCTTTAAATTATCTTTGTTAGCCACTTTGAGCTTTTTAATCCCCTTCTGTTCTATAACCACATCAGTAGCCTTAAGCAGAAAAACAAATTAAATATCCCAATTGAATCTTTGGTTAACTTAAGATAGAGATTGTGTATCAACTAAGTGTGGGAAAACTGTGGGAACATAGGTTAATAAGGGAATGTATCATGTTTCTAATTTATTTAAATATTGGAAATTTGGGAACCTACTCATGAAAAACCAAAATAGAAAAAAATAAAAAAAATAAAAAAAATCCATGTGCATTGACAATGTTATGTTTATTTTTATGATTCAAAAAAAATATTCAATAAATAAGGGGACAAAATTACCCCAATGTTAAGCTTTAATAGAAAGATCAATGCACATGTGATAAAAGTAAAGAAATATCAAAAGTTTGGTACATGAGTATGTGATACAAAAGTGGGAATTATGGGTAGTCAGGTATGAATTTAGAGTTATATAGAGTGTGTGTGTGTGTTTATGTGAGAGCTTAGGCTATTCAAAGATTCAATTTATAGCTCACTTAGCCATACATATATCCTCACCCCTGCCTTGGCCGCATTACAACCTTGAAAGACCTCATGATGTTTGCATTGGTATACTAAATATTTGTTGATCAGTTAGCTGAAGAACAAAGTTTAGAAAGCATGATTAGAGAAGATTAGAGTGAAGTACCCTATACACTTGAGAGACTAGAGTGATATACAATACCAGTGAGGGTTCAATGCTTGATTCTATGTTCCCTGCTTTCATGAGCTATCTTCTTACAAGTTTACTTGTCTTTTATTGTGTAATTTGAATTAGCGGAATTTGATTCATATTTGTCTTGGAGAACTTATTTACTTTTAACCAAGTAGGTAGAAACATTTTGCATGTAGTTGCATTCACATAGATAGGTTGCATTGCATACTCTCTATCATTCCCCTTCACTTCTTTATAGCTTCTCTTGAGCTTAACATGAGGACATGCTAATGTTTAAGTGTGGGGAGGTTGATAAACCACTATTTTATGGTTTATTTTGTGCTTAATTGAGTGAATTTTATCAACTCTTTACCCACTTATTCATATGATTTGCATGTTTTATATTTTCCTTCCTGATTCTGTGCTATGATTGAAAACATGCTTCTTTGGCTTTTATTTCCTTTTATTTTAATCCTCTCTTTTTACCATTAGATGCCTTGATATGTGTGTTAAGTGATTTCAGAAATTACAGGGCAGGAATGGCTTAGAGGATGGAAATGAAGCATGCGAAAGTGGAAAGAATACAAGAAATTGAAGGAACTGAAAAGCTGTCAGCCTAACCCTCTCCCACTAAAATGATCATAACTTGAGCTATAGAGGTTCAAATGATGCGAATTTACTTGCATTGGAAAGCTAACGTCTGGGGCTTCGATTTGATATATAATTCGCCATGTGGCCGTATAGATAGGCGATGCAAATGCGCGCTCCACGCAGACGCATCGCATTTGCGAACTTCAATCCGCGCGGATGCGTGGATGACGCCTCCGCGTCACTTTGCCGGGACCTATACGGACCATATTTCACAATCAGTGATTTCTGGGCTGTGTTTGACCCAGTTTTTGGCCCAGAAAATACAGATTAGAAGCTATAAAGTGGGAGAATGCATCCATTCATAATCATGCTTTCATAATTCACTTTTCATAGTTTTAGATGTAGTTTTTAGAGAGAGATGTTCTCTCCTCTCTCTTAAGAATTTAGGATTAGGATTTTTAGAAATCAGCAATATTACTTTTCATCACAGGTTTAATGTTCTTTAATTTATGTTTCTCTTCTACTTTGGATACTCTAATACTTTTATCTGTTTATTATTTATGTTGCTGATGAGCGGATAATTTATACGCTTTTTGGCATTGTTTTTAGGTAGTTTTTAGTAAGTTCAAGCTACTTTTAGGGATGTTTTCATTAGTTTTATGTTAAATTCACATTTCTGGACTTTACTATGAGTTTGTGTGTTTTTCTGTGATTTCAGGTAATTTCTGACAAAGGACTGCTGATGCTGTTGGAATCTGACCTCCCTGCACTCAAAATGGATTTTCTGGAGCTACAGAACTCCAAATGGCGCGCTCTCAACGGCTTTGGAAGGTAGACATCCAGAGCTTTCCACCAATATATAATAGTCCATACTTTATTCGGAAATTGACGACGTAACTTGGCGTTGAACGCCAAGTACATGCTTCTGTCTGGAGTTAAACTCCAGAAACACGTCATGATCCGGAGTTGAACGCCCAAAACACGTTATAACTTGGAGTTCAACTCCAAGAGTAGCCTCAGCTCGTGGATAGATCAAGCTCAGCCTAAGCATACACCAAGTGGGCCCCGAAAGTGGATTTATGCATCAATTACTTACTCATGTAAACCCTAGTAGCTAGTTTAGTATAAATAAGACTTTTTACTATTGTATTAGAATCTTTTGACAGTTTAATCTTTTGACTATTCGGTCTCTTGATCATGGAGAGGGCTGGCCATTCGGCCATGCCTGAACCTTTTACTTATGTATTTTCAACAGTGGAGTTTCTGCACACCATAGATTAAGGGTGTGGAGCACTGCTGTACCTCAAGTTTCAATACAATTATTATTACTTTCTATTCAATTCTCTTCTATCCTTATTCCAAGATATACGTTATACTTAACTTTGATGAATGTGATGATCCGTGACACTCATCATTATTCTCACCTATGAACGCACGTGATTGACAACCACTTCCGTTCTACTTTAGGCAGAGCGCATATCTCTTAGATTCCCCAACAGAATCCTTAAGCAGAATCTTCGTGGTATAAGCCGGATTGATGGCGGCATTCTTGAGAATCCGGAAAGTCTAAACCTTGTTTGTGGTATTCCGAGTAGGATTTTGGGATTGAATGACTGTGACGAGCTTCAAACTCCTGAAGGCTGGGCGTGATGACAAGCGCAAAAGAATCAAGGGATTCTATTCCAACCTGATTGAGAACCGACAGATGATTAGCCGTGCTGTGACAGAGCATAGGAACGTTTTCACTGAGAGGATGGGATGTAGCCATTGACAATGATGATGCCCTACATACAGCTTGCCATGGAAAGGAGTAGGAAGGATTGGATGAATGTAAAAATAGAGATACGAGAGGAGCACAGCATCTTCACACACTTATCTGAAATTCCCACTATTGCTTTACATAAGTATTTCTATCCCTTTTTATTTTCTATTTATTTATTAATTTTCGAACTCACCATAAACCAATTTAATCTGCCTAACTGAGATTTACAAGGTGACCATAGCTTGCTTCATACGACAATCTCTGTGGGATCGACCCTTACTCACGTAAGGTTTATTACTTGGACGACCCAGTACACTTGCTGGTTAGTTGAACGGAGTTGTGTCCACACATAGCCAAGAGCCACAATAATGATTCCATACAACAACAAAGAATACTACATTAATGTGATCACAATTTCGTCCACCAAGTTTTTGGCGCCGTTGCCGGGGATTGTTCGAGTATGGACAACTGACGGTTCATTTTGTTGCTCAGATTAGGTAATTTTCTTTTCAAAAACTTTTCAAAAATATTTTTCAAAATTTTTCTTTTCTTTTTCGTTTTTCCAAACTTTATTTTCGAAAAAAAATTAAAATAAAAATCCAAAAAAATTAGAAAATCATAAAAATCAAAAATATTTTGTGTTTCTTGTTTGAATCTTGTGTTAATTTTTAAGTTTGGTGTCAATTGCATGCTTTAAAAATTTTTCTTGCATTTTTCAAAAACTCCATGCATTCATAGTGTTCTTCATGATCTTCAAGTTGTTCTTGA
>NC_029781.3:62424555-62426058 GCF_000817695.3 Arachis duranensis
TCTTGTGCATTTTTGCATTCATATTTTTCATGCATTAAAGATTTCTAAGTTTGGTGTCTTGCATGTTTTCTTTGCATCAAAATTTTTTCAAAATTATGTTTTTGATGTTCATCATGATCTTCAAAATGTTCTTGGTGTTCATCTTAACATTCATAGTGTTCTTGCATGCATTATGTGTTTGATCCAAAATTTTCATATTTTGGGTCATTTTTATGTTTTTCTCTCTCATCTTTAAAATTTCAAAAATAAAAAAATATCTTTACCTTATTTCCCTCCAAATTTTCGAAATTTTGGGTTGACTTGGTCAAAAATTTTTAAAATTAGTTATTTCTTACAAGTCAAGTCAAAATTTCAATTTTAAAAATCTTATCTTTTCAAAATCTTTTTTTCAAAAATTATATCTTTTTCATTTTTTTCTATTTTTTGAAAACTTCAAAAATATTTTTCAAAATATTTTTCAAAATCTTTTTTTTACATCTAATTTTCGAAAATTCACTAATAATTAATGTGATTGATTCAAAAATTTGAAGTTTGTTACTTTCTTGTTAAGAAAGGTTCAATCTTTAAGTTCTAGAATCTTATATCTTGTAGTTTCTTGTTAGTGAAGTAAGTAATTTCAAATTTTTGAATTAAATCTTTTTATCTTATCTTTTTCAAAAATTTTACCTTTTTCAAAATTTGATTTCAAAATATCTTATATAACTTCTTATCTTCTTATCTTTTTCAGATTTGATTTTAATATCTTTTTCAACCAACTAACTAACTTTTTGTTTGTTTCCTATCTTTTTCAAAACCAACTAACTACCTATCCCTCTCTAATTTCGAAAATACTTCTCTCTTTTTCAAAAATTCTTTTTAATTGTTTTAAATTTTAATTTTAATCTTATCTTATCTCTAATTTTCAAAAATTACTAACACCTTTTTAAAATTATTTTTGAAATTCTCCATCTCTTTTCTTATTCTATTTAATTATTTATTTACTAATACTTCTCTTCACCTCTCTTCATCTAAAAATCCGAACCCATTCTTCTTCACTCTTATCCCCTTTCTTCTTCTACTAACATAAAGGAATCTCTATACTGTGACATAGAGGATTCCTCTTCTTTTCTTGTTTTCTTCTCTTTCATATGAGCAGGAACAGGGAAAAAGGCACTCTTGTTGAAATTGATCCTGAACCTGAAAGGACTCAAAAAAGGAAACTAAGAGAAACTAAATTACAACAATCCAGAAACAACCTTTCAGAAATATTAGAACAAGAGAAGGAGATGGCAGCCGAAAACAATAATAATGCAAGGAGAATGCTTGGTGACTTCACAAAGCCAACGACCAAATTTGATGGAAGAAGCATCTCCATTCCTGCCATTGGAGCCAATAACTTTGAGCTGAAACCTCAGCTAGTTGCTTTAATGCAACAAAACTGCAAGTTTTATGGACTTCCATCTGAAGATCCTTATCAGTTTTTAACTGAGTTCTTGCAGATCTGTGAGACTGTAAAGACAAATA
>NC_029781.3:62426342-62426945 GCF_000817695.3 Arachis duranensis
AGTTGACCAAAAGGTGTCCATCTGACATGTTTTCAGAATGGACCATATTAGATATATTCTATTATGGTCTATCTGAATTTTCAAAAATGTCATTGGACCATTTTGCAGGTGGATCTATCCACCTAAAGAAAACGCCTGAAGAGGCTCAAGAACTCATTGGCATGGTTGCAAACAACCAATTCATGTACACTTCTGAGAGGAATTCAGTGAATAATGGAATACCTCAGAAGAAAGGAGTTCTTGAAATCGATGCTCTGAATGCCATATTGGCTCAGAACAAAGTGTTGACTCAGCAAGTCAACATGATCTCTCAAAGTCTGAATGGATGGCAAAATGCATCCAACAGTACTAAAGAGGCAGCTTCTGAAGAAGCTTATGATCTTGAGAACCCTGCCATGGCAGAGGTTAATTACATGGGTGAACCTTATGGAAACACCTATAACTCATCATAGAGAAATCATCCAAATTTCTCATGGAAGGATCAACAAAAGCCTCAACAAGGCTTTAACAATGGTGGACGTAATAGGCTGAGCAATAGCAAGCCATATCCATCATCTTCTCAGCAACAGACAGAGAATTCTGAACAAAACACTTCTAATTTAG
>NC_029781.3:62427046-62433445 GCF_000817695.3 Arachis duranensis
AAGACTATTCTTCCTCTGAAGAGGATTAAGATGTGACTGGAGAGCAAGTTGCTCAATATTTAGGAGCTATCATGAAGCTGAATGCCAAGTTGTTTGGTAATGAGACTTGGGAAAGTGAACCTCCCTTGCTCATTAGTGAACTGGATACCTGGATTCAGAAAATTTTACCTCAAAAGAAACAAAATCCTAGCAAGTTTTTGATAGCTTGTACCATAGGCACCATGACCTTTGAAATCTTCTCTATGTGATCTGAGGTCAGGGATAAATCTTATGACACTCTCTGTAATGGAGAAGCTGGGGATCATTGAGGTACAACCTGCCTTGTTCTCATTACAATTGGCAGACAAGTCATTGAGACAAGCTTATGAAATAGTGGAGGACGTGTTAGTAAAGGTTGAAGGCCTTTTCATCCCTGCTGATTTCATAATCCTAGACACTAAAAAGGAAGAGGATGAATGCATCATCCTTGGAAGACCTTTCCTAGCAACAGCAGGAGCTGTGATAGATGTCAACAGAGGTGAACTAGTCCTTCAATTGAATGGGGACTACCTTGTGTTTAAGGCACATGGTCATCCCTCTGTGACAAAAGAGAGTAAGCATGAAGAGCTTCTCACAGTTCAAAGTCAAGAAGAGCCACCACAGTCAAACTTTAAGTTTGGTGTTGTGAGGCCACAACCAAACTCTAAGTTTGGTGTTAAGACCCTATATCCAAACTCTAAGTTTGGTGTTGGGACTATACAGCATTGACCTGATCACCTTTGTGGCTCCATGAGAGCCACTGTCAAGCTAATGACATTAAAGAAGCGCTTGTTGGGAGGCAACCCAATTTTATTTATCTAATTTTTATTTTATTGTTAATTTGTGTTTTATTAGGTACATGATCATTAGGAGTCACGAAAAAATCATAAAAATTAAAAACAGAATCAAAAACAGCAGAAGAAAAAATTCACACCTTGGAGGAAGCACAGGCTGGCGTTCAATGCCAGTAAGATGCATCTGGCGGCGTTCAACGCCAGAACAGAGCATCATTCTGGCGCTGAACGCCAGAAACAAGCAATATTCTGGTGCTGAACGCCAGGAATGTGCCTAGAGAAGAAAAGCTGGCGCTGAACGCCAGTAACAAGCATGAAACTGGCGTTCAACGCCAGAAACATGCTTTACATGGGCGTCAAACGCCCAGAATGTGCACCACACGGCGTTTAAACGCCAGAATGGTGTGCAAAGACAATTTACATGCCTATTTGGTGCAGGGATGGAATTCCTTGACACCTCAAGATCTGTGGACCCCACAGGATCACCTCAGGATCTATGGACCCCACAGGATCCCCACCTACTATATTCCCACCTTACCTCCTAATCCTATTTTTGTGATTACTCTTCCCCATGTCACACTTCCCACCACTCTTCACCAATCACCTCAATTCCTCTTCCCAATCAACCCCTTCACCACTCACATCCATCCACCCTTCCCCATAAACCCACCTACCTTCAAAAATTCAAAAACATTTTCCCACCCATTCCCACCCTAAATGGTCGAACATACACTCCCCCTCTCCCTATATATACCCTTCCATTATACTTCATTTTCACACAACACAACCCCCTCTTCTTCCCCTTGGCCGAACCTCCATCTCTCCCTCTCTATCATATTCTCTTCTTCTTCTTCTTTTCTTCTTTCTTTTATTGCTCGAGGACGAGCAATATTTTAAGTTTGGTGTGTGGTCAAAGTCTCCAAGAGCCATCAAGACCACTTCTATGAAGTTGTGGCCAAGAAGAAGGTGATCCCAGAGGTCCCTTTCAAGCTCAAGAAAAATGAGTACCCGGAGATCCGACATGAGATCCGAAGAAGAGGTTGGGAAGTCCTAACCAACCCCATGCAACAAATCGGAATCTTAATGGTTCAAGAGTTCTATGCCAATGCATGGATCACTAGGAACCATGATCAAAGTATGAACCCGAATCCAAAAAATTATCTCACAATGGTTCAGGGGAAATACTTAGATTTTAGTCCAGAAAATGTGAGGTTGGCGTTTCACTTGCCCATGATGCAAGGAGATGAACGCCCCTACACTAGAAGGGTCAACTTTAATCAAAGGTTAGACCAAGTCCTAATGGACATATGTGTGGAAGGAGCTCAATGGAGAAGAGACTCCAAAGGCAAGCCAGTTCAACTAAGAAGACTGGACCTCAAGTCTGTGGCTAGAGAATGGTTGGAGTTCATTCAACGTTCCATCATTCCCACTAGCAACCGATCTGAAGTTACTGTGGATCGGGCCATCATGATTCATAGCATCATGATTGGAGAGGAAGTAGAAATTCATGAGGTCATCTCCAATAAAATCTACAAAATAGCCGACAAGTCCTCCACCATGGCACGGCTAGCTTTTCCTCACCTTATTTGCCATCTATGTTACTCAGCTGGAGTTATCATAGAAGGAGATATCTCCATTGAAGAGGATAAGCCCATCACCAAGAAGAGGATGGAGCAAGCAAGAGAGACCCTCCACGGATCTCAAGAGATGCATGAGGAAGCTCATCATCAAGAAATCCCTGAGATGCCTCAAGGGATGCACTTTCCTCCCAACAACTATTGGGAGCAACTCAACACTTCCCTAGAAGATTTGTGCCACAATGTTGAACAATTAAGGGTGGAACATCAAGAGCACTCCATCATTCTCCATGAAATAAGAGAAGATCAAAGAGCAATGAGGGAGGAGCAACAAAGGCAAGGGTAAAAAGGATCCAAGGCTTTGAGCATCAATGGATAAGAGGGCCCAATGAAATAAAATCCGGGCTTAAGCGGCTAAATCAAGTTGTCCCTAACCATGTGCTTGTGTCATGAAGGTCCAAGTAAAAAGCTTGTGACTGAGTGGTTAAAGTCGTGATCCAAAGCAAAAAGAGTATGCTTAAGAGCTCTGGACACCTCTAACTGGGGACTCTAGCAAAGCTGAGTCACAATCTGAAAAGGTTCACCCAGTCATGTGTCTGTGGCATTTATGTATCCGGTGGTAATAATGGAAAACAAAATGCTTAGGGCCACGGCCAAGACTCATAAGTAGCTGTGTTCAAGAATCAACATGCTTAACTAGGAAAGTCAATAACACTATCCGAAATTCTAAGTTCCTAAAGAAGCCAATCATTCTAAACTTCAAGGGAAAAAGTGAGATGCCAAAACTGTTCAGAAGCAAAAAGCTACAAGTCCCGCTCATCTAATTAGAATTAATATTCATTGATATTTTGAGATTTATAGTATATTCTCTACTTTTTATCCTAATTGATTTTCAGTTGCTTGGGGACAAGCAACAATTTAAGTTTGGTGTTGTGATGAGGGGATAATTTATACGCTTTTTGGCATTGTTTTTAGGTAGTTTTTAGTAAGTTCAAGCTACTTTTAGGGATGTTTTCATTAGTTTTTATGTTAAATTCACATTTCTGGGCTTTACTATGAGTTTGTGTATTTTTCTGTGATTTCAGGTAATTTCTGGCTGAAATTGAGGGACTTGAGCAAAACTCTGATAGGAGGCTGACAAAGAACTGCTGATGCTGTTGGAAAGTAGACATCCAGAGCTTTCCAGCAATATATAATAGTCCATACTTTATTTGGAAATTGACGACGTAACTTGGCATTGAACGCCAAGTACATGCTGCTGTCTGGAGTTAAACGCCAGAAACACGTCATGATCCGGAGTTGAATGCCCAAAACACGTTATAACTTGGAGTTTAACTCCAAGAGAAGCCTCAGCTCGTGGATAGATCAAGCTCAGCCCAAATGAGGAAGACCTCATGGGACGTCTCTCAAGCAAGAAGGAGTTCCCTATTGAGGATCTAAAGGAATCTGAGGTTCATATAGAGACCATAGAGATTCCATTAAACCTCCTTCTGCCATTCATGAGCTCTGAAAACTATTCTTCCTCTGAAGAGGATGAAGATGTAACTGGAGAGCAAGTTGCTCAATATCTAGGAGCCATCATGAAGCTGAATGCCAAATTATTTGTTAATGAGACTTGGGAAGGTGAACCTCCCTTGCTCATTAATGAACTAGATACATGGATCAGCAAACTTTTCCTTAAAAGAGACAAGATCCTGGCAATAATTAATACACTGTACCATACGCACCATGACCTTTGAGAAGGCTCTGTGTGACCTAGGGTCAGGCATAAATCTTATGCCACTTTCTGTAATGGAGAAGCTGGGGATCATTAAGGTACAACCTGCCATATTCTCATTACAAATGGCAGACAAGTCAATAAGACAAACTTATGGATTGGTAGAGGACGTGTTAGTGATGGTTGAAGGCCTTTACATCCCTGTTGATTTCATAATCTTAGACACTAGGAAGGAGGAGGATGAATGCATCATCCTTGGAAGACCTTTCCTAGCCACAGTAGGAGCTGTGATAGATGTTAACAGAGGAGAATTAGTCCTTCAGTTGAATGGGGACTACCTTGTATTTAAGACCCAATGGCGTTCTTCTGTAACAATGGAGAGGAAGCATGAAAAGCTTCTCTCAGTATAGAGTCAAACAGAGCTCCCACAATCAAACTCTAAGTTTGGTGTTGGGAAGCCACAGCCAAACTCTAAGTTTGGTGTTGAATCCCCACATTCAAACTCTAAGTTTGGTTTTGGGAGTCTACAACATTGACCTGATCACCCGTGAGGCTCCATGAGAGCCCACTGTCAAGCTATTGACATTAAAGAAGCACTTCTTGGGAGGCAACCTAATTTTTATTTATCTAATTTTATTTTTATTTTATTTTTTTTTATGTTTTATTAGGTTCATGATCATGTGGAGTCACAAAATAAATACTAAAATTAAAAACATAATAAAAAATAGTAGAAGAAATAGCACACCCTGGAGGAAGGGCTTACTGGCGTTTAAACGCCAGTAAGGAGCAGCTGGCTGGCATTCAACGCCAGAACAGAGCATGGATCTGGCGTTGAACGCCAGAAACATGCAGCAATCTGGCGTTTAAATGCCAGGATTGCACACTGAGAAAAGCTGGCGTTCAACACCAGAAACATGCTGCAGACTGGCGTTAAACGCCCAAAACAAGCATAGAACTGGCGTTTAACGCCAAAAACAAGCATCAATCTGGTGTTAAGTGCTAGGATTGCATGTAGAGGGCATTTTACATGCCCAATTGGTGCAGGGATGTTAAATCCTTGACACCTCAGGATCTGTGGACCCCACAGGATCCCCACCTACCTGAACTCACCTTCTCTCTTCTTCACCAATCACCTCAATCTCTCTTCCCCAACACCTCCTCACCACTCACATCCATCCATCCTTCCCACCCAAACGCACCCTAAATGGTCAAACCCAACCCCTCTCCTTCCACTATATAAACCCCTCCATCCTTCTTCAATTTCACACAACACAACCCTCTCTTCTCCCCTTTGGTCGAAACATAAATCTCTCTCCCTCTCCACTATATCTTCTTCTTCTTCTTCTACTCTTTCTTCTTTTGCTCGAGGACGAGCAACATTCTAAGTTTGGTGTGGTAAAAGCATAGCTTTTTATTTTTCCATAACCATTAATGGCACCTAAGGCCGGAGAAACCTCTAGAAAAGAGGAAAGGGAAGACAAAAGCTTCCACCTCCGAGTCATGGGAGATGGAGAGATTCATCTTAAGGGTCCTAACTCAGTAGTAGAGCATTTGAATGCACATCAAGAGAGCCCATTCATGGACCTCAACAAGAGCATGAGGAATTTCCTCATCAAGAAATCCCTGAGATACCTCAGGGGATACATTTTCCTCCACACAAGTATTGGGAGCAACTAAGGTTAAAAGCACCAAAATCACTAGGGATCAAGCAACAAAGGCAAGGAAGAGACATAGAAGAGCTCAAGGACATCATTGGTCCTTCAAGGAGAAGGCGCCACCATCACTAAAGTGGACTCATTTCTTGTTCTTATTTATCTGTTTTTCGGTTTTTATGCTATATGTTTGTTTATGTTTTGTGTCTTTACTTCATGATCATTAGTATTTAGTAACTATGTCTTAAGGCTATGAATAATTCCATGAATCCTTCACCTTTCTTAAATGAAAAATGTTTTTAATACAAAAGAACAAGAAGTACATGAATTTCGAAATTTTCCTTGAAATTAGTTTAATTATATTGATGTGGTGACAATACTTTTTATTTTTTGAATGAATGCTTGAACAGTGCATAATTTTGATCTTGTTGTTTATGAATGTTAAAATTGTTGGCTCTTGAAAAAATGATCAACAAAGAGAAATGTTACTGATAATCTGAAAAATCATGAATTTGATTCTTGAAGCAAGAAAAAGCAGTGAATAGCAAAAGCTTGCGAAAAAAATAATGGCGAAAAAAATAATATTAGAAAGAAAAAGAAAAAGCAAGCAAAAAAAGCCAATAGCCCTTAAAACCAAAAGG
>NC_029781.3:62437215-62444214 GCF_000817695.3 Arachis duranensis
GATGGCGGCATTCATGAGAATCCGGGAAAGTCTAACCTTGTCTGTGGTATTCCGAGTAGGATTCCGGGATTGAATGATTGTGACGAGCTTCAAACTCCTGAAGGCTGGCGTTAGTGACAGACGTAAAAGAATCATTGGATTCTATTCCAGCCTGATTGAGAACCGACAGATGATTAGCCGTGCTGTGACAGAGCATAGGAACGTTTTCACTGAGAGGATGGGAAGTAGCCATTGACAACGGTGACACCCTACATAGAGCTTGCCATAGAATGGATTTTGCGTGTGGAGAAGGATTTCAAGGAAAAGTTGAAGTCAGAGGACAAAGCATCTCCAAAACTCCAACATATTCCCCATTACTGCACAACAAGTAACGCTGTTATTCTCTTTTATTTTTATAATCAAACCTCATAATTTCATTAAACCCTTATTGGCCTCCTGACTAAGATAAATAAAATAAACATTGATTGCTTCAAACCAATAATCTCCGTGGGATCGACCCTTACTCACGTAAGGTATTACTTGGACGACCTAGTGCACTTGCTGGTTAGTTGTGCGAATCACAAATTCGTGCACCACTACCCCATTTCGGATAGTGAATGGGTGAGCCCGATCCAAGTCGTGCCAAAGAAATCTGGGGTGACCACAATCAAGAATGAGAGCGGGGAACTTATAGCAACAAGGGTGCAAAACTCTTGGAGGGTGTGCATCGACTACCGAAGGTTGAATGCGGCCACTAGAAAAGATCACTTCCCACTACTGTTTATCGACCAAATGCTTGATCGATTAGCCGGTAAATCTCATTATTGTTTTCTAGATGGTTAATCGGGGTACTTCCAAATACACATTGCTCTAAAAGATCAAGAAAAAACAACATTTACTTGCCCCTTTGGGACCTATGCCTATAAGTGTATGCCATTCGGCTTATGCAATGCACCGGCAACTTTCCAAAGGTGCATGATAAGCATATTTGCGGATTTTCTAGATCATTGCATGGAAGTTTTCATGGATGATTTCAGCGTGTATGGTGATTCTTTTGATCATTGCTTGGATAACTTTAAAAAAGTTTTGGAAAGATGCACTAAATCAAACCTTGTCTTAAATTTTGAGAAGTGTCATTTCATGGTTAAGCAAGGCATTATTTTAGGACATATTGTTTGCAAAGAAGGTATTTCCGTAGATCCAGAAAAAATTAATTTTATATCTAGTTTGCCTTACCCCTCCTCCGAGAGGGAAGTCCGTTCGTTCCTTGGACATGCAGGATTTTACCGAAGATTTATCAAGGACATTAGTAAGGTAGCATTACCTCTATCTCGACTATTGCAAAAGGACATTTTGTTTGATCTAAGCGAGGAGTGCATGGAAGCTTTCGACAACTTAAAATGGCATTGACACAAGCTCCCATCGTAAGAGGGCCGGATTGGAGTCGGCCGTTCGAAATAATGTGCGATGCTTCAAACTATGCGGTGGGAGCCGCATTAGCACAACACGAGGATAAGAATCCACATGTCATAGCCTATGCATCAAAAATATTAGATGGGGCCCAATCCAACTACACTACTACCGAGAAAGAACTCTTGGCTATTGCTTTTGCTTTGGATAAATTCCGAGCCTATCTTCTTGGTTCTAAGGTAGTAGTGTACTCGGATCATGCGGCGTTAAAATATTTGTTGGCTAAGAAGGAATCCAAACCGAGATTGATTAGATGGGTTTTATTGTTGCAAGAATTTGATTTAGAAATCAAAGATAGGAGTGGTTCACAAAACCTAGTGGCGGATCACTTAAGTCGCCTTGAACACACCAACGGCGATGCCGCTCCTATCAATGATTCTTTTCCCCTTGAGGGCTTGCACTCAATCTCGAAAGTTATTCCTTGGTATGCTCCAATAGCAAACTACTTGGTCTCCTGCACCTTTCATCCTAACCTCTCCAAACATCAAAAAGATAAGCTAAAAAGCGAATCTAAATACTATGTATGGGATGATCCTTACCTTTGTAGATATGGAGCGAACCAAGTAGTCTGAAGGTGCATTTCCCAAACCGAATTCCAAACAATCTTGGATGCTTGCCATTCCTCCAAGGGAGGTGCACATTATGGACCTCAAAGGACGGCAAGAAAGGTCATTGATTGTGGATTTTGGTGGCCAACCCTTCTTAAAGACTCCTTTCTTTATTGCAAATCTTGTTCTGAATGCCTTAGATTTGGTAATATCTCTAAGAAGGATGAAATCTCCCGACAAAATATGCTATTTTGTGAAATCTTTGATGTGTGGGGTATCAACTTCATGGGGCCATTCCCAAACTCTAATGGTTTTATCTACATTCTACTAGCCGTCGATTATGTGTCCAAATAGGTAGAAGCGATACCCACCTGGACGAATGATGCTAATGTAGTTCTCTCTTTTGTGAGGAATAATATAATTTGTCGCTTTGGGTCGCCACTAGCAATCGTGAGTGACCAAGGTTCACACTTTTGAAACAAAAGAATGGAAGGGCTCATGAAGAAATACGGCATCATACATAAAGTTTCCACGACCTATCACCCCCAAACGAATGGCCGTCCAATCGGGAAATCAAGCATGTGTTGGAAAGGATTGTGAAGCCTAGTAGAAAATATTGGAGTGCCAAGCTTACCGACGCACTTTGGGCATACCGAACAGCATACAAAACGCCAATTGGCATGAACCCCTTTCGGTTGGTGTGTGGTAAAGCTTGCCACCTACCGGTAGAAATTGAACACAAAGCATATTGGACCGTCAAGGAATACAATCTAAGTTTGGGTGGGGCCGGAGTTGAGAGAAAGCTTCAATTGGCGGAATTAGATTGTTTGAGATTAGAGGCCTATGACAACTCTAGGCTTTACAAAGAGAAGATGAAAGCCATCCATGATAAGAACATTAAGAGAGGGGAATTTAGGCCCGGTGAAATAGTCCTCCTTTACAACTCAAGGTTGAGATTGTTGCCCGGAAAGCTAAGATCGAGATGGGAGGGACCCTATCAATTAGAGAAAGCGGAACCTTATGGAGTTTACCATTTGTGCCATCCCTCAAGTTCGGATATTTTCAAGGTAAATGGGCACCGTCTCAAATTGTATCATGGTGAGCAAAGGAAGGGCAACAAGGAGATTGAGATATTCCTTTTGGAAGATGTACCTCTTGACAAAGAGCATTGAGCTAGTGGAAGTCCAACTTAAGGACGTTAAACAAAAGTGCTAGGTGGGAGACACCCCACCATGATAAGATCTATCTTTTTGCCCTTTTTGTATATAGCCATTAGACTCTTCTTTGATTTGTGATTGCTTAGTCATTGACTTGTTTAGCTAGACTTGATTTTATTATTCATAGAAGTTTGCACTATGGATTACTTGAATGGTAGAAAACACCCAATTTCTAGGTCTTACATGAAGTTTTAGGTGTTTTTTGGCCCTTGGCTAGCTACCTGCTGAATTTGTGATAAGATGTGCATTCTTCATCTTCATAAAAAAAGGGCAGCACACGGGCGCGCCCATCGGGGGATGCAGCATCTGCGCTAAATTCCAGAGAGTTAGGCGAACGCTGAGCTAGCTTCAAGCCCCGTGCCCGACCCCCTTTGCGCGTGCGCGCACCTGGCGCGCACACACCCATCTGCCACCTCGGGAATTGACATGCGCGCACACGTGCCGCGTTCGTGTGGATTGTCCTGCCGCATCTCTGGTTCATTTTTCAGAGAGTTGCGCCATACCTAGGCTCGCCTTGAGCCAGAGGCACAACACCACTGCTGCGCGCATGCCAATCTGCTCACCACTGCCCCCGCGCGTCGGCGCAGTGTGCACGCACGTGCCACCACTTCTGCAGCCAACCCCTGGTACAAAGTCCAGAGAGTTGCGCAACTCCTGGGCCAACATCGTGCCACTGGCACAACCACTTTCACGCGTGCCTGCACCTGGCACGCGCGTGTTCTTCCTGCCCCTGTCCCACCTGCGTGAGCGCGCACAGTGCGCGCACGCGTTGGTCTTGCGATGTGGAAAAGGAACTAGCGCACCCATATTTCAATTTCTTCCTCTAACCTTCTCCTCTATACCACTCCACCCACCTCTCAACCCCCATCTGCGGCACCACCTCCGGCGGACCCCATATTTTCTCTCTTCTCTATTTATCCACCTCTCTTCTACTCCTCTATCTCACCTATACCTCCATTACCTCTCTCCTTCCCAAGGTACTCTTACCTACTTTCCTCCCTGTTTTGCTTATCTCTTTTCCCTTCCTTAGTTAGTTAATTTTGTTTTTTTTTTAAGTAGCTTCTCTTCCTTTTTTCTCTTCTTTGCTTGTTTACCTTTGTTTTAACTTTTCTACTTCTTTATGAGTGTTGTGGGTCATGATTTCTTTTGCATTGGTGGATTAGTTGTTATGCTTGATTTCATTGTAATTGTGGTGCACTATGATGACTAATGTTACTTTGTGGGTTGTTACATTGCTCCATCCCCTCCGCTTGTTCATTGTAAAAGGACGCACGCCAAGTGTTTGATGAAGAGCACACATGACCTTTTGAGCTTATTTTGACTCATTGCTTTCCAATTAGTGCTCTTTCTCACTAACTTGGGTATTCCTATGTGCCTCGGGCATACCACTCTTCACATTTCAGATTTTTACTTGCCCACCTCATTAGGACTTGCTTTCCGTTTTTGATGTTTGGTTGTATGCTTCTCATGCATCTTACTTGCATGCTTATACCACCCTTACATAACATGCTAGTGACTTGCATTGTTTACAAATATTGTCTTGGTTATATGTTGCAGCTGTCATATAGTAAAGACGCTTATTCCCTTATGGCATAATCTCTCACTTGCATGCTTCCCATTTAATTGTGTTTCTTTGGGTTTGATGTTTCTCCCCGTTCGACTTTCACAGGATGGTCATCAAGAAGGACAAAGGGAAAGCCCCAAAGAAACCAACCGCCAATAGAGCGCGCCAAGAGCCTAAGGCCAAGCCCCTCCTCAAGAAGGCAAGGAGCACCACCAACATTGATGCATTAGAGAAGGACAATCCTTCAAAGGACTCAAACAAGTTTCTTAACCACTACTGCGAACTTGTCTACCCCATAATGACTGAGAAAAACTATCACCCGAAGCCCCTTCTAGTCCTTCCGGCTCACATCGCTCCGATGGTTATGCCCCGCATTGAGCGAAGGCAATGTGGGTTTCTAATGAGACAACCAAAAGAGGCCAACTTATCCTGGGTGGCAAAGCTTTACTCCAACTACCACTCACCTTCTTTCACATCAATTTTTGTGTGCCAAAAGCAAGTCCCGATCATGGAGGAAGCCATCCAAGGAGTGTTGAAGACCGAGCCATTAGCGGATGGGTATGACGCCTATCAAGAAGTCTTGTCAGCATGTTGCGAATATGGGTTTGAATGGGATGCAATTCTCCGAGTTATAGCCATACCTGATTCATCTTGGATTCGAGGGAGAATGAGACCGAGGTCTAAGGGCATTGATGCACATACCCTCACTCAAGAAGCCGGGGTATGGGCCCGAATCTTAGCTCACTATGTGCTTCCAAGCACCCATGGGTCATCTATTACCGCCGAGCTTGCCCTATTGGTTTGGTGCATCCTAACCGAGAAGCCAGTCGACATCCCACATGTCATCCGACAAGCTATGGGGCATATTCATGCTAAAGGAAACTTTCCCTTTCTCGCTTTGGTAATCGAGTTAGTCGCAGCGGCTGGTGTTCAGCATGAGACCAAGGACCGGAAGGCCATAATCCCGGTCGATGGTGATATTATTCCGACCGGGAGGTGCCTCAAACCACCGGTGGTTACCGAGGACCTTGGCATGGCCGTTCCCGCATGCAACCTTACTACTTCATCTGCACCGCCGAAATCATCCAACCAACGCCTTGAAGACCTTCACAAGAAGTTGGACCGTTATGAACGGCGAAACCAACACCGATATGCTCACGTGAAGAAGCTTCTAAGTATTGTCACCCCACCTATGGAGGAACCAGATATCTCAATGTCCACCGGAACCTCAAGTGGAGTTAGCACTGATGAGGGAGATGAAGGACATTCCGAATTCGGCCGCCCATTGCGCATCACTCATATCACGGAGGACCGTGCTAAGTTTTAAGTGTGGGGAGGTCGGTCGACCGATCTCCGTAGGTAACACCCGAATAAACTTTTGAATCTCTTTGTTAGTTAGGATAGGTTGCATGATTAGGATTCCTTTGACACCAATTGCATGATAAGTCTACTTGGTCGGAGTAATGAATTCTTCCCTATGAAACGAAAATTTTAGGGCAACCCTACCAATTTTGAAAAAACTTTTGATGCCAAGTTTGTTGAAGATTGTACTTTGGAACATGGATTTTGAGTTAAGAACACAAGCAAGTGAGTTTTGAGCTTATCTTCCTTCTTGTGTGCATTGCTCTCTGGTGCACGAAAAGGGTTGATCCCACGGAGATTGTCGGCTTGAAGCAAGCTATGGTTATCTTGTAAATCTTAGTCAGGATATCAGAAATTATCAGGAGTGATTGCGAAAAGCAAAAGAACATGAAATGGTTACTTGTTTTGCAGTAATGGAGAATAGGTTGAGGTTTTGGAGATGCTCTGTCCTCTGAATCTCTGCTTTCCTACTGTCTTCTTCATCAAACACGCACAGTTCCTTCCATGGCAAGCTGTATGTAGGGTTTCACCGTTGTCAATGGCTACCAAGCTGTATGTAGGGTTTCACTGTTGTCAATGGCTACCTCCCATCCTCTCAGTGAAAATGTTCCTATGCTCTGTCACAGCACGGCTAATCATCTGTCGGTTCTCGGTCAGGCCGGAATAGAATCCAATGATTCTTTTGCGTCTGTCACTAACGCCCCGCCTGCTAGGAGTTTGAAGCACGTCACAGTCATCCAATCATTGAATCCTACTCAGAATACCAACTACAAGGTTTAGACCTTCCGGATTCTCTTGAATGCCACCATCAGTTCTAGCTTATACCACGAAGATTCCGGTTAAAGAATCCAAGAGATAA
>NC_029781.3:62444963-62445545 GCF_000817695.3 Arachis duranensis
AAATAGGATAAAAAGAAGAAAATATACTATTGACCCCAGAATATCAATGAAGCTTAGCTCCAATTAGATGAACGGGACTAGTAGCTTTTTGCCTCTGAACAGTTTTGGCATCTCACTTTATCCTTTGAAGTTTAGAATGACTGGCATCCATAGGAACTCAGAATTCAGATAGTGTTATTGATTCACCTAGTATAGTATGTTGATTCTTGAACACATCTACTTTATGAGTCTTGGTCGTGGCCCAAAGCACTCTGTCTTCTAGTATTACCACCGGATACATACATGCCACAGACACATAATTGGGTGAGCCTTTTCAGATTGTGACTCAGCTTTGCTAAAGTCCCCAATTAGAGGTGTCCAGGGTTCTTGAGCACACTCTTGTTGCCTTGGATCACAACTTTATTTCTTTCTTTTTCTTTCTTTTTCTTTTTCTCTCTCTTTTTTTTTCGAAATTTTTTTTTTGATTTCACTGCTTTTTCTTGCTTCAAGAATCACTTTGATGAATTTTTTTCTTTTTTTAGATACTCAATAACAGTTCTCTTTTTCCTTCATTCTTTCAAGAGCCAACAATTTTAACATTAT
>NC_029781.3:62445709-62445950 GCF_000817695.3 Arachis duranensis
TTTGTGATTAAAGCATTTTTCATTTAAGAGAGGTGATGGATTCATAGGACATTCATATCTTTAAGGCATAGAATTTCAATTCTATTAATTATGAATTAAGAACAAGACTCAAAGATAGATATAAGATGAGACAAAAAAAATAAAAATAGAAAACAAAGAAAAAGAAAAAAAAACGCAAAAACATAGGTTCCTAATGATAGAGGTTTTCACAGAGTTAGGACTCAACAACCTTGATTTTGAA
>NC_029781.3:62446425-62447328 GCF_000817695.3 Arachis duranensis
CCAGGGAGGCATATGTCCTCTAGAACTTGATCCAACCCTTTATCTACTCTCACCATCCTCCTATTGAAGGAATCAGGATCATCTTGCAGTTGAGGTAGTTTGAAGATTTCTCTTATTTTGTCCAGATGGAATTCTGACCATGGTTCTGTAGGTATGGTAAGCAGTTCTAGTCATTCTCTGCTTATCTGTTAGCCACAGATTTGAGTAGAATTCCTGAACCATGTTCCTTCCAACCTTTATTTCAGGATTGGTTAGAACTTCCCATCCTCTGTTTCGAATTTGCTCTTGGATCCCCGGATATTCATCTTCTTTCAGATCAAATTTAACTTCCGGGATCACTGACCTCAGACCCATTATTTTGTGATAATGGTCTTCATGTTCTTTGGTTAAGAATTTCTCTTGATTCCAAAGATTCTTTGGATACTCTTTCTTTCCTCTTAAATTGGTTTGTTTTCCCTTAGGAGCCATGATCTTGATGAATCTTGGCTTAGTGATCACGGAAAAGCACACCAAACTTAGAGGTTTGCTTGTCCTCAAGCAAAAGAAAAGAAAGAAGAGAGAGAGGAAGAGGAAATTCGAATGGTGCGGTTGAAAGAGGGATCCAAACATGTATTTATAAGGTGGGGGGAGTTTTTCGAAAAAAAAGAGATATTTGAAAGGAGATTTGAGAAGATATGGAAAGAAATTGAAAAAAAAGGTGATTTTTTGAACAAAATTTGGGAATGATTTGAGAGATTTGAAGAGTGTTTTTAGATATTTGAAAATTTGAAAGTGAATGATGAGAGATTGAAATGTATTTTTGTAGAAAAATATGGGTAAGAAAAGGAAAGTTTGAAAAAATCTGAGTTGAAAACAAAATTGTGGTCCCCCCACCTTTCTGGCGTTAAACGCCCAGAATGGCAC
>NC_029781.3:62447533-62448734 GCF_000817695.3 Arachis duranensis
TTCTGGCGTTTAACGCCCAAAATGCCCCTTACTGGCGTTTTTTCGCCAGTAAGCTCTTTTTCTCTGCTTTTTGAGCTGAATCCTTCTGTAACTCTGTGAATTCCTTCATTTTTTGATACTTGCCTCTGTAAAAACAAAACATATAACCTCCTAATGACTGGGTTGCCTCCCAGCAAGCGCTTCTTTACTGTCTTTAGCTGGACCTTCACTGAGAATCATTCGAGTCTCAGTTTTGAGCATTTCTGCTCAAAATTGCCTTCAAGATAATGCTTGATTCTCTGTCCATTAACAATGAACTTCTTGTCAGAATCAGTATCCTGAAGCTCAACATATCCATATGGTGACACTCCTGTAATCACATACGGACCCCTCCACCGGGATTTAAGTTTTCCTGGAAACAGTCTGGGCCTAGAGTTGAAGAGCAGGACTTTTTGTCTTGGCTCAGACTCTGGTTGACAACTTCTTGTCATGCCATTTCTTTGCCTTTTCCTTATAAATTTTTGCATTTTCAAAGGCATTGAGTCTGAACTCCTCTAGCTCATTTAGCTGGAGCAGTCTTTTTTCACCAGCTAACTGTGCATCCATGTTTAGGAATCTGGTTGCCCAGTAGGCTTTATGTTCCAATTCCACGGGCAGATGACAGGCCTTCCCATACACCAGTTGGTATGGAGAGGTCCCTATAGGAGTCTTGAATGCTGTTCTGTATGCCCACAGAGCATCATCCAAGCTCTTTGCCCAATCCTTTCTTCGGGCTATCACAGTCCATTCCAGGATTCTCTTTAGCTCTCTATTAGAGACTTCAGCTTGCCCATTTGTCTGTGGATGATATGGAGTTGCCACTTTGTGGCTAATTCCATATCTAACCATAGCAGAGTATAGCTGTCTATTGCAGAAATGAGTGCCTCCGTCACTGATTAGTACTCTGGGAACACCAAATCTGCTGAAGATGTGTTTCTGGAGGAATTTCAGCACAGTCTTGGTATCATTAGTGGGAGTAGCAATTGCTTCTACCCACTTAGATACATAGTCCACTGCCACCAGAATGTAAGTGTTTGAGTATGATGGTGGGAATGGCCCCATGAAGTCAATTCCCCATACATCAAACAATTCTATCTCTAATATCCCTTGTTGAGGCATGGCATATCCATGAGGCAAGTTACCAGCACTTTGGCAACTGTCACAGTTACGCACAAACTCTCGG
>NC_029781.3:62448932-62450119 GCF_000817695.3 Arachis duranensis
GCACATCTCTTAAAGAGATATGGTTCATCCCAGAGGTAGTACTTGGCATCTGAAATTAATTTCTTTCTTTGCACATTGCTGTACTCCTTTGGTATGAACCTCACAACTTTATAATTTGCAATATCTGCAAACCATGGAGCTTCCTGAATGGCAAAGAGTTGCTCATCTGGGAAAGTCTCAGAAATCTCAGTAGAAGGGAGGGATGCCCCAGCTACTGGTTCTATTCGGGACAGATGATCAGCTACTTGGTTCTCTGTCCCTTTTCTGTCTCTTATTTCTATATCAAACTCTTGCAGAAGCAACACCCATCTTATAAGCCTGGGTTTTGAATCCTGCTTTGTGAGTAAGTATTTAAGAGCAGCATGGTCAGTGTACACAACCACTAGATAGGATCTAAACTTGTCAATGGCATAGACCACTGCAAGTAACTCTTTTTCTGTGGTTGTGTAATTCTTCTGTGCATCATTTAGAACACGGCTGGCATAATAAATGACGTGCAAAAGCTTGTTATGCCTCTGTCCCAGCACTGCACCAATGGCATGGTCACTGGCATCACACATTAGTTCAAATGGCAATGTCCAATCTGGTGTAGAGATGACTGGTGCTGTGACCAGCTTAGCTTTCAGGGTCTCAAATGCCTGCAGACACTGTGTGTCAAATACAAATGGTGTGTCAGCAACTAGCAGGTTACTCAAAGGTTTTGCAATTTTCGAAAAATCCTTTATGAACCTTCTGTAGAATCCTGCATGCCCCAAAAAGCTTCTGATTGCCTTAACATTGGCAGGTGGTGGCAATTTTTCAATTACCTCTACCTTTGCCTTATCCACCTCTATTTCCCTGCTTGAAATTTTGTGCCCAAGGACAATTCCTTCAGTCACCATAAAGTGACATTTCTCCCAGTTTAAAACCAGGTTAGTCTCTTGGCATCTTTTCAGGACAAGTGCTAGGTGATTAAGACAGGAGCTGAATGAGTCTCCATATACTGAGATGTCATCCATGAAGACTTCCAGAAATTTCTCTACCATATCTGAGAAGATAGAGAGCATGCAGCTCTAAAAGGTTGCAGGTGCATTGCACAGACCAAAAGGCATCCTTCTGTAGGCAAACACGCCAGAAGGGCAATTAAATGCTGTTTTCTCTTGGTCCTGAGGATCTACTGCAATTTGGTTGTAACCTGAATAGCCATC
>NC_029781.3:62452476-62453117 GCF_000817695.3 Arachis duranensis
TAGGCTCTTCCTGTGGAAGACCGGAATACTGGCAATTTTGCTGCACTATGATAATGAGTTGAGGATTTAGCTCAAAGCTGCTTGCTTTGATGGGAGGTGTACATATGCTACTCCCATATGCAGCTGTAATGGGGTTAGCATATGACCCCAGAGTCCTTTTGGACTGATCAATTCCACTTAGGTCCATGATGGATAAAATATTTTTTTTTTGGAGAATTAAACGAAAAAAATAAAATAAAATAAAAGGAAATTAAGAAAAAAATTCGAAAATCAAAAAGAAAATAAGATCAAAGCAAATTGAGAACTGAATCAATTAGTCAAATAAAAAGATTTTGAAAAGAGCAATTAAAAAGATATGATTGAAAAAAAATTTTTATGAAAAAGATTTGATTTTTTGAAAAGAGGAAAGAGAAAAACAACAAAATGACACCAAACTTAAAACTTTTAGAAAATCAAACACTAATTTTTGAAAATTTTTAAGGGAAAAACACAAAGAGGACACCAAACTTAGAATTTTTACGAATCAAAAAGGGACTAAGAACATGCAAATTCGAAAATTAAAAGAAAAACAAAGGCATGCAATTGACACCAAACTTAAAATATGAAACTAGACTCAACTAAAAGACTCTAAACCAACAAAA
>NC_029781.3:62454168-62465556 GCF_000817695.3 Arachis duranensis
ATGCCAGTTTGGGCGTTTAACTCCAAGTTTTATGCCAGTTCCAGCGTTAAACGCTGGAATTTCTGAGGCTGATTTGCCACGCCGGTTTGGGCCATCAAATCTTGGGTAAAGTATGAACTATTATATATTGCTGAAAAGCCCAGGATGTCTACTTTCCAACGCCATTGAGAGCGCGCCAATTGGGCTTCTGTAGCTCCAGGAAATCCACTTCGAGTGCAGGAAGGTCAGAATCCAACAGCATCTGCAGTCCTTTTCAGTCTCTGAATCAGATTTTTGCTCAGGACCCTCAATTTCAGCCAGAAAATACCTAAAATCACAGAAAAACACACAAACTCATAGTAAAGTTTAGAAAAGTGAATTTTAACTAAAAACTAATAAAAATATACTAAAAACTAACTATATCATACCAAAAACATACTAAAAACAATGCCAAAAAGCGTATAAATTATCCGCTCATCACTCTCTCTCTATGATTGTGATCCTTACTTTGTTTGACTCTATATGTCTATTGTTGTATGTATGAATGCATGTATATGATTGAGGTCATCAATTCACTTAGCTATTACCCAAATGGCCCTACCATATGAACAACCTTTGCAACCAACTTTGAGCCTACGCTTGACCCATTCATTCTTAATTCTAGCACATTACAAGCCAAGAAGCGAAAAACCATGAATGTCCCTATGTGGATCTTTGATTATCTTAGGCTAGTGTATGTGTGTTATTCAAGTATGGGGAAGTAGGGTGGGTGATGAGCGGATATTTTTATACGCTTTTTGGGGTTATTTTCATATAGTTTTTAGTAGGATTTAGCCACTTTTAGTATATTTTTATTAGTTTTTGTGCAAAAATCATATTTCTGGACTTTACTATGAGTTTGTGTGTTTTTCTGTGATTTCAGGTATTTTCTGGCTAAAATTGAGGGACCTGAGCAAAAATTTGATTCAGAGGCTGAAAAAGGACTGCAGATGATGTTGGATTCTAACCTCCTTGCACTCGAAGTGGATTTTATGGAGCTACAGAACTCCAAATGGTGCGCTCTCAATTGCGTTGGAAAGTAGACATACAGGGCTTTCTAGAAATATATAATAGTCCATACTTTGCGCGAGTTTTGATGACGTAAAATGGTGTCAAAACGCCAGTTCTCTGCACTTTTCTGGCGTCAAAACACCAGAATTGGCATAAAAGTTGGAGTTAAATGCCCAAACTGGCACCAAAGCTGGCGTTTAACTCCAGGAATAGCCTATGCACGTGAAAGCTCCAATGCTCAGCCCCAGCACATACCAAGTGGGCCCTAGAAGTGGATTTCTGTACCACCTATCTTAGTTTACTCATTTTCTTTAAACCTAGGTTACTAGTTGAGTATAAAAACTACTTTTAGAGATTTATTTTGTACCTCATGATATTTTCACGTTTTACATTGTATCTCTACGGCATGAGTCTCTAAACTTCATTGTTGGGGTGAGGAGCTCTGCTGTGTCTCGATGAATTAATGCAATTACCACTGTTTTCTATTCAATCACGTTGTTTCCATTCGAAGATATTCATTCGCACTTAAACATGATGAATGTGATGATCCGTGACACTCATCACCATTCTCAACTTATGAATGCGTTCCTGACAACCACCTCCGTTCTATCCTAGATTGAATGTGTATCTCTTGGGTTCCTGGTTCACAAATTTGAGTACCTCTCCTGACAACAGAGTGTTCGAACTTGTGCATCCAGAGTCTTCGTGGTATAAGCTAGAATTATTGGTAGCCATTCCTGAGATCCAAAAAGTCTAAACCTTGTCTGTGGTATTCCGAGTAGGATCTGGGAAGGGATGACTGTGACGAGTTTCAAACTCGTGAGTGTTGGGCGTAGTGATAGACGCAAAAGGATCACTGGATTCTATTCCAACATGATCGAGAACCGACAGATGATTAGCCGTGTGGTGACAGCGCACATGGACCATTTTCACTGAGAGGATGGGAAGTAGCCATTGACAACGGTGACACCCTACATACAGCTTGCCATGGAAGGAGTCTTGCGTGCGTGAAGAAGAAGATAGTAGGAAAGACGAGATCCAGAGACATTGCATCTCCAAAACTTCACCCTATTCTCCATTATTGAACCACAAGTACTTTTTATTTCATGTTCTTTTATTATATTGCAAACAAAAACCCTTCTCATCATTAATCTCCTGACTGAGAGTTACAAGGTAACCATAGCTTGCTTCAAGCCGACAATCTCTGTGGGATTGACCCTTACTCACGTAAGGTATTACTTGGACGACGCAGTGCACTTGCTGATTAGTTGTGCGAAATTGCAAGTGTGATTGCAATTTCGTGCATCAGTGGGATATTGGTCGAGGTAAAAGAATGTCCTTGTTTTGTATTTCTATATTTGGGAATCAGGTACATACTTATGTATTGATCAAAATATTAGCCCTTATACATTGATGTGCTTGTATATAGTTGAAAAAAAACAGAAAGAAAGAAAAAAAAAATATATATATATATATAATAATAATAAAAAGGGGACAAAAATACCCCAAGGTAAAGTTTAATAAAAGTCGATGCATATGTATTATAAAAGCAAAAGAGAATGCATGAGTATGTGAAAAAGTGAGGAATGGGAAGTTAGACTAGTACATAATTGTAAAGGATGTTATGTAGGCTATGGGAAGCTTAGGTTAATCAAAAGATTCACTTTTTAGTCCACTTAGCCAAATATATAACCCTACCTTAACCCTAACCCCATTACAACCTAGGAAAGACCTCATGATATATGTACGCATGCATCCAACAACTGTTGATTGTTAAAGGAAGAAAAAATTTTGGAAGAGCATGAAATAGGGGAGAATTGAGTGATTAACCCGATACACCGAGTGGACAGAGTGCAAACACTTCCGGTGAGGGTTCGAAGCTCAAGTCTGTCTTCCCGGCTCTCACGAGCGATCTTCATGCAAGTTGCACATATCTCACTTTGATGATTAAAATTGGTAGATTTCATGCATTACCCACCATCTTGCCCTATGTGCTTGAATGTATCCTGAGAAGGTCGATTTGCTTATAACTAAGTGGATAGTAGCACCCATCTTAGTTGCATTCATGTAAGTAGATTGCATATCTTGAATCTCTTGCCTTTGTGATTCTTTGGTCTTTTACTTTTCTCTAAGCATGAGGACATGCTATAATCTATGTGTGGGGAGGTTGATAAACCCCATTTTTAGGGTTTATCTTGTATACATTTTGAGGGTTTTATCAATGATCATATGCACTTATTTATATGAAAATGCATGATTTTGTGTTCCTTTCCCAATCTTGCCTCATGCATGAAAACATGCTTCCTTTGCACTAAATTAGATATATTTTTAATCCTCCTTTAGTATCATTCGATGCCATGATCCGTGTGCTAAGTAGTTTCAGAGTTTATAGGGCAAGGATGACTTGGAAGGAGAATGGGAGCACGCATAAAGGAAAGAAGCATGGAAAAATTAAGCTTTGGGAATTCCAGCAGCGGCGTGTGCGCACACATGGCGTGTCCACGTAGATTCGAGCCGCCAGGAGCTAGAGCCAGGAGCCAAGTTACGAGCTGGCACGTTTAGCGGCTGGACTATGATCCTCATGGACGCGCCCACGCACGTTACGCCTGCGCACAGATTGCAATTACCCCAGGGGGCGTGCGCGTACGCGCCGATAGTCGCACATGATTTTTTAAGAAAGCACATGACCAGAGCGTGGAGGCAGTTAGAGACCCTGTTTTGGGTTAGAGCTTTGGCGGGAAAAGCTTAAGAAGGCCAAGGATTGAAGGGTTAAAGGGGATTCACTCATTTTTACTTTTTCTTAGATATTTTCCTAGAGTTGGTTACATTTTGGGTAGAGAGAGAACCTCCAACCTTTCTCTAAGATTTCATTCTCCATTGTAATTCTCCTTTGATTCTCTTGGTGAGATCCATTGTAATTCACTTTTACTTTGACTTTGTTACTTGGATTTGGACCAGTGAATTGAGGTATTTTCATATCCATTTACTTGTAATTGTTTAATTGTTGATGATTGTGTGATTTAGATCTCTTGATTTCAACTTTTCATCTCAATTACATAATGTCTCTTATGAATGCTCACCAAATATTTGATAAAATGATAACACTAGCCATGGAGTAAAATTCTTTCACTTGGCTTAAGGATTGAACTATTGAAGATACTTGAATAGTGGATGTCAATTGTTGATTGAGAATTAAGAATTGCTAATTGACTTAGAATGCACTAAAGCTAGCATCACCTAGGGTGAAGCTAGGACTTGTGACCAAGCTAGTTACTTTCACTTGAATCACCTCTATAATTAGGGGTCAACTAAGTGAAGCAAGACTCAATTGTCATCATAATTGAAGGAAGCTATGGTGATGGAACTTCTAATGCTCATTATTGGCCAAGTCCTTTAATATTGTTTTTTTGTTGTTTAAACTTTGTTAGCTTGCACTCTCATACCAACTCTCAAAAATCACAAAAGACTTTGACTTCCTAAGCAATAATGAGCACTCTAATGCACATCCAAGGGAGGACGACAAGGGATTAATACTCTCGATTGTAGATTGTAGAATTGTTTGATGCGAGATTTGAGTGTCGATTCGACTATACTCACGATTGTACTCACTACTAAATTCTATATTGATATACAAAATTTCGTTTATCAGACACGTCTTTCTGTAAACTAAGCGGAAGGGACTCATTTCGATTGGTGTCTTGTATGCTATCTGATAGGCTCAAAGTGCATCAGCAAGCCTGGAACTCCAGTCCTTTCGATTAGGCTTGACAACCTTTTATAGGATACGCTTTATTTCTCTGTTAGACACCTCTGCTTGTCCATTGGTCTGGGGATGGTAAGCTGTTGCTACTTTGTGAACAATCCTATGTTTTTTAAGTAAACCTGTTAATCTCCTATTCCAAAAGTGAGTGCCTTGATCACTCACAATTGCTCGTGGTGATCCAAAGTGACAGATAATATTATGTCAAACAAAGGAGACAACAGTGTTAGCATCATCAGTACGGGTAGGAATTACTTCCACCCATTTAGAAACATAATCTACAGCTAATAATACATATAAGAAACCATGAGGGTTTAGAGATAAGACCCATGAAGTCAATACCCCAGACATCAAAAATTTCACAGAACAACAAAGGTTGTTGGGGCATCTCATCCCTCTTGAATATAGTTCCAAACCTCTGGCAAGGTGAACAAGATTCACAAAAAGCAGTAGCATCCTTAAACAGTGTGGGCCACCAGAATCCACAGTCTAAAATTTTCCTAACTGATCTTTGAGGGCCAAAATGTTCACCACTCTCAGAAGAGTGGGAGGCCTCTAAAATGGACTGAAATTCTGATTGAGGCACACACCTTCTAATTACCTGGTCAGCACCACATCTCTATAAATATGGGTCATCCCATATATAATATTTGGACTCGCTTTTAAGCTTGTCCTTTTGATGTTTAGTAAAATCAAGAGGGAAGGTGCGACTGACAAGGTAATAAGCTATAGGTGCGTACCAAGGAACTACTTCAGATATTGCGTGCAAGCTATCAAATGGAAAAACATTATTGATAGGAGTAGAGTCATCCTTGATGTGCTCTAGGAGACTCAAGTGGTCCGCCACTAAATTTTGTGAACCACTCCTATCCTTAATTTCTAAATCAAATTCTTGCAGCAATAATATTCAGCGTATGAGCCTTGGTTTGGACTCTTTCTTAGCCAATAAATATTTTAGAGCTGCATGGTCCGAGTACACTACCACCTTAGTCGTAAGTAAGTAGGCTCAGAATTTATCAAGAGTGAAAACAATATCCAGAAGCTCTTTTTCAGTGGTGGTGTAATTAAACTGAGCAACGTCTAAGGTCTTAGATGCATAGGCAATAATAAAAGGGTCCTTACCTTCGCGTTGAGCCAGCGCCGCTCCTACTACGTAGTTGGAGGCGTCACACATTATCTCAAATGGTTGACTCCAGTCAGGCCCTCTCACAATAGGGGCTTGAGTCAAGGTGATCTTCAACTCATTGAATGCCTCTTTGCAGTCTACATTCAGCTCGAACTCAACATCCTTCTACAGCAAGCGTGATAAAGGCAGTGCTACCTTACTGAAGTCCTTGATAAATCACCGGTAGAAACCTGCATGACCGAGAAACGAGCGGACTTTCCTCACGGAGGAGGGGTAAGGTAAACCAGAAATAACGTCTACCTTTGCTGGATCAACTGAAATACCTGTATGAGAAACAACATGTCCTAGAACAATACCTTGTTGGACCATAAAATGACATTTTTCAAAATTTAATACAAGGTTTGAACTAACACACCTGCCTAATACTCTAGCTAAACTATCCAAGCAAAGGCTAAAAGAATCACCATACACACTAAAGTCATCCATAAAAACCTCCATACAGTTCTCAAGAAAATCTGAGAAAATATTCATCATGCATCTTTGGAACGTTGCCGGTGCATTACATAAGCCAAAAGGCATCCTCTTATACGCGTATGATCCAAAGGGACATGTAAAAGTAGTTTTCTTCTGATCTTCAGGGGCTATATGAATATAAAAATAGCCAGTGTAACCATCTTAAAAATAGTAGTGTGATTTACCTGACAGGCGATCAAGCATCTGATCGATAAAGGGCAGGGGGTAGTGATCCTTGTGGGTAGCTTGGTTGAGACGCCTGTAATCAACGCATACCCTCCAGGCGTTCTGCGTTCTAGTTGCAATGAGCTCTCCATGCTCATTCTTCACTGTTGTGACTCCAAATTTCTTTGGAACTACCTGTACTGGGCTGACCTATTCACTATCTGAGATTGGATAGATGATGTCAGCTTCAAGCAGCCTGGTTATTTCCTTCTTGGCCACCTTTAGAATGGTGGAGTTCAGCTGCTTTTGAGGTTGATGGACAGGCCTTGTTCCCTCTTCTAAAAATATCTAGTGCTCACAGACTTGAGGGTTGATGCCAACTATATCCGCCAAGCTCCACCCAATGGCCTTTTTGTGTCTTCTTAGCACACTAAGCAGCTGCTCCTTCTGTTGGAAAGTGAGTTCCCTTGCAATGATAACTGGGAGCTTCTGATTATCCTTAAGGTAAGCATACAAGGTGGGGTGGTAAGGGCTTCAACTCCATTTTCTACTCATGGATAGGTCCTTGATCATCTGAAGCCAGTTGTGGTGGCAAGGTATCTTCAGTAAGCTCAAGAGGCGTCCCCACACTTGCCTCTTGCTCCATAAGCGTCTCTTCTACCTCTGCTTGGGAACTTCAGCCACAGTCTCATTAATAATGTCACACTGGAAGATGGAGTGATCTTCTGGTGGGTGCTTCAGAGCTTTATCCAGGTTGAAGCTCACTATTCTGCCATCTATCTCAAAAAAGTAAGTTCCTGAGAAGGCATCCAATTTGAACCTTGAAGTCTTCAGAAATGGCCTTCCAAGCAGGATGGATGATTGTCTTCCTGAGTCATTAGGGGGCATCTCCAAAATGTAGAAGTCAATAGGAAATGTTAGCCCCTTAATGCTCACTAGTATGTCCTCAGCAATTCCAGCCACTGAGATGATGCTCTTATCTGCCAAAATAAAATATGCTGCCGACCTTTTTAAGGGAGGGAGCCTCAAAGCATCATATACAGATAATGGCATAATACTCACATACGTCCCTAAATCACACATGCAGTCAGAAAATTGTACACCATTAATAACACAAGTAACCATGCATGGACCTGGATACCCATATTTTTTCGATATGGCACCCATTAAAGTAGAAATAGAGCTACCTAGAGGAATAGTTTCTAAGCCATTTATTTTATCTTTTTGCATGCACAAATCTTTTAAAAACTTAGAATATTTAGGTACTTACTGAATGGCATAAAAAATGGGAATATTTACCTCAACCTTTTTGAATATTTCTACCATTTTCAAGTCTAGCTCCATCTGCTTTCTGGGCTTCCTAGCAAGGTGTGGAAATGGAATAGGAATGGTGCCACCTGTAGCTTCTGCGTCCCTTGGTGCTTCATTCCTTGGTGGGGATGCTTCTTCTTCAACTGCTCCTTGTACTGCATCCTCTTCTTCAACATCCTCTACCTCAATAATGTCTTCAACTGGGATGTCTGCTTTTGAGCTCGGCTCCTCAAAACTCCTCCCTGGTAGTGTAGTCCCGGACCTCAAAGTAATGGCATTGATTTCTCCTTTGGGATTGGGTAAAGGTTGAGAAGATAGTGCATTTGAGCTTGCAGGCTGATTGTTTGAGGTATTCGATGATCCAATCTGGGAAAGGAGAACTTGTATACCAGAGGTTAGACTGGTAAGTTGACTTTTCATGGTCATTTGTCTATGTGCAAGAGAGTAAAGTAACTCGTCATTGGGAGAGGAAGATGGGTAAGTGACTTGAGGTGCCTGCTATTGGTTGTTTTGAGATCACTGGGCTTGCCTTTGGTGAGGTGCTCGGTAAGGATGGTTTTGGCTCTGCTGAGACCGGTTCTGCTGATTGTTGTTGTTGTTCCACCTCTGATTTCCACCATTATCTCTGCCCCCTTGGTTGTAGTTGTCCCTCCATCCTTGGTTGGAGTTACCCCACTATCCTTGGTTGGAGTTATCCCTCCATCCTTGGTTGAAGTTGTCTTGCCAACCTTGATTGTAGTTCCCACCTTGTTTGTAATTACCACCTTGCTGAGAGTATCCTTGATTAGGGCGGTCATAGAAGTTATAGGTAGCTGCCACGGTGGTGTCTTCTTGTTGGAGTTGCAGACATTCATCAGTGTAATGGGTATTGCACGCACATATTCTGCAAACTCTCTGAGGGGCCAACTATTGGTACTGTTGTTATGGAGGGAGCTGAGGTTGTTGTTGATTTAGCTGTATCTGCTTCAGTAAGTTGGTCATCTCACATAGCGTCTGTGTGAGAGCAGTATTCTCACTGCTAAAGGAAACCTCGGCAACAGCCTTGGGATGGTTGTTCTGGTGCCTAGCATTCCGAGTAGACGCAGCTAGGTTGGTGATCAGTTGATACGCTTCATCCGCGGTCTTGTACTTTTTCAGAGAACCATTACTCACACCATCTAATGTAGTCTTGTCCTAAGGCTTCATGCCCTGTGTGAAATAGCTGATCAACACCAGTTTGTCAATCATGTAGTAGGGACAAGCATCTTGGAGGTTCCTGAAGTGCTCCCAATACTCATACAGAGTCTTTGAGTCACCTTGAATAATGCAGGAAATTTCTTTCCTCAGTCTATCAGTCACTTCAGCTGGAAAATATTTTTCTAAGAACTCTCTCCTGAGCGTGTCCCAGTTAGTAACAAATGCTTCAAGTTGAGTGTAGTACCACTCCCTTGCCTTCCCCTCAAGAAAAAATGGGAAGGCGATTAGCTGGATAGAGGTCTCATCTGCACCATGACGCCTAACAGTAGAATAGGCTGTCTAAAAATTTCTAAGGTGCTTGAGAGACTCTTGAGCAGGTAAGCCGTGAAATCTTGGCAGTAGATTGATTAATGCAGTCTTCAGTTCAACATCTGCACCCAGATTTGGATGACACGCTTGGAAAGGCGGCAGTGTAAAGTCTGGAGCCCCTACTTCCTGGAGAGTAATCCTCCTGGGAGCTGCCATGTTATCTGCACGTAAATCAACAGAGTCAGTAGAAGAGGAGCTTATTTCTTCCTTAAATGAGGCTTCAGATTCGTCCTCAGATAAGACTAGTGAATTGGTAGTAACCACTTCACCACCCTCAGAGGCTAATTAACGCCGAGCTCGCCTTATATGTGAAATAGTTCTTTCGATTTTTGGATCGAACGCGGCTAAGCTTGGATCAGGTAGTGAACGCATCATTCAATAAAAGAAACATACAGCTCATGGTAATAAAAAATAAAATATGAAAATATGAAAATATTTACACTAATCAATAACTTAGTACACTGTTGCAACTCCTCGGCAACGACGCCAAAAATTGACGTATAGAAAATTGTCGATTAAGAATTTATAATGAACTGATGTTAAGAGTATAGTCCTTAACCAACGAAGATTCCACATATCAATTTAAAAAGGGGGTTCCGTCACAATATAAGAATAAAATACTGGGAGTATGTATCCCAGGTCGTCTCCCAACGAGTTACTAAGAGAGTGCTATTTATTGATCAGGAGATTTTTGAGAAATTTGAAGTTGGATAATAGAATTAAAGCTAGGAAAATGAACAAGGGATTTTATTTAATTGAGATAAGAAACCTTGACTAGGAGCAGATTAATCAGAAGTTCTATCCTTGTTGGCCTCCCCAAGATTAATAATAATTGGTTATTGTTCTACTCAGTTAACCCTTACCGAATAAGGGAAAGTCAAGTATTAAGCCAACTTCTATTCACAAGTCCTAATCCTCTCCCTTGGGAAGGATTACCGTTAGTAATTAGAGAGCCAACCAACAACTTCCAATTACTAATTAACGCTTGAGTATTCCAACTCAAGGGTCTCCTTTAAATCCACTCCCAAGTAAAGTTAGGAGTCTACTCCATTGACATGGATGCCAATTCCACATACATATTCAAGGAGTAGAAAGAAGACATAATAATCAAATTAATTGGAATAGAAGTGAGAATAATCAACGGATAAAGAAATTAAATAGAAAAGTATCTTTTGCATTAATAAATTCCAAAATTAAAGATATCCATATGTAACTCTGAACATGGTAAATGGGAAATTAAAAGAGCAAGGGAACAGAAAACAAACTAGAATGATAAAGACTTCAACGGAGATAGTAACTCTTGTAATATCCAACTCAAAAGCATAAAACTAGGAAAAAGGTATGTGACTATGGAGAACCCTGGAGGAAATAGTAATTTCTTCCAAGATTCAAAACTAAAAACTAAAAAACTAAGAATGTGTGTATGTTCTCCCTTGAGTCTCTGCTGTCCCTTGGCTCTAATTTGTGTTCCTGGGCCAAAAATTGGGTCCAAACTCAGCCCGAAATTGCGCCCAGCATTTTTCTGCAACTACTGTACGTCGCTGGTGCGCGAAATTGTGATCAATACTTTTCACAACTCAAATAATCCCCGGTAATGAATCCAAAAACATGGTATTCAACACCATGGCATAAACACAATTTCGCAAAACTAACCAGCAAGTGTACTGGGTCGTCCAAGTAATAAACCTTACGCGAGTAAGGGTCGATCCCACAGAGATTGTTGGTATGAAGCAAGCTATGGTCACCTTGTAAATCTTAGTCAGGCAAACTCAAATGGGTATGGTGATATGCGAATAAAACATAAAGATAAAGATAGAGATACTTATGTAATTCATTGGTAGGAATTTCAGATAAGCGTATGAAGATGCCTTCCCTTCCGTCTCTCTGCTTTCCTATTGTCTTCATCCAATCCTTCTTACTCCTTTCCATGGCAAGCTTA
>NC_029781.3:62466202-62466952 GCF_000817695.3 Arachis duranensis
TCACAGTCATTCAATCATTGAATCCTACTCAAAATACCACAGACAAGGTTTAGACTTTCCGGATTCTCTTGAATGCCGCCATCAGTTCTAGCCTATACCACGAAGACTCTGATCTCACGGAATGGTTGGCTCGGTTGTCAGGCGAGCACTCGGTTGTCAGGCGATCAACCATGCATCGTGCAATCAGGAATCCAAGAGATATTCACCCAATCGAAGGTAGAACGGAGGTGGTTGTCAGTCACACGTTCATAGGTGATAATGATGATGAGTGTCACGGATCATCACATTCATCAGGTTGAAGAACAAGTGATATCTTAGAACAAGAACAAGCGGAATTGAATGGAAGAACAATAGTAATTGCATTAATACTCGAGGTACAGCAGAGCTCCACACCTTAATCTATGGTGTGTAGAAACTCCACCGTTGAAAATACATAAGAACAAGGTCTATGGCATGCCTCCCAATGATCTAAGATAGCATCACAATGAAGATAGCTACCCCTCGATATCTCAATACAATAGTAAAAGGTCCTACTTATAGAAAACTAGTAGCCTAAGGTTTACAGAAATGAGTAAATGACATAAAGATCCACTTCCGGGCCCACTTGGTGTGTGCTTGGGCTGAGCAATGAAGAATTTTCGTGCAGAGACTTCTCTTGGAGTTAAACGCCAGCTTTTATGCCAGTTTGGGTGTTTAACTCCCATTTTGGTGCCAGTTCCAGCGTTTAACGCTGGGATTTCTGAGGGTGAG
>NC_029781.3:62467183-62468006 GCF_000817695.3 Arachis duranensis
TCTGAATCAGATTTTTGCTCAGGTCCCTCAATTTCAGCCAGAAAATACCTGAAATCACAGAAAAACACACAATCCCATAGTAAAGTCCAGAAAAGTGAATTTTAACTAAAAACTAATAAAAATATACTAAAAACTAACTAGATCATACTAAAAACATACTAAAAACAATGCCAAAAAGCGTACAAATTATCCGCTCATCACAACACCAAACTTAAATTGTTGCTTGTCCTCAAGCAACTGGAAATCAAACAAGGTAAAAAAGAAGAGAATATGCAATGAATTCCAAAAACATCTATGAAGATCAGTATCAATTAGATGAGCGGGGCTTTTAGCTTTTTGCCTCTGAACAGTTTTGGCATCTCACTCTATTCCTTGAAATTCAGAATGATTGGCTTCTTTAGGAACTTAGAATCCAGATAGTGTTATTGATTTTCCTAGTAGAGTCTGATGATTCTTGAACATAGCTACTTATTGAGTCTTGGCTGTGGCCCAAAGCACTCTGTCTTCCAGTATTACCACCGGATACATACATGCCACAGACACATAATTGGGTGAACCTTTTCAGATTGCGACTCAGCTTTGCTAGAGTCCCCAATTAGAGGTGTCCAGGGTTCTTAAGCACACTCTTTTTGCCTTGGATCACAACTCTTATTTCTCTCTTTTTTTTTCGTTTTCTTTTTTTTCTTTTTTTTTTTCTTTTTTTCGATTTTTTTTTTGAATAGAAATGCTTTTTCTTGCTTTCAAGAATCATTTTAATGATTTTTCAGATCCTCAGTAACATGTCTCCTTTTTCATCATTCTTTCAAGAGCCAACATTCATAAA
>NC_029781.3:62468243-62469026 GCF_000817695.3 Arachis duranensis
TGTTCTTGGTGCTCCACCCTTAGTTGTCCCATGTTGGAACTCAATTCTCCTAGGGAGGTGTTTAGTTGCTCCCAATAGTTTTGTGGAGGAAAGTGCATCCCTCGAACTATCTCAGGGATCTCATGATGAGTGGGGTCTCTTGTGTGCTCCATCCTCTTCTTAGTGATGGGCTTGTCCTCATCAATAGGGATGTCTCCCTCTATGTCAACTCCAACTGAATAACAGAGGTGACAAATGAGATGAGGGAAGGCTAACCTTGCCAAGGTAGAGGACTTGTCCGCCACATTATAAAGCTCTTGAGCTATAACCTCATGAACTTCTATTTCTTCTCCAATCATGATACTATGAATCATGATAGCCCGGTCTATGGTAACTTCGGACCAGTTGCTAGTGGGAATGATTGAGCATTGGATAAACTCCAACCATCCTCTAGCCACGGGTTTGAGGTCATGCCTTCTCAATTGAACCGGCTTCCCTCTTGAATCTCTCTTCCATTGGGCGCCCTCTTCACATATGATTGTGAGGACTTGGTCCAACCTTTGATCAAAGTTGACCCTTCTAGTGTAAGGGTGTTTATCTCCTTGCATCATGGGCAAATTGAATGCCAACCTTACACTTTCCGGACTAAAATCCAAGTATTTCCCCCGAACCATAGTAAGATAATTCTTTGGATCCGGGTTCACACTTTGATCATGGTTCTTGGTGATCCATGCATTAGCATAGAACTCTTGAACCATTAAGACTCCGACTTGTTGAATGGGGTTGGTAAGAACTTCCCAACCT
>NC_029781.3:62470053-62470780 GCF_000817695.3 Arachis duranensis
AAGAAAGAAGAGAGTAGAAGAAGAAGAAATGAAGGAGATGGGAATGGCTTTTGTTTTCGGCCAAGAAGGGGAAGAAGTGGTGTTTAGGTTGTGTGAAAATGAAGGAGTGAAGGAGGGTTTATATAGGAGTTGGGGAAGGGTGGGTTCGGTCATGGATGGGTGGGTTTGGGTGGGAAAGTGGTTTGAATTTGAATGGTGGGGTAGGTGGGGTTTTATGAAGGATGGATGTGAGTGGTGAAGAGAAAGATGGGATTTGATAGGTGAAGGGTTTTTGGGGAAGAGGTGTTGAGGTGATTGGTGAATGGGTGAAGAAGAAGAGAGTGGTGGGGTAGGTGGGGATCCTTTGGGGTCCACAGATCCTGAGGTGTCAAGGAAAAGTCATCCCTGCACCAAATGGCAAGCAAAATCTCGTTTTGTGCCAATTCTGGCGTTAAACGCCGGGCTGGTGCCCATTTCTGGTGTTTAACGCCAGCTTCTTGCCCTTTTCTGGCATTTAACGCCAGTCTGGTGCCCCTTTCTGGCGTTAAACGCCCAGAATGGTGCCAGACTGGACGTTAAATGCCCATCTGCTAACCTCACTGGCGTTTAAACGCCAGTAGGTGCGTCCTCCAGGGTGTGCTATTTTTCTTCCTGTTTTTCATTCTGTTTTTGCTTTTTTCATTGATTTTGTGACTTCTCATGATCATCAACCTACAAAAAAAAAATAAAATGACAAAGGAAAAAAAAA
>NC_029781.3:62473142-62474363 GCF_000817695.3 Arachis duranensis
CATAAATAGAAAGATGTGAGAAGAAGGGAAGTAATTTTCGAAAATTAAGTAGAAGATTTTGAAAACATTTTTTTTTGAAAAAGATTTTAAAATTAGAAATCAAAAAGATTTGATTGAAAACTATTTTGAAAAAAAGATGTGGTTAAGAAGATATGATTGGTTTTCAAAAAAAATGTGATTGAGAAGATATGATTTGAAAAACATTTTAAAAAGATTTGATTTTGAAACATTAAAAACTTGGCTAACAAGAAAAGATATGATTCAAACATTAAACCTTTCTCAACAGAAAAGGCAACATACTTGAAATTTTGAATCAAATCATTAATTGGTAGCAAGTATCTTTGAAAATAGAAAGAAATTGATTTTGAAAAAGATTTGATTGAAAAATTGAATTGAAAAAAGATTTGATTTTGAAAAACTTTGAAATCTTGAAAAAAAATCTGATTTGAAAACAAAATCTTCCCCCTTTAGCCATCCTGGCGTTAAACGCCCAGAATGGTGCATATTCTGGCGTTTAACGCCCAAAACTATACCCTTTTGGGCGTTAAACGCCCAACCAGGTACCCTGGCTGGCGTTTAAACGCCAGTCTATCCTTCTTCACTGGGCGTTTTTAACGCCCAGCTTTTTCTGTGCAATTCCTCTGCTGAATGTTATGAATCTTCAATTCTTCTATATTATTGACTTGAAAAGACACAAATTACAAATATTTTTGGATTTTTAATAATAAGGATAAATTAAAATGCAACAAGAATCAAATAACAATGCATGCAAGACACCAAACTTAGCAGTTTGTATACCACTGACACTAACAAAATGAGAATGCATATGAGACACACAAAACACTCAAGTCAATTGAATTTAAAGATCAGAGGATGAAAATCATTAAGAATTACTTGAAGATTCTTAAGACACATGAATGAATGCATGCAATTGACACCAAACTTAAGATGAGACTAGTGTCTCAATCAAGAAACATAGAAAAAAAATTTTTTTTTGTGCTTTTTCGAAAATTAAGTGGAAAAAGGTATCAAAGTTCTTAATGAGAATTCCAGGAATCGTGCAATGTTAGTCTAAAGCTTCAGTCTAAAGGAATTAGACATGGTCAGCCAAGCTTCAGCAGAACATTGCATTCAAGAGCTAAATTGATGAAGATCAATCAGCTTTGGTGATGATAAGAACATCACCTTGAAACACTAGAATTCATTCTTAAGAACTCTGAA
>NC_029781.3:62475047-62486496 GCF_000817695.3 Arachis duranensis
AGGTACAGCAGAGCTCCACACCTTAATCTATGGTGTGTAGAAACTCCACCGTTGAAAATACATAAGAACAAGGTCTAGGCATGGCCGAATGGCCAGCCTCCCAAAGTGATCTAAGAACTAAATGTCCAAAGATGATCAAAGGAAGATAGCTACCCCTCGATATCTCAATACAATAGTAAAAGGTCCTACTTATAGAAAACTAGTAGCCTAAGGTTTACAGAAATGAGTAAATGAAATAAAGATCCACTTCCGGGCCCACTTGGTGTGTGCTTGGGCTGAGCAATGAAGCATTTTCGTGCAGAGACTTCTCTTGGAGTTAAACGCCAGCTTTTATGCCAGTTTGGACGTTTAACTCCCATTTTGGTGCCAGTTCCAGCGTTTAACGCTGGGATTTCTGAGGGTGAGTTTGAACGCCGGTTTGGGCCATCAAATCTTGGGCAAAGTATGGACTATCATATATTGCTGGAAAGCACAGGATGTCTACTTTCCAACGCCGTTGAGAGCGCGCCAATTGGGCTTCTGTAGCTCCAGAAAATCCACTTCGAGTGTAGGGAGGTCAGAATCCAACAGCATCTGCAGTCCTTTTTAGTCTCTGAATCAGTTTTTTGCTCAGGTCCCTCAATTTCAGCCAGAAAATACCTGAAATCACAGAAAAACACACAGTCCCATAGTAAAGTCCAGAAAAGTGAATTTTAACTAAAAACTAATAAAAATATACTAAAAACTAACTAGATCATACTAAAAACATACTAAAAACAATGCCAAAAAGCGTACAAATTATCCGCTCATCAGTCGCGCATGTCACGCATACGCGCTAGGTGCGAGTGTGCATCAATTGTCCTCTTTGCCTGTTGCGCGTACGTGCCAAGTGCGCGTGCGCATTGAGGTATGAGTGCGCTAATGTACGCGTGCGCGCCAGGTGCGCATCTGCGTCGCTCTTCGCTGGTCAGCTCCTTTGTTTCTTTGCGTTTCTTCCATTTTTGCAAGCTTCCTTTCTGTTCTCCAAGCCATTCCTGCCCTATAAAGCCTGAAAATACTCAACACACAGATCACGACATCGAATGGAATAAAGGGAGAATTAAAAATTAATAATTTAGGGGCTTAGGAAGCAAGTTTTTAATCACAGGGTAGAATTAGAAAGGCAATTGTAAAACATGCAATTCACATGAATAAGTGTAAGAAGAATCTGATAAAAACCACTCAATTCAACACAAGATAAACCATAAAATAGTGGTTTATCACTCCACAAAGTCAACAAGGTGTGTTAGAAGAATGAGTAGGTGCTCGTTATTATAGTTCCTGTCAGCTAGGATGGGGAACATCTGCTCACAGTAATGGTTAGTGAACTGTGCAGAGTCCCTAGCAGGAAAAGCTTTCTTTGCTTCATCAACCTTGATGAGTCTCTTTATCCGCTTTGTGGGTGGCTTGACGCTTGTAGAAGGTTGTGCCTTAGCTATGGTTCTTTTAGTGCCTTTCCTTACCAGTGTCTTGTCAGTAGCCTTCTCCTTTTCTTTTTTGGTTCCCTTCCTAAGGAAGAAAGAAAGACGAAGAAAGGTAAATATAGATAGCTAGAACCGGAAGGAAGAAATTCCAAGTGAAAATAAATGCCTAAGGGAATAAACAATGTCCTGAGTGCATGGTAGCTACAGCATGCAGGTAGGATATCAAGGAAGATCAAAAGGGCATGTCATACAACTAGATGCAAGAAGGATAATGGCATGCAAGTAAGAGGCATGAGAAGCATAGCTCAAGCATCAAGTTCAATAAGAAGTGTCACATGGAGGAAAATAATGAGCATTGGTATGATGACAATTGTGAATGATATACTCAATACATGTAGATTGCAAGAGTTGTGAAAAAGAGGCATTAAAGTAGGAAGAATATGATAGAAAAGAATTCAAAATGCCATGTTGGCTTTTTTACAAACACTTGGTGTTCAAGTTAAAATAGGAATAAAAATAAGTAATCCAAGTGTATATGAGATCCATAATAAAATGTCAATTGTCAAATCACTCCTCAAAATATCCACAAGCTCAGATATAAGAAAATAATACCCAAAAAAAGTTCCAACACCAACATAAAAATGCATGAGAAAAGAATGAAAAAGAAATCATAAATAACGAAGCTAAAAGAAAATTGAGAAGAAAAGAAAACAAGAAATAAATGCAATAAATGAAAGAGAATGAAAAAGGAGAGGAGAGAAAGAAAGAAACCTTGATGAAGAAGATGGAGAGAGGATGAGGAAAGAAGTGGGAAGTAAGAAGTAAGAAAAGTGAAAGAAGGAAGAAGAAAGAAAGAGAAATAGGGAAGAATGAAAATTAGGATTTGAGGGGGTTTGAAATCTGGGCGGCACACTAGGGAAGTGAGGCGGCGCAAGCGACGCGCATGCGTACGCGTGCAATGCACAAAAAGAAAGGACGCGTAAGCGTCAAGTCCGCGGACGCGTTCCCTAGATTGTGCAGTCGCGCGAGTCCAACCTCGGGCACGCACAACTTTCTGTGTGTTTTGCACTTGTAGACAAAGTTACACACAACATGTGCGCGTGCATGCATGTGTTAAAAAGGACGCGCACACGTCGGGGATGCGTACGCGTGAGTGAATATGTGCCTCTAGCATAATACCAGCCCCAAACCAGCACAACTCTCTGGTGAAACACAGATTTATGCCGATTCCTTCATCCACGCGGACGCGCCATAGACGCGTACGCATGGGTTGCCAAAAGTGGAAACGACGCGCACGCGTATGGTACGCATACGCATGGGCTGGATTGTGCCTAAAGCACGTTTCTTGCCTAGCTTTCGTGCCACTCTCTGTTCAATCCACCATATTTCGTATTCACAGAGGACGCGTATGCGTACTAGGCGCTTGCGCGTTAAATGCTTTTTTTTTTATGCATAATGCAAGTGATGATGCAGAATGTATGCATGACATTGAGAAAAATAAAACAAAATAAAACTAAGAAAGAAAAGGAACGATCATACATTGGTGGGTTGTCTCCCACCTAGCACTTTGCTTTAATGTCCTTAAGTTGGACGGTCCACAAGCTCAGTCTTCTTCAGTCCGTGGATCCTCCAAGAGGAAGATCTCTAGCTCCTTGTTGTCTTTCATCTTCTCACCATGATACAGCTTCAAGTGGTGGCCATTGACCTTGAGAATATTGGGGCTTGAAGGGTGACTCAAATGGAAGACGCCATATGGCTCAGCCTTTTCCACCCTGTAGGGGCCTTCCCATCTTGATCTCAGATTGCATGGCATGAGTCTCAACCTGGAGTTGTAAAGGAGAACCAACTCCTCAGGGCTAAACTCCCTTCACTTGAGATTCTTGTCATGCACATCCCTCACCTTCTCTTTGTATAGCCTGGAGTTCTCATAGGCTTCTAGGCAAAGGCACTCCAGTTCTTGTAGTTGTAGCTTCCTCTCAGCCCCCGCTTTCTCGAATCCCATGTTATATTCCCACACCGCCCAGAAAGCCTTGTGTTCCACTTCCATTGGGAGGTGACAAGCCTTTCCGTAGACTAGGCTTAAGGGACTCATTCCGATTAGTGTCTTGTACGCAGTCCGATATGCCCAAAGCGCATCTACAAGCCTGGTGCTCCAGTCTTTTCTATAAGGCTTGATGACCTTCTCCAAGATACACTTTATCTCTTTGTTTGACACCTCGACTTGTCCATTGGTCTGGGGGTGGTAAGCCGTCACCACCTTGTGAACAATCCCATGTTTCTTCAGTAGACCTATTAATCTCCTTTTACAAAAGTGAGTGCCTTGATCATTCATGATTGCTCGTGGTGATCCAAAGCGAAAATAATATTATTTTGAATAAAGGAGACAACAGTGTTAGCATCATCAGTACGGGTAGAAATTGCTTCCACCCATTTAGAAACATAATCGACAGCTAACAGTACATATAAGAAACCATGAGAGTTTGGAAATGGACCCATGAAGTCAATACCCCAAACATAAAAAAATTTCACAGAACAACATAAGTTGTTGGGGCATCTCATCCCTCTTGGATATATTCCCAAACCTCTGGCATGGGGAGCAAGATTCACAGAAAGCAGTTGCATTCTTAAATAGTGTGGGCCACCAGAATCCACAGTCTAAAATTTTTCTAGCTGTTCTTTGAGGACCAAAATGTCCACCATTCTCTGAAGAGTGGCAGGCTGCCAAAATTGACTGGAATTCTGATTGTGGCACACACCTTCTAATTACTTGGTCAGCACCACATCTCCATAAATATGGGTCATCACATATATAATATTTGGACTTGCTTTTAAGCTTGTCCTTTTGATGTTTAGTAAAATTAGGAGGGAAGGTACGACTGACAAGATAATTAGCTATAGGTGCGTACCAAGGAACTACTTCAAATATTACGTGCAAGCTATCAAATGGAAAAGTATCATTGATAGGAGTGGAGTCATCCTTAATGTGCTCTAGGCGACTCAAGTGGTCCGCCACTAAATTCTGTGAACCACCCCTATCTTTAATTTCTAAATCAAATTCTTGCAGCAACAATAGCCAACGTATTAGCCTTGGTTTGGACTCCTTCTTAGCTAATAAATATTTTAGAGCTTCATGGTCTGAGTATACTACCATCTTAGTGCTAAGTAAGTAGGCTCAGAATTTATCCAGAGCAAAAACAATAGCCAGAAGCTCTTTTTCAATGGTAGTATAATTAGACTGAGCAGCGTCTAAGGTCTTAGATGCATAGGCAATTATGAAAGGGTCCATACTTTCACGCTGAACCAGCGCTGCTCCTACTGTGTAATTGGAGGCGTCACACATTATCTCAAATGGTTGACTCCAGTAAGGCCCTCTCACAATAGGGGCTTGGGTCAAGGCGATCCTCAGCTTATCAAACGCCTCCTTGCAGTCCGCATTCAGCTTGAACTCAACATCTTTCTGCAGCAGTTGGGTTAAGTCAGTGCTACCTTACTGAAGTCCTTGATAAATCGCTAGTAGAAACCTGCATGACCAAGAAACGATCAAACTTCCCTCACATAGGAGGGGTAAGGTAAACCAAATATGACGTCTACCTTTGCTGGATCAACTGAAATACCAATATTGGAAACAACATGTCCTAGAACAATACCTTGTTGTACCATAAAATGACATTTTTCAAAATTCAACACAAGGTTTGAACTAACACACCTGTCTAATACTCTAGCTAAACTATCCAAGCAAATGCTAAACGAATCACCATACATACTAAAGTCATTGATAAACCCCTATTTTATGAGTCATCTTGTGCTTAAATTGAGTGTTTTTATCAAATCTTCAACCACTTATTCATCTAAATTGCATGGTTTTACTATTCCTTCCTCATTTTATGATATATGTGAAAACATGTTTCCTATGCTTTAAAAATATTAAATTTAATTATCCTTTATTACCATTCGATGTCGTGATTTGTATGTTAAGTATTTTCAGGTTTCATAGGGCAGGAATGACTTAGAGGACAAAAAGGAGACACACAAAACTGGAAGGAAAGCACAAAAAATGGAGTTTTGAAGAACAAGCAGCGACGCGAACGCATGGATGACGCGGACGCGTGCTTAGTGCAAAACACAAACGACGCGCACGCATTCCTTGAGCAGATCACAATTGACGCGGACGCGTGACTGACGCAGACGCGCGGAAGAGCAAAACTCCAGATGATGCGAATGCGTGACCCACGTGTACGCATGACAGACGCCACGTGCAGAAATTGTAGAAAACTCTCCTAGCGATTTTTGAACCCTCTTTTGGCCCAGATCCAAGGTCAGAAGCATAGATTAGAGGCTATAAAGTGGGAAATCCATCCATTCATCAAGAACAACATTCATAATTCATAATTTTAGTTTTAGATGTAGTTTTTAGAGAGAGAGAGAGAGGTTCTCTCCTCTCTCTTAGGATAAGGATTTAGAATTTCTATTATGTTCAGACTACTTCTCTTCATCACAGGTTCAACGTTCCTTTAATTTATTTTCTACTTTTATTTATTCTATTACTTTAATTTATGAACCCTTATTTTAGACTTGATTTCTCTTATTTATGCAATTTGAGGTAATTCATATTTATGACTTTAATTTAGCTTTTTACACCTTTGGCCTTGGTTGAGTAATTAGTAACACTTAAGTTATCAAACTCAGCTGTTGATTGAAATTGGAATTCTTTGCTGATTAATTTGTACTCCAACAACTCTAGTCTTTCCATAGGAGTTGACTAGGACTTGAGGATCAAATTAATTAGTCCGTTTGACTTTCCTTTATTTAGTAAGGGCTAACTAAAGTGGGAGCAGAGTTCAATTCTCATCATACCTGATAAGGATAACTATGATAGGACTTCAATTTCTTATACTTTGCCTAGAGATTTTATAATTATTAATTTATTTTTCTTGCCATTCAAATAACTTGTTCATTATTTTATAAAACCCAAAATTATAATGTCTTCTTTAACCAATAATAAATCATACCTCCCTGCAATTCCTTGAGAGACGACCCGATGTTTAAATACTTCGGTTATAAATTTTATTGGATTTTTTTACTTGTGACAACCAAGCTTTTGTACGAAAGGGATTCCTTGCCGGTTTAGAAGCTATACTTGCAATGAGGATTTATTTTGTTAAAATTCTAGACCGCGCAGGAATTCAGTTCGTCAAAATGGCGCCGTTGCCGGTGAATTGCAAACGTGTGCCTTATTATTGGTTATTGTAAATATTTGCTTTTTTTGCTTGTTTGTTAGTTTTTGTTAGTTTTAGGACTTGGTTGCTTATTTTTATTAGTTTTGTTTTTATTTTTCTCTTACTACTATGAACTTTCACCCCTTTGGCTACGAGTTTGGTTATAATCATGTTGAAGGAAGAGGAGATTATAATAAGAACATGCATCAAGGATGGGAGAATCAAATGTGGGAGGAGCCACAGGGATTTGATCAACCCTCTTGGCAACAGCCTCTGCCAACATACTATGACCAAGAGCCATTCCAAGAAGCATATCAAGATAATGGCTATGGTGAGCGCTCTTTTGATTACCAACAAGCCCCACCCTATGCTTATGAATCACCTCCACAACATACATTTGAACCACCATACTCACAAGCCACCTACAGCCATTCACCTCCATATGACCCTAATCCTTATCCACCACACCAACCACCATATGAACCACACCCATAACCACCACCTCAATATTCACCATCTCTATATCCTTGTCAAGAAGAACTACCTCCGTATCATGAACCCTTCCTCCCAAATAATGAACCCTCATATCCACCCCAATCTCCAATGGATAACATCCTTCGTGGTCTTCTTCAAGGGCAAGCAAAGATGAAAAGGGATGTACTAGAATTTGCGACCGCCTTAACTGAGGTAGTAAATCGATTAGCTTCCCAACATCTGAGCACTCAAAGTACTCCCATGGCTACATGTGGAGAATCAAAAGAAGAGCGTAGCATGAAGGAGACACTAGAAACTCTGGTGGATAATGAGGAACATGGCTTTGTATTGGAACAAGTGGAGGAAGCCATAATAGTTGCAGAGGAAGAATTAGTTGAAGATTTAGGAGATGCTGAACCTCTATGGGAATCCATAGTTGTAGAAAATTTTGTCAAGGATGTCGCAATTGATGCTAAGGAGGATAGTGCACAACCCTCAAACCAGGTATCTTATGAAGAACTGGACGGAATAACCCAAGGCACGAGTTTCCTTGAGAATGATAATCACGAGTTAAGTTCTCCTAGTAATGAACTTGCATTCGCAAGTGAATTCTTTGAGATAGAAGAATCTTCCCCAAGTAAATACGAAGATGATGCAGAGGTAGACTTTTCTCAACCTCCCAATTATGACTCGAGTGATGAGGAAGATATCGAAGACTATGATCAAGACGTGGTTGCAGTTGAAGAAATTCGCAAAAAAGTGGAAGAATTCACAGAAGACTACAAGGGAGTAGAGCTTGCAAAACCACTGGAAACACCTATCCTAAGGCCATTACCACCCAATACAAACTTCAAGTAGGTAAAATCCTTAGCTTTTATCTTTACTTTTCCAGTTGAATATGGTTTACTTAAAACAGATGGCCAGCTTAGAGCTCTTTGCGGCTTTAAGAGTAAAAGGGAAATGACTCGCACTCAGAGCTGGTATGCAAGATTCAATGAGGTTTTACACTTCAATTTGAGGAGCAAGGATTGGTACAGAGTTCGATTAATTGGGTCTCGGAAGATGTTTGATCATCTTGGTGAGAATACAACTTCCAAACCACCCGGCTAGAAAAATATAAATCGAGACAAAGACGGGTGTAAAAGCAAGGTTTGAGATCCTGGAATCTGTTCTGACATTCAACACCCCGGAAGCCTGAGAACCTGTTTGAAACTACTCAAGGACTTTACATGCCTTGTTTGGGACCCCGGAGGCTATTGGAATTCCAAACACTGGTGGAGATTTTTGGATGAATACAAGCACAAGCCACCATAATAGGAAGCTCATCAAATGTCCAACTTAAGGACTTTAACCAAAAGTGCTAGGTGGGAGACAACCCACCGTGGTATGATCGTTCCATTTTCAATTTTATTTCATTTTATTTGTTTTTGAGTTTTATTTTATTTTATTTTATTAAACCTGGAATTATTCATAGCATCCACATTAGCATTGCATTTTGCATCCTGCATATATAAAAAAACCCCATGTGAGCGCGCAGGCCACGCGTGGGCGTCAAATGGTAATTGGCGTAAAGATCCAATGCCCAGAAAGTTGGGCTGGAATCGTGCGGCTGGTGTGCATTAGGCACAAATTGGGCCACGCATTCGCGTCAATGACGCGAACGCATCACTTTCACTTCACACACACCACGCGAAAGCGTGGGCGACGCGTACACGTCACGTGAACATTTTTGCCCCCCTAAATGGACACAGAGAGTTGCGCCAAAATGACGAGCGATGCGTTTGCCTGTTTCACGCGGACGTGTCACTTCACTCACGTGATCGTATTAATGACGCGTTCTCGACATTCCCTTTCCACCTCAATCACGCGATCGCGTGCACCACGCGTTCGCGTGGATTTGAATCCTCTAACCCCAACCTACGCCAAACCCTAACCCAATTAACGTCACTTTCCCCCCAACCCCCCTCAACCACCACATCACCACTGCCCCATCTTCACTGAGACCAGCACTACCCCCAACCCCTCTTCCCCTTCTTCTATCCTTCCCCTCCATAACCCTAACACGACCACCAAACCGCCTTGCTCCACTGCCGAACCGCCGCTGTGCCGCCTCCCAGTGCCACCACGTCACCACCACCATCTCTCTGTTCCCTAATCCTTGTTTATACACACACCACGTTCCCCTGAACACCATTTCCTCTGTCATAGATAATAGGTTGCATATTTTTCAGTTTTGTTCAAATTAGGATAGTTAGAGATGCATGATTGTAGTGGATTTTAGGTGGTTAGTTAGCTAGGATGTGGTTAGTGGATTTAGGCCTGATAATTGCGTTGTTCTTGTTACCTGTTTTATCTATTTCGCAATTCTGAATTTGCTGCGATAATGATGATGTTCATATGTTGTTCTTTCATGTTTGATGCTGTTGTTAAACTGTTCTCTAATGTTCTTGCTATTTGTTAATCTTTTTAGCACTATTTAATGACATATGAGCTGATTTTCTTGCTGTTTATTACCTGGGAACATCAAATTTTAGCCGGAATGCTGCCCAATTTTTTTCAGCAAATTATTTCACTCAACTCCATTCATGTATTGGTTTTTGGCAATTTAGAATTTTGCACTAATTGGCTTTAACCAAACCAATTCATGAATGCATGGGCTAACATTCTTATTTCTTTCTGGTTTCCTGGTTAATAAATTGCATTATTGATGATTTCATTTTAATTTTGCAATTCTTTTATCTATCTGAATTATCATCAATAAACTGAAATCTTTGCTTGAATATGAGTTGATTATTCTTTAAATTTGTGAATTTATTGTTAACTAGGAAACGCATTATCATGCCACTTACTTTAACTTTCTTTTTACTAACTAATTGCTTTAACTTTCTAATTCCCTTTTTACCTACTAACCATTTTAACTTTCTGACTTCTCTTTTTACCTAACTAATTTAACTTTCTAACTCAAGGCATGATTACTATTTTTCCTAATTCACTTGAATTCCACTTATAATATATTTTGGATTGTGATTTTTATTAACTCGAATACAATCCAAACTGTTAATATATTTCACTCATTTCATTCTTCTACTGCTCTTTTGCCTTTGTGCTTATATTGATAAATCCTACTTGCCTACTTGTTTTCCTGCCTTCGTTCTTCAATTATATCCTACTACTTCTGCTTTTCAGGATGTCTGATCCCAAAGGCAAGGCTACTACAGGCAAACAAAAAAGAGGCGAATCCTCCAGCACTATTTTAGATATCCTCCACGATGATTCCTGGCAGGAAAAGCATTTTACCCCGCAGGAAAAGGCCGATCAGCTGGTGACTGCTACAGACCCCGTTAAGTTTGCCAACAGATATTGTGAGCTCAAGTATCCAGTATTTGTGACTTCCAGGAACCTGTATCTGGAACAGACTCTTAAAATTCCAAAAGAACTCGCCAAGTACACCTCCGAACAGATAAAACAGAGAGGCTGGTTCTTCTTCAAAAGAAACTTGACTGAAGTTAATGCTTCGTGGGTCAGAGAATTTTACTGTAACTATTTCAAGACTTTCCTGGATGCAGTGCACCTCATAGGGAAGCAGATATTGATCACTGAGGAAGCTATTGAGGACATCCTCCAGCTTCCCCCTAAGTCAGATCAGCCTGATGGTTACCAAAAGGCTGAAAAGGATATGATATTTATACGATTTGACTGGGACGTGATGAGCGGATAATTTGTATACTTTTTGGCATTGTTTTTAGTATGTTTTTAGTATGATATAGTTAGTTTTTAATATATTTTTATTAGTTTTTAGTTAAAATTCACTTTTCTGGACTTTACTATGAGTTTGTGTGTTTTTCTGTGATTTCAGGTATTTTCTGGAGCTACAGAAGCCCAATTGGCGCGCTCTCAACGGCGTTGGAAAGTAGACATCCTGGGCTTTCCAGCAATATATGATAGTCCATACTTTGCCCAAGATTTGATGGCCCAAACCGGCGTTCAAAGTCACCTCAAGAAATCCCAGCGTTAAACGCTGGAACTGGCACCCAAATGGGAGTTAAACGCCCAAACTGGCACCAAAGCTGGCGTTTAACTCCAAGAAGAGTCTCTACACGAAATTTGCTTCATTGCTCAGCCCAAGCACACACCAAGTGGGCCCGGAAGAGGATTTTTATGTCATTTACTCATTTCTGTACACCTTAGGCTACTAGTTTCTTATAAGTAGGACCTTTTGCTATTGTATTAGAAATCCTTGAATCTTAGATCTTTTGATCTTTGGACATTGTGTTCTTAGATCATTGGGAGGCTGGCCATTCGGCCATGCCTAGACCT
>NC_029781.3:62486884-62493555 GCF_000817695.3 Arachis duranensis
AGAGCATATGCAATCGCTTTCACTGAGAGGATGGGAGGTAGCCACTGACAACGGTAAAACCCTTGCTTAAGCTTGCCATGGAAAGGAGGAAGAAGGATTGGATGAAGGCAGTAGGAAAGCAGAGAGACGGAAGGGAAGGCATCTTCATGCGCTTATCTGAAGTTCCTACCAATGAATTACATAAGTATCTCTATCTTTATCTTTATGTTATTTTCGTTCATCACCATTATCATTTGAGTTTGCCTGACTAAGATTTACAAGATGACCATAGCTTGCTTCAATACTAACAATCTCCGTGGGATCGACCCTTACTCACGTAAGGTTTATTACTTGGACGACCCAGTGCACTTGCTGGTTAGTTGTGCGAAGTTGTGTAATGCCATGGTATTGAGCTACCACGTGTTTGGAGCCATTACCGGGGATTATGAGAGTTGTGAAAAAGTATAGTTCACAATTTCGCCCACCAGGACGCAGTCAAGTAGAGAATAGCCCTTGATCCTGCTGTCCCATGGGACATGGGAACGAATACAGTGCCTAAAGGAATCAAGTTGATATATTTGAACGATGAGGCTCGGCTTTGGCAGCAGATTCTAAGTAATTACATTATGCCGAGCAATCATAAGACAGAGGTGCCCGCTGCTATGATTACCCTCATCTGGTGTGTGATGGAGGGTAAGGACTGATACGTGGTCAGGAGGGCATTTTCGTCATCTTAGAGCTAAGGGACGGAATGGTAATCTTGTCATATTCAAGCATCTGAATATTAAAAGAATTGTACCATGCCAGTCTTGGACATCAAGAAGACTAAGAGTCCGTCTCAAAAACAGTGGTGCTGAAAGGGCGACAACTCATAAAGCCCATTGGGCTAAATCAGGACAGCAAGAAGCCCAATAATGCTTTTCAAATTCAATGAGAGACATAATTTATTATTAATTTTTGAATTTTTAGGCATTTAAGTTAGTTTATTTTGTTGTTAGAGTTTGTTGAAAGATTTGAATTACTCTTGATTTGCTTAGTAGTATTTTTAGGAATTTTAAATTTAAATCAAATTTGATCTAATCTAATAAGATCAAATCTGATTTAAATTAGTTATCATATCTTTAGGATTTTAAAATTTAAATCAAATCTGATCTAATCCAATAAGATCAAATCTGATTTAAATTAGATATCTTATCTTATCTTTTAGCTAGTTTGTTAGGGGTCTATTTAAACACCTTTGGTGAGACAATTTGGAATAACTTTTGATGAATAAAATTTCCTTAATGCTTTATGTACGTTTTTATTGTGTGACTAAGTGAGGTGAGTGATTTTCTTCGCTTGTTGCATGGAGAAAATTGAGTGATTCAATTTTCATCCCTCTGATCTAGGTTGTCAAGGACAAGTTCTTTGAAGGTCTATTAGGAAAAACCTTTTCGATGACTTAGGTTGCTAAGAACAGGTTTCTTAGAGGTCTAGTAGGAAAACCCCCTTTATCTATCCTTTTTTTTGTTTATTTTTTCCTTATCAAGGACCTATATCTTCCACGTTTCATCAGGTATTATATGGCCAAGGTCTATGTCAGAGGCACTCTCCCTTTCCCTGACCTGATCACCTAGCTAGGCCGCCGAGCTGATGTGCCCTAGGAGCTTGCTGATGAGAAGCCAACTGCTACAGACTGCAAGAAGATTATCCCTCATAGTAGGAAGTTCCTAGCCTTGGGTTACAGGCCGCCTTTCCTCACTGCCTCCGCTGAGGCAGCCACATCTTCCGCTGCCCTAGCTACCACCACTGCACCATCACCTCCTCCCAAGCCCGTCTACCACCTTGTGCACCGTCTATTCGAGCGCCTGGACCAGATGGAACGCCACAACCAGCGGTGATATGAGCAGTCTGAGCGTCGTAGCAAGCGTCGCTATGAGCATTTGAAGTTGATGATCCGGTCTGGCAACACTGACATCCCCTCCGAGCCTGACACACCATCTGAGCCATCTGAGGAGGAGGCGGATGACCAGGAAGAGGATGCACGAGCAGAGGCTGAGCAGGCAAAGCCCCAGCATGAGGAGCCTCCGCAGACACAGCCAGCGAACCCACAGGCACCTATACAGGCAAAGCCTCATACACTTTCACTACCAGAGCCCATACAGACAGCACCAGCACACCCTTCCGGAGATGACACTTCTTCACACCCAGCTTGATAGAGCATCGAGGATGATGCTATAATTTAAGTGTAGGGAGGTCGCCATCTCTGGCGAATCTTTTTGGTGAACCACTATAGACTCTTCTATCTTATTTTGTTTAGTTTTCTGTACTTTATTTTATTTTATTTTTACTTTATCTTATCTTATTTTGTCTTTTAGTACTTGCACATTTTTCTTTTGCTTTTGCTATATTTTTATTTTATTTTTGCATTTTGCACTTTGGGCTGTATATATCTTAGATATTTAGCTTAATTTGCACTTTTAGCTTATTAGTTATAGAATACGTGGATTAATTAGTATAGTTTACCCTTTTAGCATATGATAAGTTGGTTTAATTGAAAATAAAAGAGTAAAGTAGAAACTTTAGTGTAACAGAATCAAAATAATCTACACACCTTGTATATATATAGCAACAAATGTGAGTTAGTTAACAACATTTCTTCAAGGAAGAACACTAAGATTTTAAGGGCCACCGTAAGATTCACATTGAGTTGAATGAAAACTCTTAATTTCTACTTGCATGACATACATAATTGATATATGATTTCTGAGCCAAAGAACACACAACCTATGAGTTTTGAGCTTAATTGTATGGTTACATCCAACCATAAATTTCATTCATGTGTGTTTCGCACTTCTTTCCTAAGCTTGTAATATTTACTTTGTTCCAATTTATATGTCTAATATAGAATGTAGATACATACCCACATATGATTGAGGCCATTATTTAAATTTTCCCTCACTTATCCCAAGTAAGCCTACCTCCAACATCACCCTTGTTAGCCCCCTTGAGCCCTTTTAATCCCCTTCTGTTCTATAACCACATCACTAGCCTTAAGCAGAAAAACATTAAAAATCCCAAGTTGAATCCTTGGTTAGCTTAAGATAGGAGATTGTGTATCCACTAAGTGTGGGGAAACATGGGAACATGGGTTGATAGGAAAGAATCAAAATTAATAAGAATAATCAGAAACTTGGGAACATGCTCATGTGAAACCAAATTGAACTAAAACACCATGTGCATTGATATATGTTTATGTTAAAAAAAGAGTCCTTTTAGTTAAATAAATTGATAAGAGGACAAAATTATCCCAATAATAAATTTAGTAGAAATCAATGCACACGGAAATAAAAATCAAAATAAAATTAGTACATGAGTATGTGACACAAAATGGGAAAAATTATGGGAAGACCAGGATAATTTTGAATTTTTATAAAGTATGTATATGTTAGGTGAGATCTTAGACTAGTCAAGGATTCGATTTATAGCTCACTTAGCCATATATATACATTACTTTTACCTTGGCCCCATTACAACTTTGAATAAGACCTCATGATGTTTGTATCTATACATTATATATTTGTTGATTGGTTAGATGAAGAATAAGGTTTTAGAAAGCATGAATAGAAAAGAATAGAGTGATTAACCCCAAACACTGAGTGACTAGAGAGTAAACACAAATCTAGTGAGGGTTCAATGGCTTATTCCCATATATCCATATTTAAATTGTTAATTGTCTTGCAAGGTTGTGAATTATTTTTAAACCCAACTCAATTGTGAACATGTTTTAATATGGTTTGACCTTAATTGTCCATATATGATTCCTTGAAGATATGAAGCAAATTAACCACATGTAAGCTCTATATATATAGGTGAATAATAACTAGAATTGCATGATTCATGTAGGTAGCTTGCATTTAGAATAGATTGCATTGCATAAGATTTCACCATTTTACCTTTACTCCTTTTTCTTGGATTTAGCATGAGGACATGCTATTATTTAAGTGTGGGGAGGTTGATAAACCCTATTTTATAAGTCATCTTGTGCTTAAATTGAGTGTTTTTATCAAATCTTCACCCACTTATTCATGTAAATTGCATAGTTTTACTATTCCTTTCTCATTTTATGATATATGTGAAAACATGTTTCCTATGCTTTAAAAATATTAAATTTAATTATCCTTTATTACCATTCGATGCCGTGATTTGTATGTTAAGTATTTTCAGGTTTCAAAGGGCAGGAATGACTTAGAGGACAAAAAGGAGACACACAAAACTGGAAGGAAAGCACAAAAAATGGAGTTTTGAAGAAAAAGTAGTGACGCGAATGCATGGACAACGCGGACGCGTGCTTAGCGCAAAACACAAATGACGCGCACGCGTGGACGACGCAGACGCATGCCTTGAGCAGAACGCAATTGACGCGGACGCGAGACCGACACAGACGCAATGAAGAGCAAAATTCCAGATGACACGAACGCGTGACAGATGCCACGTGCAGAAATTGTAGAAAATGCTCCTAGCAATTTTTGAACCCTCTTTTGGCCCAAATCCAAGTCCAGAAGCACGGATTAGAGGCTATAAAGTGGGGAATCCATCCATTCATCAAGAACAACATTCATAATTCACAATTTTAGTTTTAGATGTAGTTTTTAGAAAGAGAGGTTTTCTCCTCTCTCTTAGGATTAGGATTTAGGATTTCTATTATGTTCAGACTACTTCTCTTCATCACAGGTTCATTGTTCCTTTAATTTATTTTCTACTTTTATTTATTCTATTACTTTAATTTATGAACCCTTATGTCAGACTTGATTTCTCTTATTTATGCAATTTGAGGTAATTCATATTTATAACCTTAATTTAGCTTTTTACACCCTTTGGCCTTGGTTGAGTAATTAGTAACACTTGAGTTATCAAACTCAGCTATTGATTAAAATTGGAATTCTTTGCTGATTAATTTATACTCCAATAACTCTAGTCTTTCCATAGGAGTTGACTAGGATTTGAGGATCAAATTAATTAGTCCGCTTGACTTTCCTTTATTTAGTAAGGGCTAACTAAAGTGAGAGCAGAGTCCAATTCTCATCACACCTGATAAGGATAACTAGGATATGACTTCAATTTCTTATACCTTGCCAAAAGATTTTATAATTATTAATTTATTTTCCTTGCCATTTAAATAACATGTTCCTTATTTTAAAAAACCCAAAATTATACTGTCTTCTTTAACCAATAATAAATCATACCTCCGTGCAATTCTTTGAGAGACGACCTAAGGTTTAAATAGTTCGGTTGTAAAATTTATTGGGTTTTGTTACTTGTGACAACCAAGCTTTTGTACGAAAGGGATTCCTTGCCAGTTTAAAAGCTATACTTGCAACGAGGATTTATTTTGTGAAAATTCTAGACCGCGCAGGAATTCAGTTTGTCAGTCATCCATGAATACTTCCATACAGTTCTGAAGAAGATCTGAAAAAATGCTCATTATGCATCTTTGGAACGTAGCCGGTGCATTACATAAGCCAAAAGGCATCCTCTTATATGCGTACATTCCAAAGGGACATGTAAAAGTACTTTTCTCCTAATCTTCAGGAGCTATATGAATTTGAAAATAGCCAGTGTAACCATCTAGAAAATAGTAGTGTGATTTACCTGACAGGCGATCAAGCATCTGATCGATGAAAGGCAGTGGGTAGTGATCCTTGCGAGTAGCCTGGTTGAGGCGCCTATGATCAATGCACACCCTCCAAGAGTTTTGCACCCTAGTTGTAATGAGTTCCCCAAGCTCATTCTTCACTGTTGTGACTCCAGATTTCTTTGGCACCACCTGTACTGGGTTGACCCATTCACTATTCGAGATTGGATAGATGATGTCAGCTTCAAACAGTTTGGTCACTTCGTTCTTGACAACCTCTATAATGGTGGGGTTTAGCCTCCTTTGAGGTTGACGGACAGGCCTTTGTTCCTTCTTCTAAAAATATACGGTGCTTATAGACCTAAGGGATGATGCCTACTATATCCGCCAAGCTCCACCCAATGGGTTTCTTGTGCCTACTCAGCACACTAAGCAACTGCTCCTCCTGTTGGGAAGTGAGTTCCCTTGCAATGATAAGTGGGAGTTTCTGATTATCCTCAAGGTAAGCATACTTGAGGTGGGAAGGCATCTTCAGTAAGCTCATCATGAGGCACTTGATATTTGTGGTGGCAAGGCATCTTCAGTAAGCTCAGGGGGTGTCCCCACACTTGTACCTTGCTCCACGTACATCTCTTCTACTTCTTCTTGGAGGACTTCAGCCACAGTTTCATCAATAATATCACATTGGAAGACAGAGTGATCTTCTGGTGGGTGCTTCATAGCTTCATCCAGATTGAAGTTCACTGTTCTGCCATCTATCTCAAAAGAGTAAGTCTTTGAGAAGGCATCCAATTTGAACCTTGAAGTCTTCAAAAATGGTCTTCCAAGCAAGATGGATGATGGTCTTCCTGGGTTGACGAATGGATTTTTGATGGTATAGAATTTCACAAATGAATTCTCGTTGCAAGTATAGTTTCTAAACCAATCAATAATCCTTTCATACAAAAGATTGTTTGTCACAAGTAACAAACCCCTAAATTTATAAACCGAAGTATTCAAACCTCGGGTCGTTCTCCCTAGGAATTACAATAAAGTGCTTTGTTATTGGTTTGAGTTATTTTGGGGTTTTGGATAAGAG
>NC_029781.3:62494546-62495450 GCF_000817695.3 Arachis duranensis
TAGCTATTTTAAGTCCTAAAAAGCATGTTTTCACTCTTAAGCACAATTAAGGGAGAAGTTATAAAACCATGCTATTTCATTTAATAAATGTGGGTAAAAGGTTATAAAATCCCCTAAAATCAATGCAAGATAAATCATCAAATTGGGGTTTGTCAACCTCCCCACACTTAAACCAAGCATGTCCTCATGCTTAAACCAAGAGAAAGCAAAGGGATCAACATTTATTTAATGAAAACTAACTAAATGCAATCTACCTATATGCAACTATCTACATGAATGCAATTGCTTGGTCAAAATAAATTAATTCCCAAGAAGCATATATAAGCACAAGGGCAAAAGGTATTAACAACCATGGCAAACCACAATTGAATTGAGCTATTAAATATTTTTACAAACTTGCATGAAAGGAGATGATCATTGGTGGAAACATGTAATTGAGCATCAAACCCTCACCGGATGTATTTGCACTCTATTCACTCAAGTGTTTAGGGTTGATTCACTCAATTCTCTCCTAATCATGCTTTCTAAGATTTGTTTTTCTTCTAATAATCGACATATATTTCATGCATGCATACAAGTATCATGAGGTCTTTTCTTTAGGTTGTAATGGGGCTAGGGTCAAGGTAGGATGCATATTTGGTTAAGTAAGCTTGAAATTTGAATCTTTGATAAGCTTAAACTTCCCACCTAACCTATGACATCCTATACAATTAAGTTCTAATCTAACTACCCATTTTTCACTTTTTCACATACTCATGCATTCTTATTTGATTCATAACACCTATGCATTGATTCCTTTTTATTGACTTCACTTTGGTTTGGGGCATTTTGTCCCCTTTTTATTTCTTTCTTTTTCTTATTTTTCTTTCTTTTTCTTTTCCATATTATTTTTTTCTTTTTTTTT
>NC_029781.3:62495693-62498413 GCF_000817695.3 Arachis duranensis
TGCATGAATACACAAAATAATGGACATAAAGAATCAAACAAATCAAAGATTACAATCATAGAAAGAGAATAATGCACACAATAAGGAAAAATAAGTGGTTATAAGATGTAACCACACCATTAGGCTCAAATCTCACTTGCTTGTGTTCTTAGCTCAAAACATGATCCACAAGATATATAATTCAAGCAAGTTTTATGAAAAGTTTTCACTCAGATCAATTGATGTTCCCTATAGATAGAATTCTTGAAAAATTTCATTATTTTGACTAAGCTTATTGTGTATATATATGCAAAAATAAGAAAATGCAAGTAAAAATCCTAAAATCCTAGAATGAAATGCAAAAGTGTTGGAATTAGAAACTTGTCACCTAAAATTGCCGACCGGTCAGATGACCTCCCCACACTTAAAAGTTTGCACCGTCCTCGGTGCACTCAAAGATGAGCAAGGGGGTACGGCGACTCTCCGGATTGCTACGTGTTCTTGGTCTTGCTTCCATGTTTGCTTGTGGTGCATTCATCATAAAAAAACAAAAATATAACACCATAAGATGAGAAGATATAAAAGTAAGGAAGCATACATTGTTGGAATGAGGTAAATCACTAGAATTGAGTGAGTGAATTAGTGTGACATTAATGACAAATATGTGTGTGAATTCTAAATTGCGCGGTTTAGAACACACATTAGCATAAAAAGCTATGTCACCAAAGAAGCATGCACTTTACTCATTCTAGTATGCTTGAGATTCTTTAAGTAAAAATAAGGCTCAAATCACATGGTGGTCAAATCATGTAATTCAAGAAGAGTTACAAGCTCGAAGGCAATTCTCATCACTTGGTATTTTTCAAAAGATAAGCATGAAAAACTCAAGACCAAGTAGCAAAATATAACCTCAATCATAGGATCCAACAAAGATTATCTAAAAACATTAATGCTAAAATAGCATTTAGGCAATAAGGGGGAGCAATGTATAGTAAGCAAAGTCAATAATCCAACACTTATGAAGAAAATGGAGAAAATAAAATGAGAACCAAACTAAAGCTATCTAACAAACTAACTATCTAACTAATTAACTAACTAAAATAAATGGTTATCAATGGTGTTTGGAAGTGTTGGATGAGGGGTAGGAGGAGGGAAGAAGAAAGGAAAAGGAAAGAAATAGAAAGAGGAGAAGAAATGAAATGTGGTGAAGGAAGGAAATCCGCGCGTACGCGTGCATGCCGCGCGCGCGCGGATGGTTTATTTAGAGAGAGGCGCGTACGCGTGATGTGCGCATGCGCGCAAGTGGGGTTGTGCCAAAGGCACAACGTTGGCGTGGCGTAGGCATAACTCTCTGGAAAATGTATGGAATGTGGAACTTCTCAATCCACGCGTACGCACGCATGGCGCACGTGCGTGGATGGTCCAAAATGCATGATGTGCGCGTACGCATGCAGTGCGCGTACGCGTGGATGGTGCTCTGTTTTTTTTTCAAAAATTTTTGCTATGTTTTTGCACCAATCCAAGCATTCCAAACCTCCAAGCAACTACCAAAACACCCTAAAACCTTATTTAACATACTAAAATACCAATTAAACTCATCAAATCAATCAAAACAAGAATTTAAACCAATTCTACCAATATGTACAAAAAGAGAAAATAATGAGATTAGACTAATTCTACCAAATATTTACAAAAGAGAAAATGAAAAGAAGTTACCATGGTGGGTTGTCTCCCACCTAGCACTTTTGTTTATTGTCCTTAAGTTGGACTTAGGGGGAGCTTCTCTCAAGGTGGCTTGTGCTTGTACTCATCTTGGAACTTCCACCAATACTTGGACTTTCGATAAGCTCCATCATTCAAGATTAATATCTCCAAGCTTTGATGAAGTTCTTCACGAACCATGGGCTCCCAATGTTGATCCTCATGTGTTTCCGGATCCCATATTTTGTCTTCACACCCATCTCCAAGTTGATTATCATTAATCCATGTGGGTGGTGAGCAAGGTGAATTCTCAACAAGGTGAGCAAACATCCTTCTAGACCCATGTACTCTAGTTATACACCAACCTTTGCTATCAAGCTTTGGACATGTGACCATAATGAACCTAGGATGATGCTTCCAACCACTAACCATCTCCTTTTTACTCTTAAAGCCACAAATATGTCTAAGTTGACCATCCGTTTCAAGCAAACCATATTCAAGGGGAATAATAAAGCTTGAGTATAAGGAATTTACCCACTTGAATGAGAGAGTGGATGGTGGTGGCTTGGGGAGAGGTATTTCCAATGTGCTAGTAAACTCCACTCCCTTGTTTTCTTCCTTGATTGCCTCCACCTTTTCAAAAACTTTTTCACTTTCAATCCTTTGTTCATCAACTTCATCTAACTCTTCTCCATCACTCAAGTCATAAATGGGAGGTTGAGAGAAATCTACCTCCACATCACTTTTAAATTCATTGGGAGAAGGTTCTTCAAATTCAAAGGATTCTTCACCAAGAAGATTGGATGCATGATCTTCATCACCAAGGGAACTCAATTCTTGCTTCACTCCTTCCAAGTCTTCATATGGGATATGCCTTGAAGGTTGTGCACATTCCTCCTCAACATCAAATTTACTCTTCTCAGAGGGATTTTCTTTGGTTTTAGCTTCCCATGGAGGTTCCGCATCTCCTAAGTCTTCAACCACTTCTTCCTTTTCTTCAATAATCATAGGCTTCTCCAATTGTTCTAACACAAAGTAGC
>NC_029781.3:62499226-62509072 GCF_000817695.3 Arachis duranensis
GGTCTTGGCAAGGGTTGGTGGTCAAGGATCTCTATCCTAATCACTAACCACAATATGAGAATTGGCAAGGATTAATCTCATTAAATCATCATCTAACTAGTAGTAAAGGAAAGTCAAATGAGCTATATCAATCCTAGTCCATAAGTCCTAACTCTCCACTAATTCAATTAGTGAGAACTAGAGTCAATGGCTCCCAATCATCAATCTCTTGGACATTAGTAACTCAAGAGGTCCTAGGTTACCTTTCCAAGCCAAGAGTATAAAATCCTACTCTAAAATCCAACCAAGCATTTCATCAAACACTTGGAAGGCATAAAAGGAAAACATAGTAAATCAACAACAAGAACAAAATCTAACAACAATTATTGAAAGGAATTAACAACACAAATCAAAAGGAACACAATTATTATGATTTACCTTGAATTGAATTGAAAGAGAAAGGAAGGAACAAAAGTGGATCTACAATCAAAGTATAAGAACAACATAAAGGGAGTTACAACAAAAGAATAGAAGAAGATGAATGTAGCAACAAAGAATTGAAAGGTAGAAGTAGAAGAAAGCAAAGATTAAAACCTAGATCTAAGAACTAATCCTAATCCTAATCCTAATTCTAGAGAGAAGTGAGAGCTTCTCTCTCTAGAAACTACTTCTAAAACTAAACTAAACTAATGGTAACTAGATGTCTCATCCCTCTTCAATCCTTGGCTTAAATAGCATCAGAAATGAGTTGGATTGGGCCCACAAGGCTTGAGAATTCGCTGGCCCACGGATTGCATTAAGTGAACCAGGTGGCACAACGACGTGTGCGCGTATAGTGCGCGTACGCGTCCCTATCTGCAGTGCAACTAGGGCAAATCTTATATCGTTGTGAAGCCCCGGATGTTAGCTTTCCAACCCAACTGGAACCACATCATTTGGACCTCTGTAGCTCAAGTTATGGTCGTTTAAGTGTGAAGAGGTCGGCTTGACAGCTTTCCGGTTCTTTCATTTCTTCATGAGTTCTCCAACTTTTCATGCTTTCTTTCTTCATTCCCTTGATCCAATCTTTGCCTCCTAAACCTTAAATCACTTAACAAACATATCAAGGCATCTAATGGAATCAAGGAGAATTAGATTTAGCTATTTTAAGTCCTAAAAAGCATGTTTTCACTCTTAAGCACAATTAAGGGAGAAGTTATAAAACCATGCTATTTCATTGAATAAATGTGGGTAAAAGGTTATAAAATCCCCTAAAATCAATACAAGATAAACCGTCAAATTGGGGTTTGTCATGGGTCATTAGGGGGCATCTCCAAAATGTAGAAGTCAATAGGGAATGTCAGTCCCTTAATTCTCACCAGTACGTCCTCAGCAATTCCAGCCACTAAGATAATGCTCTTATTTGCCAAAACAAAACGTGCTGCCGACCTTGTTAAGGGAGGGAGCCTCAAAGCATCATATACAGATAATGGCATAATACTCATACATGCACCTAAATCACACATGCAGTCAGAAACTGTACACCATCAATAATACAAGTAACCATGCATGGACCCGGATCCCTACATTTTTTCGGTATCGCACCCATTAAAGCAAAAATAGAGCTACCTAAAGGAATAGTTTCTAAGTCATGTATTTTATCTTTATTCATGCATAAATATTTTAGAAAGTTAGCATATATAGGTACCTGGTGAATAGCATAAAAAAGGGGAATAGTTACCTCAACCTTTTTGAAGATCTCCACCATCTTGGGGTCTAGCTCCATCTGCTTTCTGGGCTTCCTAGCAAGGTGTGGAAATGGAATAGGAATGGCGTCTCTTGTAGCTTCTGCGTCCCTTGGTGATCTATTCCTTGGTTGAGTTGCTTCCTCTTCAACCACATCTTGTACTACATCCTCTTCTTTAGCGTCCTCTACCTCCACAGTGCTTTGATGCCAGGGCATCTTGGCCAGTTTCACTGACCTTTTCTTTACCGTTTTAGGGTAGTTTCATGCATTTTCTTAGTAATTAAGTAAGGTTTGGGTAAAAATACACTTACATCTTGATTCAAGCAAACATTGTGAACTTTACATGATTTCATGAGAATTATGCATTAATTGAATGATAAAATGGATGATGCATGATCTCATGACTTGGAACAGAGCTTTGATGCACCCTGTTTGTTTGATTTCAGGACAAAGGAAGCAAACAAAAGCCACGTTAGCCGCCAGATTAGTCTCACTAACGTGACTACTAACATGGAATGGGAGCAAGCTTGCAGCGTCAGTGGAAAAGTTATCATCAATAATGCCATCAAAAGCCATCATAACCCACGTTAGTTGCCACGTTAGTTACATTAACGTGGAAGGAAAGGGAAGCTCCAACGTTAGTCGTAAAAGTAAACATCACTAACGTTTCAAAAAGCCACACATAGCCATGTTAAGAGTTACGTTAATTCAATTAACGTGAACTCTAACGTGGAATAAAAAAGAGATCACCAACGTTAGTGACACTCACCTTTGTCACTAACGCTGGATCAGACCAAGATTTCCTACGTTAGTGGTCACGTTAAGACCACTAACGTGAATGGTAACGTGGAGCAATGAATGATGGGCCAACATTAGTGACACTAACCTTTGTCACTAACATTGGAGATGGTAAGCACAACCACGTTAGTGGTCACGTTAATGCCATTAACGTGAGGCACTAACGTGGAAAGAAGGGGCATTTTGAAGCGTTAGTGACAAAGGTGAGTGTCACTAATGCCCTCGAGCTTGGGCATGCCCACCTTAAGGGCCACGTTAGTTACACTAACGTGGATCATTAACGTGGGAAATAAGGACAAGGAGTACTGTACTGGTAAAAGTGAGTGCCAATAATGCTTGCGAAGGGCTAAGAGGCTACGTTAGTGGTCACGTTAGTACCACTAACGTTAAATGTTAACGTGGATCAACTGGTTTGGAACGTTAGTGACAAAGTTATTGTCACTAACGCTTTCGCACCCAAGTTTACACCTTACGTTAATGCCACTAACGTCCTATCTAACGTCCTACCATGCCTGACTCAAATTCTTTCTGCAAGCAAAGCTCAGCCCACTGAAGACTGTAACTGCTTCAACTAAAGATCAAGGGCCCATATCCAAGACTTGAAGAGCTAACTAGAAGATCAGAAGAGTAGTATATATAGGAAGTAGTTTTAAACTAGAAGGGGGCTGGGCATTATTAGGAACTACATTCTGTATATTTACTTTTCCTGCAAATTCTACTTTACTTTTCAGAATGCACTCTTCTCTATCATCTTCCATTTTCAGAGCTATGAACAACTAAACCCCTTTTCATTGGGTTAGGGAGCTCTGTTGTAATTTGATGGATCAATTATAGTTTTCATTCTTCTTCCTCTTTCTTTTCTCTTAATTTACTAGAAAGCTTTCAATCTTAAATCAATTGGTTTGTTGTCTTGGAAAAGAAACTCTCCATAATTGGATCTCCTCTGAGCCTTGGAAAAGGGATGAGGAAATCATGCTAGAATTGCTTTCTCATGTTGGACCAAATTGGAGTCTGGATGGATATAGTGACATATAATCCTACCAACACTTTGATTTGGAAATACATGTGGTATAATCAGTGACAATACTTCATCTCTTTTCATGAGCAATTAAATCAAGGAATTGAGCAATTGTTCAAGCTTAGAGAGATTGGGTTGCCAAGGAATTTGGATCCAATCACTTAAGATTGCCAATGAGATCAATGAATTCATTGATTGAGGAAGAGATGAGAATGAACTTGATCCAGAGAATGCAACATCTCCTAAGCCCAGTGAATCCCCCATTTCTGATCTTACATATTCTCTTTACCTTCTGCCATTTACTTTTATGTTCATCTCCCCAAATCTCCATTTAAGATTCTGCAATTTACTTTCTGCAATTTACATTCCGCCATTTATTTTCAGCATTTACATTTTCTGTCATTTGCTTTCCCGCCATTTAATTTTCTACGATTATCAACTCAACTTCTGCTTAGCTTAACTAGAACATTCCTCCAATTAAAATTGCTTGACCAATCAATCCCTGTGGGATTCGACCTCACTCTATTGTGAGTTTTTACTTGATGACAATTCGGTATACTTGCCGAAGGGAAATTTGTTGAGAGACAAGTTTTCGTGCATCAAGTTTATGGCGTCATTGCCGGGGATTGATTTTCTATCGACAATGATTAAGTTAGAGGATAACTAGATTGAGCAATTTTCTTTGTTTTGATTATTTCATCTTAGTCATTTACTTCCAGTTTAGCTATTTCGTTTCCTTTTTCTATCTTTTTCATCTTTTTTCCGTGCTATCTACAATTTAGTTCACTAACCCACTAACTGTTTGATATATTGCACCATTCACACTAACAGCCATTCTAACAAGAGTAATTTTTTCATTTATTTTCTTTTTTTCTTTTTACTTTGTTGGTTGTATGACAGGTAGAAGAAGCGGAGCTTCAACTTTCTTTGATTCTGAACCTGAGAGGACCTTCTTTAGATTAAGGAGGGAAGCAAGAGGGAAGAGAGTCGTTGGTGCTAAGGAAGAGAAGGAGTATTTTGAAACAGACATGGAGGAAAATATGGAGAACCACCATGAAGAAGAAGCTCACAACCATGCTAGAGAAGGCCCAGTGAATCATGCTGGACAAGAGAGAAGAGTTCTAGGCTCTTACATCAACCCAAACCCAGAAAATTGTGGAAGTAGCATTCAAAAGCCAAACCATATGAAGAAGCCATAGATGTCATCGAGACTGTAGCTGAGAATGACTACTTCTATGCTTCTAAAAGGAGCAACACTCGAGGAGTGATGGAGCTAAACCATATGGATGCACTGCTGGCTCAAAACAAGATGATCACCAAGCAGTTAGCTGACGTTACCAAGAAGATGGAAGGGAACCAAGTTGCAACAGTCACCACTTCATCATCAGCTCAAGAAGGAGTAAATACAGAGGAAGAGAGTGACTGGGAACAAGCCAACTATATTGGGAACTCACCTAGGTAGGCCCATGATCCATACTCCAAAACTTATAATCCTGGTTGGAAGAACTACCCAAACTTTGGGTAGGGAAATCAACAAGATCAAGGCCAAGATCAGAGACGTCACAACCCCAACAATAATGCAACTCACCAACATTCCACATAGAGATCATATCAACACCCACCCCACAGTACCTCTCAACATCCATATCAAAACCAAAATGGCCCTTCTCACCCCTCCTACCTCAATTCACCATCACCATCCGAAGATAGACTCTCCAGAATTGAGACTCTACTTGAAGGCATATGCAAGGAAGTCCAAGACAACAGAGTGTTCAAGGATGAAGTGCGAGCTAATATCAAAAACCAGGGAGACACAATCAAGAGGCTGGAGTCTTAAGTGGGATATCTCTCTCAGCAGATTCCCAAGCCTACTGATAGCTTCCCAAGTGACACAGAGAAAAACCCGAGAGGTGAAGCAAAGAAGGTAAGATGGGAAGAATGCAAGATGGTCACTATAAGTGATGAGGGGAGTGTGGAAGAACTGAACAAACCATTAGAACACTCTCAAGATATTCCAGTAGAGAAGTAAGAAGAGAGTGACCAAGAGACTAACCCCACACAAAGGAAGGAGCTAAGGGAGAAGGAGATTCTGAACCCATATGCACCTTTTCCCCAAAGACTCAAGGGGGTGTAGAAAGGAGAATGTACTCAAGGTTCCTTGACATGTTTGCATCTCTCCATGTCAACATACCATTCATCAAGGCTCTCCAACAAATGCCCTCATACATTAAGTGTATGAAAGAGCTGCTGGCAAAGAAAAATTCACTAAAGGGAGGGCAAACAATAGTGATGAATAAGGACTGCAGTGCTCTCATTCAAACAGAGTTGCCTACAAAAAGGAAGGACCCATGGAGTTTTCACTTCCCTTATGCTATAGGAGAAACAAGGATTGATAAGGGACTCTGTGACCTGGGAGCAAGCATCAACTTAATGCCATTATCCCTCATGAAGAAGCTTCAAATCAATGAGCTAACGCCCACAGATGTAATCATCAAGTTGGCTGACAAAACTAAAAAACAAGCAATAGGAGTGGTTAAAAACATGTTGGTGAAGGTTGGGAACTACTTTCTTCCCACAGACTTTTGTTATCTTGGAGATGGAAGAGAGTCACCTCCATCTAATCATATTGGGAAGACCATTCTTAGCCATAGCCAGAGCACTTATAGATGTGGAGCGAGGAGAGCTAATACTGAGGATACATGATGAACAACTTACCTTCAATGTCTTCAAACCCTCACAAGATGCAGATAAAGAAAACAAGGAATCAATGGAGGATCACAATAAGGCATTGGTGGAAGAAACAAGCACAGAAGCACAAACAATACACCTGAGAATCCCTTTGGTTGACAAACAATACAGTCAGAAGGCACAACAGCTAAGGGAAACCCAAGAGGAGCTAAACCCACCGGAGTCATATGAGACCAGCAACAAAATTTTCCTGGAAAAAGAGGCCACAAGGAGCAGGGTAGAATTAAAAGAAACAAAGAAGAAGGCACCAAGGGGATGGAGGAACAAGAAGATCCCTACAGAGGATTTCTCTCCAAGGGATGAAGTAATCTCTGCTCATTTCCCATCTATCCCACCTCATCTCCCCACCATTCCATCTCAGCTACCTCAAGTGTACACCATCAGCAGAATTCTCTCCTTGAAACATGTGGAGATTAGTAATAAAGCCAATGGAGATAGATTCACTACGAGAGGGAAAGATTTGAGGCATTACCAACCACCCTGACAAAGACCAAACGTCAAGCTAATAACGCTAAAGAAGCACTTCATGGGAGGCAACCCATGTTTTATATCCTTTCCTTTAAACCCTTAATAGTAGTTAATAAAGCAAGGTTCATGAATTCCAAATCAACTTTGACAAACACTTAGATGAACCCTTGTGTGCAACATATAGTGAATAACAAGTTTGGTGTTCAAGGCACACTAAGAGGGCATGAACACAATTCATATCATGTCAATCTTAGAGCCTTAATCAACTCTTTCTACACTACATGCTCACAAACTAAGTTTGCTGTCACCAATATTGCATACATGAACACTCAATCAGTCGGTTGGGTTGCATTCATGAATAGCATTTAGTTATATATAAAAAAAAATTTAAAAAGTAGTTATTCCACTCTCTAACTTTTGCCGCCACCATTCAAACTCATTTTTTTCTTTTATCTTGTAGGAGAAATGAAGGGAAGATTGGATGAAATTGATGGGACAAATGAAGAGGGGGGTTCGGCCATTTCACAAGGGAGGACTATACACACGTCTTCAAAGGGAGTACCTTGGGAAGTGTTACCATGCAACATTGGAAGAAGGATATCCTTGAAGACCGAACCAATCACTTCATGAAAGTGGTGATCCTTGTGCTCATTTCGTGCCAAACCACAACTGTCCACCATTGGTTTTTACTATCAATCCACACCCTTCGATCACCCCTCATCCTCCTATATAAATGACCCTCACTCTATAACCGTCCATATTCAAATGCCCTTTCATTTCATCTTTCTTCTCTCTTTCGTTAGGATTTTTGCCAGTAAAGAATATCATAAAAACAATCGCGTTGTAGATATAGTCTCTAAACCGACAAAAATCCCTTCGTACAAACGTTTTGGTTGTCACAAGTAACAAACCCCTTTGAAATTGATAACCGAGTATTCAAACCTCGGGTCGTCTTCTCAAGGAATTGCAGAGAGGTATGTTCTTATTATTGGTTATGGAGATTGTAAATTTGGGGTTTTGAGAAATTTGGAGTTTGGGCAATGTGCACAGGTATATTTTCAAGCAATAAAAATTAATAAATAACTGTAAAATAAATTCTTGGCAAGGTATGAAGACTGGAGGTCCTATCCCAGTTATCCTTATCAATTGTAATGAGAATTGGATTTTTCTCCCACTTTATTAACCTCTAACTATGAAGGTAAGTTAAGTGGATGAATTAATTCTTGAAGAATTCCAATTCTCAATCAATAATGAGTTTGATAACTCAAGAGTCACCAATTATTTAACCATGGCCAAAAGGGAGAAAAATATCTAAATTAAATTGAAAGCAATCTTAAACAGAGCAAAGCAATCTTAAATCTGAATTACCTCAAATAATATTAATTAAGAAAATCATAACATGAATGTAGCATAAGCCAAATAGGCAACATATCTAATACAAGCATTGAAGCATCTGAAAGTAAAAAGAGGAATATAAAGTAAAAGAACGTTGAACCTGGGATTGAGAGTCACTCCTAAAACTAAGAGAAATCCTAAATCCTAAGAGAAAGGAGAGAGCCTCTCTCTCTAAAAACTACATCTACTCCTAAAATTGTGAATGTGAGAGCCTTTTCATGAATGGATGCATTCCCCCACTTTATAGCCTCTAATCTGTGTTCTCTGGGCCAAAAACTGGGTCAGAAACAGCCCAGAAGTCACTTCCAGCGCTTTCTGGTCCGTACAGGTCACGGAAAAGTGACGCGGCCGCATGGCTCACGCAGTCGCGCGGGTTGTGTTCCTGCCAGGTCACGCGTCCGCGTGACCCACGCATTCGCGTCACCTGGCGTCGGGGCAGCTATGACAAATTATATATCAAATCGAAGCCCTGGACATTAGCTTTCCAACGCAACTAGAACCGCGTCATTTGGACCTCTGTAGCTAAAGTTATAGCCATTTGAGTGCAAAGAGGTTAGGCTGGACAGCTTAGCAATTTCTCCAACTTCTTGTATTCCTTCCACTTTTGCATGCTTTCTTTCCATTCTCTGAGCCATTCCTGCCCTGTAATCTCTGAGATCACTTAACACATATATCAAGGCATCTAATGGTAATAAGAGAGGATTAATAATAAGCAAATATAAGATCAAAGAAGCACGTTTTCAATCATAGTACAAAATCAGGAAGGAAATATAAAACTATGCAAATATTATGAATAAGTGTGTAAAGAGTTGATAAAATCCACTCAATTGAGCACAAGATAAACCATAAAATAGTGGTTTATCAACCTCCCCACACTTAAACACTAGCATGTCCTCATGCTAAGCTCAAGAGAAACTATAAAGATGAAGAGGAATGGTAGAATGCATGAAATGCAACCTATGAATGCAACTACATGCTAAATGCTTTTACTTACTTGGTTAAGGGTAAATAAGTTCTCCAAGAATAAATGTGAACTGGATTTCACTAATTCAAATCATAAAAATGAAGTACAAATAGACTTGCAAGAAGAAAATAGCTCATGAAAGCGGAGAACAAGGAATTGAGCATCGAACCCTCACTGGAAGTGTATACACTCTAAACACTCATGTGTTTAAGGTTCGATTCTCTCAATTCTCTACTATCCTTGCTTTCTAAGGCTTGCTCTTCATCTAACAATCAACATAAATTTGATGCACAAATACACATATCAAGAGGTCTTTTAAGGGTTGTAATGGGGTTAGGGTCAAGGTAGGATTGTATTTGGTCAAGTGGACTAAAATCTGCATCCTTAATTAATCTTAAACTTTCCACCTAACTTTAGACAATCCATGCAATCATAATACCACATCTAACTATCCATTAACCATGTTTTCCACATATTCATGCATTCTAATTTCAAATACAACTCATATGCATTGCTTTCACTACTTACCTTGGGGCATTTTTGTCCCCTTTTATTTGCTCTTTTTTTTCTTTTTCTCCTTTATTTTTTTAATATATATATATATTTCTTTTGTTTTTCTCAATGCATATGATTAAAGTATTGAATGCATGAACATATTCTTAACATTCTTTCACATTTTCAAAAAATTCTAACATACTCAATTCTTAAACCAAATGTTTCCAAACCCACTTTTCCCCATACTTAATTCAT
>NC_029781.3:62509334-62511407 GCF_000817695.3 Arachis duranensis
TTGGTGTTGAGTCAAGAAATAACTAACCCATGGAGATCGGTATCGACCTCCCCACACTTAAAGATTGCACCGTCCTTGGTGTATGCTAAGATGTGCAAGTGGATGGGGGTTGTGGTTCCTCAGCTAGGGTTCCTTTCGTTCCTTTCCTTGCCAGTGGTTTGGGAGTAGCTTTCTCCTTTCCTTTCTTGGTGGCCATCCTGAAAAAGGGAAGAGAAAGTGAAATAAATTTAAAGGGATAGAGCAAGGAAGAGGGTGGTGTAAGTGATAATCGATGCACAATAAAGAAGAATGATGTTAACACATGGTCCGGACGACATGTGAAAAGTTCATCAATGGAAATATAACAAGTGCATATAAGGACAAGTAAATGCAAGGGGTTTATTGGCATGCAGGCAAAGGCATGAGTAGCATAGATCAAGCATTCAATGTCCAATTGAAATATGTTATCACTCGTAACGAACCATCATGTTTGTATTGACAATTAAATTCAATTAATAAAATAGTGAAGGGAATTTGTGAAAAGCAAGCATTTAGTGTAGTAGAATAAAAGAAATCTAAAGCTGGTGTAGAATGCCATACGGGCTTTTTCACAAACACATAGCATGTATGGTGTTCATACCCTGACCGGGCTCCTCCAACTCGGCAAAATCCATGAAAGGTCTGACCTCGTCCCAAGGCCCACACCTGAGGTCGGACCTCGGACAACAAAAGCTAAGAAGGCCCATCAAAAGGGACGCAGCCCAAAACCTAAAGGCCGAAAAGGCCTAGGAAAGGCGGTTCCACAAAGATAGAGATAAAACTCCCAAAAGATAAGATAAGATAAGAATATCTTATCCAGGGAAGATCATGGCCAACTATTATAAATACACTGGAGCACCCAGGTATAACACACACTCTAATTCTACTCAATATCTGCTTGGACCCATGCTAACTTAAGCATCGGAGTGTCATTGCAGGTACAACCACCAACCACTCTTCATATCAAGCTCGGGTCATCAATCCCCCCACCTCGGGCCTCTCTAAGACGACCGAGCTGCACGTTTCAGGTAACCCTCGGAACATTGGCGCCGTTGCCGGGGACCCTGGAAGTCATCCCTTTACCATGGCGGACGACCCTCTTGACAATGACCACGCTGCATCAGAGCAAGAGGATGAAGTTGACACCGGAGAACGACCGGACAGCCCTCTATCACCACGCACTCCAGGAGGAAACAAACAGAATCGCCCAAAGACATCACTCCCAAACAAAGATCCACAACATCCCGAAAAAGAAAAGAGCTCGGAAATTCTAGAAGCAGTCCGGGCACAACAAAACCGACTAAGACAACTCGAAGAGGACGTGAAGAAGCAAAAAGAAACCGAACAAGATCTGAGAAGGGAGGCTCGCAAGCGCAGGGAATTAGAAGAAAAACTGCGGAAAATAGAGGCCAACCTGAAAGATCGGACAGAACGCGGCCCCACCCCCGAAGGCAACCATGATCCCTTCACGCAAGAGATCATGAAGGAGAAGGTACCGCGAAACTTCAAACCACCCGATATGGATCTCTACGACGGCACCACCGATCCAAGTCACCACCTCAGCAACTTCAGAAGCAGAATGTACCTAGTCGACGCCTCCGACGCGATTCGGTGCAAAGCCTTCCCCACCACTCTCACCAAGTCGGCCATGAAGTGGTTCGACAACCTGCCACCAAGATCAATCACTAGCTTCGAAGACCTAACCAAAAAATTCCTAACAAGGTTCTCCATTCAAAAGGACAAGGCAAAAGATGCCTCCAGCCTACTCGGGATCAAACAAGGTAACCAAGAAACTCTCCGAGAATACATGGAGCGATTCAACAAAGCCTGCCTGGACATACAACACTTGTCCACTGAAGCGGCCATCATGGGACTATCAAACGGCCTAAGAGAGGGACCGTTTAGCCAATCCCTATCCAAACGATACCCGACCTCCCTATACGAGGTGCAGGAGCGGGCAGAAAAATATATCAACATGGAGGAAACCTCTCAGCTGAGAGACTCTGCTAGGAAGGAATCAACCTGCCCGCTCCGAGATCGAGATCGGGAACAGAA
>NC_029781.3:62511580-62511996 GCF_000817695.3 Arachis duranensis
GCGGGGAGAGATCGGTCCGAATACTGTGAATATCACAAGCTCTACGGTCATTCTACTAACGACTGCTACGACCTAAAAAATGTTGTAGAAAAGCTAGCCAGAGAAGGGAAACTCGACAGATACATAGCAGAGAAAGGAGAAGAGACCAGGAAGAGAAGGCGGAGAGATAACGAAGATCGGGCCGAACAAACCCCGCGAACCCCGGAGAGGCACATACACATGATAAACGGAGGTTTCGCTGGCGGAGGAACGTCCAGATCCTCACGAAAGAGACACCTCAAAGAAGTCTACCATGTCCGAGAAGAAAGTCCCCTGCCCGAGTTACCTACCATCTCATTTACCCGAGAAGATGCTCAAGGGATAATACCCGGGCACGACGATCCAATGGTAATCACCATTATCCTAGCAAACGCCAA
>NC_029781.3:62514338-62514887 GCF_000817695.3 Arachis duranensis
CGTCACATCACAAGTAAATGGAAGCTACCAGGCCAAAGACCCAACTATGAAAAAATACCTGGACCGAACACAGGCACAATTACGCCACTTCCCAGAAGTACAAATCCAGCACATACCTCGGGAACAAAATGCCCGGGCAGACGCCCTCTCAAAGCTTGCTAGCACCAAGCCCGGAGGCAACAACAGAAGTCTGCTCCAAGAAACCTTACAATCTCCCTCCGTGCTAAGAGAGGAAGAAACACTAAATATATCCAACCAACAGCAAGGATGGATGACCCCCATACTCAACTACCTGAAGTCGGGAACTCTCCCTGCCGAGAAAAAGGAAGCTAAAAGACTCACGAAAGACGCCCAGAATTATACACTAATCCACGACGTATTATACAGAAGAGGATTCTCAAACCCCCTCCTTAGGTGCGTCCCAACCACAGAAACAAAAAGCGTCCTCGAAGAAGTCCACGAAGGCATGTGTGGGAACCATCTCGGAGCTCGGGCACTATCCAAAAAAGTAGTCAGAGCCGGGTTCTACTGGCCGACCTTGCAAAGAGA
>NC_029781.3:62515754-62518427 GCF_000817695.3 Arachis duranensis
TGCCCAGGGCCTGGCACGCCTGTAATCTAAGACGGTACTACAACTAGGAAAACTTAACCCGAGGTGTACTCTTTTTCCTACAAGGGTTTTTTAATGAGACACCCGGTTAAGTAAGACACCCGACCTAGTCAAAGGGTAAACACTCTGTAAATATTCTTTCTTTTTTAATACTAATCAAATTTCTATTTTCTTTTCTTCTTCCTCATGATGAAACAAATCCTAGAAAGTACCCCACCAAGGCGCATTAATTTATGCTCGGCAAAACGCAAAAAATCATTTGCCAAGAGACCACACAAGGTCGGCAAAGATAAAGCGACGAGGTTCAAATTAATGTGAGAAGTTATAAAGTAACTCTGAAATGGCTCGAAAAGCCAAATAAAAAAGAGGTTACAAAAATAACTTAAAAAGGCCGACCAACGACGAAGTCGGGCCCGACAAAGGGAAAGTTATAAAGTAACTATGAAATGGCTCGAAAAACCAAATAAAAAGAGATTACAAAAATAACTTAAAAAGGCCGACCAACGACAAAGTCGGACCCAACCAAAAGGAGGTACTCGAGCGCCACGAGGACCGAGAAAAAGCTCGGATCCAAGAAAGAAACCTTAAAACGGCGAGAACCAAGATTTCGAAAAACGCTTACTAAAAAGTTGCTTTACAAAAAACAACTAAAAAGTACAAGCGAGAGAACGAAATCAAAGGAAGTTCCGAAAACGCTTACTAAAAAGTTGCTTTACAAAAAACAACTAAAAAGTACAAGCGAAAGAACGAAATCAAAGGAAGTTCCGAAAACGCTTACTAAAAAGTTGCTTTACAAAAAATACTAAAAAGTACAAAGCGAAAGAGCGAAATCAGAAGAGGTTTCGAAAACGCGTACTAAAAAGTTGCTTTACAAAAACAACTAAAAAGTACAAGCGCAAGAACGAAACGAAAGGAAGTCTCAAAACGCTAGCTAAAAGGTTGTTATTCAAAAAACAACTAAAAAGCATAAAAGCGGGACAAAAAGTAAAAACGCGAACACCACATAAATAAAGCTAAAAAGTTACTACAAGTAGCTAAAAAGCAAAAAGGTGTCCAAAAGCGTTCACAGTAACCATCCAAAAACAAAAAGAGCCCACAGGTCGGGCAAAACACCAAAAATTACAGAGGGTCAAGGTCCTTTCCGGACTCCACATCAACAGCAGGCTGCGGAGAAAACATAGAGATCGGGACTGCATCGACGGCAACGTCACCCGGGTTTGAAACCCCCACGCCAGATCCATCCCCGGCCAAAGAGGAAGTCGGGTTCTCAACAGGAACTTCGGGGTCGGACGCCGGAACCTCATCCTCGTTTGGAGCAGGAACAATCTTTCCCTCCACAACGACGTTATCCGTACTGAACAAGCTCAGATCTAGGTCGGGAGCAAGAACCCGGACCTGAGCCTTCAGATTTTCAAACATGGCATCCATACCCTTGGCCACGTGACCTTCCAGCTCATAAAATTTGTCCTGCGCAGATTGTAGCTCCTCTTTTGTCTCCACAAGCTCGGCATATAGCCGAGTATAATTCTCCGTCGTCGCCTTCGCCATCTCCTCAGATGTCTTTGCTGCCGCCACAGCCGCGGTAGCTTTAGTTTTCTCTTTCTCCAAAGAGGCCTCCAGCTCAGTAATCCTGGCAGCCTTCAGTTGACTAATCTTATCAAACTCGGACTGAGCCTTCTCAAGTCGGGAGCTGGTCGCACCAATGGGGATTTCTTGAACTCCCGGGCAATAGCGGCATGCAGACTAGCCATCCGGACACAGCTCCGCGCCATATACTGAAAATGATGCTCCATAGATACATCATCAGTAGAAATAAAGGTCTGAGGGAGAATATGCTGTTCAATCCAACCAAGAGCATCAAAGTCCTTATCATTGAAACCGGCAAGCTCCTGAGAGGTCTTCTGCTTCTTGGGAGGAGGACCCGAAAACGGAGGAGGAGAAGAAGTAGCAGGCCCAGAGGTCGGGGGATCCTGACTTATAGCCCGGAACTGGGGAGTCGGAATAGTCTTTGACCGAGTCTGAACATGGGGAGTCGGAATAGTCTTCGACCGAGTCTGAACACCCACAGTAGTCTTCTGCGGAGAAGATCGGGCAGAAGCATCCCCAGCCTCGAGATTTCGAGCAGCCACCGACTTCTTCGTCCGACGAAGGAATTTCATGGAATCCGCCTGAGAAGACATCTCTGCAAGAAATAAAGAAAGGGATTACCACAACAGAAATTCCACCAAAAACAAGCAAAACCAAAGTACTAAAAAAAAAGAATCTCGGAAGAGGTCGGGAACTACCTAACTCGGAACGGAGAAGGCTTGGATCCCCCAACATTTTCTTCGTGTCCAAGTGAGGTGCCCGACCCCATAAACTGCTCACCACACCCACAAAAGCCTGCTCCACCTCATCTAGACTTTCAAAAGTATACTTAGCAGACACTATATTCTCCTGCCAACAAAGAGGAAAAGAAGGCTCCCCACTCTCATCCAGAAAGAAAGGTCGGACGTCCCCAGCAGCCCGGACCTTAAAATAAAAGTTCTTAAAATCATGAAAAGACTCATCATACAGGGTACAAAACTTTCTTCCCTGGTTAGCCCTAAAAGAGACCCAAGATACCTTCCCTCCACCCGACCCCGGCTTCGTCAACACAAACAAATAGGAAAAAAG
>NC_029781.3:62518677-62519497 GCF_000817695.3 Arachis duranensis
AAGGGACTCTTAGAGGAACAGGATCTACCCAACCAAGACCACTCGGAATCTTGGTCGACATCGCTTGAAGAACCTTTCGAGACATAAAATTCTTGCCTACAAAGAAGAATACAACAAGCAAACAAAAATCACATAAAAGCAGACAGCGAAAACCCATTCAGCAAAACAAGAAAACAAAGATCTTTTAGAAGAAAATACAGCAACCCAGAGCAAGATACTAGAGAACAAAAAAGAGTCCCCCCCATGTACAAACGAACAAAGCAATGGCGGCGCCTCTTTTCGGGGCAACCCAGGCATAGAGAAAAAGAAACAAACAAAGAGCCACACAAAAGAAACAGAAGCATATGTGCACAAGAAAAGAGATGGGAACAAACCTGGAAGAAAGAAACGAGGACGACGAGCTCCGAAGCAAGGAGAACGGAGCGACGGCGCAGAGGAAACCCCGGAAAGACACGAGGAAGGATTCGGGGAAGAAGAACAAAGAAAAAGGAAGCGGTGCTCAAAAAAAGGGAAATGGCGAAAACTCAGAAAACAGGAAGGGAACAGAATAAACGAAGAAAAGGAGGAAAGGGGCAAATAAATAATGCCTTCACAAAGCCCGAACGGAAATCGAGGAGAAAACGGTAAAATGCAATAAAATGCAGGAACGGCCATTTTTTGAATTTTGAAAAAACTACTATGCCCGAGCTCGACCTCCCAAAAAGGACGAACTCGGGCAGGGGCACTGTTCATACCCTGACTGGGCTCCTCCAACTCGGCAAAATCCATGAAAGGTCCGACCTCGTCCCAAGGCCCACACCTGAGGTCGGACCTCGGACAA
>NC_029781.3:62519631-62522572 GCF_000817695.3 Arachis duranensis
ACTCTAATTCTACTCAATATCTGCTTGGACCCATGCTAACTTAAGCATCGGAGTGTCATTGCAGGTACAACCACCAACCACTCTGCATATCAAGCTCGGGTCATCAATCCCCCCACCTCGGGCCTCTCTAAGACGACCGAGCTGCACGTTTCAGGTAACCCTCGGAACATATGGTAAATAAGCTATTGAAAGTATTAAATTGAACATGCAAGCAACCCTTCAAAAAGTAATATATAATTGTCAAACAATTTTGCAACAATCCACAATGACCCAAATAAAATTCCAACACCAATGAAAATAATACAATGAATGAAAGTATGCAAATAAATTAAAATAAAATAAAATAAAAGAAAAATAAGAAGAATGCAAAAGGAAATAAGGGAAGAAGAAGTAAATAAGAAAGGATGGAGGAAAAAATTAGGATTGGGGAAGAAAAGATAAGATTTTTGGCTGATCTGGATAAGCTGTGCGGCGCAGGCGACGCGGCCGTGGAAGGCATGCGCTCGCATGAGTGTGCTCCAGGTAGGGCGACGCGATTGCGTCGGTCACGCGGTCGCGTGACCTATGTTGCGCTGCTGGCGCAAGTGCAGCCTCGCTCCAGCACAACTCTCTGTTCAATTTATGTTAATTGCCAAAATCGGGTGACGCGATCGCGTGGGTCACGCGATCGCATGCGTGTGTATTATAAAATGAACGACGCGGCCGCGTCACCGACGCGATCGCGTGACAAGGATTGTGCTTCCAGCACAAATCCAGCATCACTCTCGCACAGAATGTGACTGTGCACCCTTTTACGTCGAAAACTCAGGGCATGCAGCCGCATGGGGCACGCGATCGCGTGGGAGGCTATTTTTCCAAATGACGCGGACGCGTCATCGACGCGGTCGCGTGGAGTCAATTTGTGCTAATGGCGCGCCTCCAGCCACGCTTTCGCGTGACTCTCTATTCATCTTCATTTTCTTCCAAACGCACATACGACGCAGACGCGTCGGCGACGCTGTCGCGTCGCGTGCAAAAATCCTTCTTTTTTTATCTGAAAAATGAAGAATGTAGTGTTAATATGAATGTTATGCAAAACTCCAGGTTCAATAAAATAAAATAAAATAAAATAAAACTAGAAAACAAATAAAACTAAATAAAAATAAAAAAGGAACAATCATACCATGGTGGGTTGTCTCCCACCTAGCACTTTTAGTTATAGTCCTTAAGTTGGACATTTGATGAGCTTCCTGCTATGGTGGCTTGTGCTTGTACTGATCCAGGAATCCCCACCAATGTTTGTACTTCTAATGGCCTCCGGGATCCCAAACTAGGCGCAGAAAGCCTTCAAGCAAGTTGAAGCAAGTGACAAGGCCCCAAGAGTGGTGATTGATAGAATGGATTCCGGGGTCCCAGATCTTACTTTTGCACCCGTCTTTTGGTTGAGCAATATTGTTCCCTCCGGGTGGCAAGCAGTCTGAATTCTCACGTAAGCGGCCAAACAACTTCCTAGACCCATTCAATTGATCTCTATACCAACCTTTACTCTTAAACTTAAAGCTACCAACCATGATGAACCTTGCAGGACAATTCTTACCACTGGCCTTCTTCCTCTTACTCTCAATGCCACAAAGAGCTCTAAGTTGACCATCCGTCTCCAGTAACCCATATTCAAGTGGGATTAGAAAGCTAAGGGATATGAATTTTACCCACTTGAATGTTGTGAAGTATGATGGCAACTTAGGGGGATGTATTTTTAATGAAATTGCAAGCTCCACTCCCTTGTGCTCTTCTCTGATAATTACCACCTCTTTGCAAGCTTCTTCAATTTCAACATCTTCCTCTTGGTAGCTCTCTTTCAATTCAATCTCCTTTTCATTGCTTTCCAAGGGCATGGTAAGTTGTGCTTCTTCTTCTTGAATCTCCATCTCTTGATCAACCTCTTCCAAGTCTTCAACTATGATATGCTTTGGAGGTTGTACACCCTCCTCAGCATCAATTTCAACCGTCTTGAAAAGAGGCTCTATGTCTTGACTTTCCCATGGAGGTTCTACATCTCCTAAGTCTTCAACCACTTCTTCTTCTTCTTGAACAATGACAGCGTCTTCTACTTGTTCTAGTACGAATTCATTCTCTGTCATGTCCACTGGAGTCTCTAGTATTTCTTTCATGCTACGCTCTTCGTTAGACTGTCCACATGGAGCTGTGGTTGATCCTTGTATATTTGAGCGCCTAGAAGCCTATTGAATTAATGCTTGCTCTAGTTGTTGAACGGTTGTTTGAAATTTAATTACTGTTTCTTTGAGGCGATCCTCTGCTTCGCGGTTTGCTGGACTTAGACATGATACAAAGGGAAGTGGTGATGATTGAGAACGATTGGATTGGAATTGGGGTGGTTCTATATATGGTTCATATGGCTCATAAGGTGGTTGGTATGGTGGTTGAGGGTTAGGGTCATATGGAGGTGAATGGCAGAAAGGGGCTTGTGAGTTTGGTGGTCCAAAGTTATGTTGAGGAAAGGGTTCATAGGCATATGGTCGTGGTTGTTGATAGTCCATTGGAAGTGGTTGTTGCCATGAGGATTGATCAAGTCCTTGTGGCTCCTCCCATCTTTGATTGTTCCAACCTTGATGTCTATTCTCATTGTAATTTCTTCTTCCTGCAACATTATTGTAACCAGACTCATAGCCAAAGGGGTTAGATTTCATGATAGCAAATAAATAAAAAAATTAAAAACAAAAATAAAAACAAATTGAAATTAAAAGGTTATTTAAATTTTGAATTTGAAAATTAAATTTTGAAATTTGAATTTTAAATTTTGAAATTTGAATTTTTTATTTTTGAAATTTGAATTTTTTTTGAAATTTAAAATTGAAAATTTTTAAATTTGATTTTTGAAATAAGATAAGATAAGATAAAAATTTTAAAATAAAAATCAATAACCTCTTAATTTACGAAAAAG
>NC_029781.3:62522710-62529490 GCF_000817695.3 Arachis duranensis
TGATGAGAGAACTTTTGCGTGGTCTAGAAATTTGCGGATAAATCCTCGTTGCAAGTATAGTTTCTAAACCTTCAAATGTCCTTTCATACAAACGTTTTGGTTGTCACAAGTAACAAACCCCTTTGAAATTGATAACCGAGTATTCAAACCTCGGGTCATCTTCTCAAGGAATTGCAGGGAGATATGTTCTTATTATTGGTTATGGAGATTGTAAATTTGGGGTTTTGAGAAATTTGGAGTTTGGGCAATGTGCATAGGTATATTTTCAAGCAATAAAAATTAATAAATAACTGTAAAATAAACTCTTGGCAAGGTATGAAGACTGGAGGACCTATCCCAGTTATCCTTATCAATTGTAATGAGAATTGGATTTTTCTCCCACTTATTAACATCTAACTATGAAGGTAAGTTAAGTGGATGAATTAATTCTTGAAGAATTCCAATTCTCAATCAACAATGAGTTTGATAACTCAAGAGTCACCAATTATTTAACCAAGGCCAAAAGGGAGAAAAATATCTAAATTAAATTGAAAGCAATCTTAAACAGAGCAAAGCAATCTTAAATCTGAATTACCTCAAATAATATTAATTAAGAAAATCATAACATGAATGTAGCATAAGCCAAATAGGCAACATATCTAATACAAGCATTGAAGCATCTGAAAGTAAAAAGAGGAATATAAAGTAAAAGAACCTTGAACCTGGGATTGAGAATCACTCCTAAAACTAAGAGAAATCCTAAATCCTAAGAGAGAGGAGAGAGCCTCTCTCTCTAAAAACTACATCTACTCCTAAAATTGTGAATGTGAGAGCCTTTTCATGAATGGATGCATTCCCCCACTTTATAGACTCTAATCTATGTTCTCTGGGATGAAAACTGGGTTAGAAACAGCCCAGAAGTCACTTCCAGTGCTTTCTGGTCCGTACAGGTCACGGAAAAGTGACGCGGCCGCATGGCTCACGCGGCCGCGCGGGTTGTGTTCCTGCCAGGTCACGCGTCCGCGTGACCCACGCGTTCACGTCACCTGGAGTCGGGGCAGCTATGGCAAATTATAAATCAAATCGAAGCCCCGGACGTTAGCTTTCCAACACAACTGGAACCGCGTCGTTTGGACCTCTGTAGCTAAAGTTATAGCCGTTTGGGTGCAAAGAGGTCAGGCTGGACAGCTTAGCAATTTCTCCAACTTCTTGTACTCCTTCCACTTTTGCATGCTTCCTTTCCATCCTCTGAGCCATTCCTGCCCTGTAATCTCTGAGATCACTTAACACACATATCACGGCATCTAATGGTAATAAGAGAGGATTAATAATAAGCAAATATAAGATCAAAGAAGCACGTTTTCAATCATAGTACAAAATCAGGAAGGAAATATAAAACTATGCAAATATTATGAATAAGTTGGTAAAGAGTTGATAAAATCCACTTAATTGAGCACAAGATAAACCATAAAATAGTGGTTTATCAGAGATCCATCCTTTCCGCCGAAAACAACTCAGAGGTAAACCTTAAGAGAGCAACAATGGTACAATGTATACTCAAACGGGGAGAGATCAAGGTTCACGAACTCATAGCTCAAGGCATTCAGAAGTTAGCTGAGAAAAGTGATTCTGGAGGAAGGTTAGGCTACCCCAGCACCATTTTCCATCTGTGCGCAAGGGCTGGGGTAGTGTTTGAAGATGGAGACCCCGAGTGGATAAAAGTTGGCATCCCACTTACTTTTCGACGGATGCATTTCGTTGCACCTCCCCTACCTCAACGAAGACTAAGAAAGAGGGCAGCTCATCAAGTTGTAGAAGAACAAAACCCAGAGGAGCAAGCCCCGGCCACTTTGGACATGCACCAATTACAAGAAGTCCTTGATGGCTTGTCTAGGCAATACATGGAGAATCAAGGGGCATAGAAGGAGCTTCAACTGCAAATGATGGATTGTCAAGAAGAATCATTCTCTAGATGGATGAATCAACAAGGGGAGTGGCAAAAGCAATTGATGGAGCAGTAATTGGAACAAGGGAGACAATGGGGTGAATCCTTCCACAGGTTGAACTAAAAGCAAGATCAACAACAAGAAGCCATCCAAAAGCTAATCAACATCCAAGCACATCAAGGTGCACACATTCATGAGATGCATCAGAAATAAAAAGAATAGACGAATCTCTTTGATGAATACAGAGCATTCTCAGAAGGAGTATATATGAGTGAGACTGGATATCATATAAACACTCAAGCCAGGCTCAGATACTTAGTCGAACAACTGCCTGTATTGCACCCTGGGATCACAAGATATGAGGAAGTAAAGGATGAATTAGTACGAGAGGAAAGAGAAAGAGCAGAAAAGAGTCATAAATCAGTAAGGAAGGCACTGAAAGATTGGAAAAGAGCCAGAATGACACAGATACAGGGAAGCGCAAGTGGACACAAAGAGGACAAATAAGAGAGAGAGCATGAGCTTCCCCAGAAGTAAAAGGTGGTGGAGTTCCCTCTTCGTTCTATCTTTTTCAAGTTTTAAATAAGGAAAATCACGTATGAAATAGAACATGCTTCCATAGTGGCTTAGGAATTTTCAATTCTGTGTTTAAGATTTCATTGCTTAGGTCTATGTGTGCTGGTCTAAGTTCCTGATTTTCATTTTCACCCTGCTTAAATGTATACTTGTCCTTTAAGCTAAATAAAAGAAATTGTTATGAAAAACCAGAGTGGGGTTAATCTTGTGAAGTAAGTTCTCAATGCACGAAATCACAATCACACTTTTGCATTTCCGCACAACTAACCAGCAAGTGCACTGGGTCGTCCAAGTAATACCTACGTGAGTAAGGGTCATTCCCACGGAGATTGTCGGCTTGAAGCAAGCAATGGTTATCTTGTAACTCTTAGTCAGGATATCAATAATTCTCAGGTTTAATTGTGAAGAGTAAAAGAACATGAAATAAATACTTGTTTTGCAGTAATGGAGAATAGGTTGAGGTTTTGGAGATCCTCTATCTTTTGAATCTCTTCTTTCCTACTGTCTTCTTCTTCATGCACGCAAGGCTCCTTCCATAGCAAGCTGTATGTAGGGTTTCACCATTGTCAATGGCTACCTCCCATCATCTCAGTGAAAATGTTCAACGCGCTCTGTCACAGCACGGCTAATCATCTGTCGGTTCTCAATCAGGTTGGAATAGAATCCAGTGATTCTTTTGTGTCTGTCACTAACACCCAGCCTTCAGGAGTTTGAAGCTCGTCACAGTCATTCAATCCTCGAATCCTACTCAGAATACCACAGACAAGGTTTAGACCTTCCGGATTATCTTGAATGCCACCATCAATTCTAGCTTATACCACGAAGATTCTGGTTAAGGAATCCAAGAGATATTCACTTAATCTAAAGTAGAACGGAGGTGGTTGTCAGGCACATGTTCATAGGTGAGAATGATGATTGAATGAAAAACAGTAGTAATTGCATTAATCCATCAAGACACAGCAGAGCTCCTCACCCCCAACCATGGGGTTTAGAGACTCATGCCGTAGAAGATACAATGAGAAACGTGTAATGTGTCATGAGTTAAAGATACAATGTCAAAATATCCTATTTATAGTGAACTAGTAACCTAGGATATACAGAAATGAGTAAATGACGTAAAAATCCACTTCCGGGGTCCACTTGGTGTGTGATTGGGCTGAGCATTGAAGCTTTCAAGCGTAGAGACTTTTTCTGGAGTTAAACGCCAGTTTTTGTGCCAGTTTGGGCGTTTAACTCCAATTTTTGTGCCAGTTCCGGCGTTAAACGTCGGGAATTCTGAAGCTGATTTGCAATGCCGGTTTGGGCCATCAAATCTCGGGCACAGTATGGACTATTATAGATTTCTGGAAAGCCCAAGATGTCTACTTTCCAACGCAGTTGAGATCGCGCTAATTGGGCTTCTGTAGCTCCAGAAAATCGACTTCGAGTGCAGGGAGGTCAGAATCCAACAGCATCTGCAGTCCTTTTTCAGCCCCTGAATCAGATTTTTGCTCAGGTCCCTCAATTTCAGCCAGAAATTACTTGAAATCACAGAAAAACACACAAACTCATAGTAAAACCCAGAAAAGTGAATTTTAATTAAAAACTAATAAAAATATAATAAAAACTAACTAAAATATACTAAAACATTACTAAAAACAGTGTCAAAAAGCATATAAATTATCCGCTCATCACAACACCAAACTTAAATTGTTGCTTGTCCCTAAGCAACTGAAAATCAAATAGGATAAAAAGAAGAGAATTTACTATAAACTCCAAACTATCAATAAAACTTAGCTCCAATTAGATGAGCGGGACTAGTAGCTTTTTGCCTCTGAACAGTTTTGGCGTCTCGCTTTATCCTTTGAGGTTCAGAATGATTGGCATCTATAGGAACTCAGAATTCAGATAGTGTTATTGATTTTCCTAGTTAAGTATGTTGATTCTTGAACAAAGCTACTTTATGAGTCTTGGCTGTGGCCCGAAGCACTCTGTTTTCCAGTATTACCACTGGATACATACATGCCACAGACACATAACTGGGTGAACCTTTTCAGATTGTGACTCAGCTTTGCTAGAGTCCCCAATTAGAGGTGTCCAGGGTTCTTAAGCACACTCTTTTTGCTTTGGATCTTTTTCTTTATTTTTACCCTTGTCTTTTGGTTTAAAGGGCTATTGGCTTTTTCTGCTTGCTTTTTCTTCTTCTCTCTCTCTTTCTCTCTTTCTTTTTTGGCTTTTTCTTGCTTCAAGAATCAATTTGATAATTTTTCAGATCCTCAATAACATTTCTCCTTTTCCATCATTCTTTCAAGAGCCAACAAGTTTAACATTCTTTAATCAACAAATTCAAAAGACATATGCACTGTTCAAGCATTCATTCAGAAAACAAAAATTATTGTCACCACATCAAACTAATTCAACTAGTTTCAAAGATGAATTCGAAATCCTGTACTTCTTGTTCTTTTGTGATTAAAGCATTTTTCATTTAAGAGGGGTGATGGATTCATAGGACATTCATAGCTTTAAGGCATAGACACTAAGATACTAATGATCATGTAGTGAAAACACAAACATAGATAGAACATCAAGCATAGAAATCGAAAAACAGAATAATAAGAACAAGGAAATTAAGGAACGGGTCCACCTTAGTGATGACGGCTAGTTCTCCTTCTTGAAGATCCTATGGAGTGCTTTTGAGCTCGTCTATGTCTCTTCCTTGTCTTTGTTGCTCTTCTCTCATGATTCTTTGATCTTCTCTAATTTCATGGAGGAGGATGGAATGTTCTTGGTGCTCCACCCTTAGTTGTCCCATGTTGGAACTCAATTCTCCTAGGGAGGTGTTGATTTGCTCCCAATAACTTTGTGGAGGAAAGTGCATCCCTTGAGGTATCTCAAGGATTTCATGATGAGGAATTTCCTCATGCTCTTGTTTGCTCCATCCTTTTCTTAGTGATGAGCTTTTGAGATGAATCTCTCCATCTTCCAGACTCAGAGGTGGAAGTTTTGCCTTCCCTTTCCTCTTTTTAGAGGTTTCTCTGGCCTTAAGTGTCATACATGGTTATGGAAAAACAAAAAGCAACGCTTTTACCACACCAAACTTAGAAGGTTTTCTCGTCCTCGAGCAAAAGAAGAGAAGAGGGAGTAGAAGAAGAAGAAAATAGATGAAATGGAGAGGTGTGAGTGGTTCGGCCAAGGGGAGTGTTAGGTGGTTATGATGTGGGAAAAGGAAGGAGTGATGGTTTGAATTTGAGTGGGTGGGTTTAGGTGGGTTGTATGATGGTTTTGGAGGATTAATGGAGGTGATTAGTGGAGGTTATTTTGGGGAAGAGTGTTATGGAAGGGTGTGAAGAGGAGAGAAGAAGAAGTGAGGTAGGTGGGATCTTGTGGGGTCCACAGATCATGAGGTGTCAAGGATTTCTCATCCCTACACCAAGTGGCGTATAAAAATGCCCCTTCTGCCAATCCTGGTGTTAAACGCCGGGCTGCTGCTTTTTTCTGGCGTTAAACGCCAGTCTGGTGCCCCTTTCTGGCGTTAAACGCCCAGAATGGTGCCAGACTGGGTGTTAAACGCCCATTTGCTGCCCTTACTGGCGTTTAAACACCAGCAAGCTTTTCCTCCAGGGTGTGCTGTTTTTCTTTCTATTTTTCATTCTGTTTTTGCTTTTTCAATTATTTTTGTGACTTCGCATGATCATCAACCTATAGAAAACATAAAATAACAATAGAAAATAGATAAATATGACTGATGAGCGGATAATTTATACGCTTTTTGGCATTGTTTTCATATAGTTTTTAGTAAGTTTAAGCTACTTTTAGGGATGTTTTTATTAGTTTTTATGTTAAATTCACATTTCTGGACTTTACTATGAGTTTGTGTGTTTTTCTGTGATTTCAGGTAAATTCTGACTGAAATTGAGGGATTTGAGCAAAACTTTGAAGAAGGCTGACAAAAGGACTGCTGATGCTGTTGGAATCTGACCTCCCTGCACTCGAAATGGATTTTCTGGAGCTACAGAACTCCAATTGGCGCGCTCTCAACGGCGTTGGAAATTAGACATCCAGGGCTTTCCAGCAATATATAATAGTCCATACTTTATTCGAAGATTGACGACGTAACTTGGTGTTGAACGCCAAGTACACGCTGCTGTCTGGAGTTAAACGCCAGAAAAACGTCATGATCCGGAGTTGAACGCCCAAAACACGTCATAACTCAGAGTTCAACGCCAAGATATGCCTTAGCACGTGAATTCATCAAGCTCAGCCCAAGCACACACCAAGTGAGCCCCGGAAGTGGATTTAT
>NC_029781.3:62530169-62530825 GCF_000817695.3 Arachis duranensis
CGTAAGGTTTATTACTTGGACGACCCAGTACACTTGCTGGTTAGTTGAACGGAGTTGTGAATTCAACCAGTGCCATAATAATGATTTCATACAAAGACAAACAACTTGAAAAGAATAGTGATCACAATTTCGTCCACCAAAAGTTTTTGGCGCCGTTGTCGGGGATTGTTCGAGTATGAACAACTGACGGTTCATCTTGTTGCTCAGATTAGGTAATTTTCTTTTCAAAAATCTTTTTCAAAATTTTTTCTTTTATTTTTCGTTTTTACAAAAATGTTTTTCGAAAAAAAAAATATAATAAAAATACAAAAAAATTTAGAAAATCATAAAAATCAAAAATATTTTGTGTTTCTTGTTTGAGTCTTGTGTTAATTTTTAAGTTTGGTGTCAATTGCATGCTTTTAAAATTTTTCTTGCATTTTTTCGAAAATCCCATGCATTCATAGTGTTCTTCATAATCTTCAAGTTGTTCTTGACAAGTCTTCTTGTTTGATCTTGATGATTTCTTGTTTTGTGTCTTTTGTTGTTTTTCATGTGCATTTTTGCATTCATATTTTCCATGCATTAAAAATTTCTAAGTTTGGTGTGTTGCATGTTTTCTTTGCATCAAAAAAAAAAATTTTCAAAATTATGTTCTTGATGTTCATCATGATCTT
>NC_029781.3:62531566-62531885 GCF_000817695.3 Arachis duranensis
GTTCAAAAATTTGAAGTTTGTTACTTTCTTGTTAAGAAAGGTTCAATCTTTAAGTTCTAGAATCTTATCTTGTAGTTTCTTGTTAGTTGAGTTCTTTTTAAAAATTAAATCTTTTTCAAAATATCTTTTTCAAATATATCTTTTTATCTTTTATCTTATCTTTTTCAAAAAAATTTTACCTTTTTCAAAATTTGATTTCAAAATATCCTATCTAACTTCTTAGCTTCTTATCTTTTTCAAAATTTGATTTCAAATCTTTTTCAATCAACTAACTAACCTTTTGTTTGTTTCTTATCTTTTTCAAAACCACCTAACTACT
>NC_029781.3:62531975-62533297 GCF_000817695.3 Arachis duranensis
TCATCTCATCTTTAATTTTCGAAAATCACTAACCATTTTTTCAAAATTATTTTCGAAAATTTCTCTTCTCTTTTCTTATTCCATTTAATTAATTAATTACTAACACTTCTCTTCACCTCACTTCATCTAAATTCGAATTCTTCTTCATCCTTCTTCATTCTTCTACCCCCTTCTTCTTCTACTAACACAAAGGAATCTCTACACAGTGACATAGAGGATTCCTCTTCTTTTCTTGTTTTTTTCTCTTTCATATGAGCAGTAACAGGGAAAAAGGCACTCTTGTTGAAATTGATCCTAAACCTGAAAGGACTCTGAAAAGGAAACTAAGAGAAACTAAATTACAACAATCCAGAAACAACCTTTCAGAAACATTAGAACAAGAGAAGGAGATGGCAGCCGAAAATAATAATAATGCAAGGAGAATGCTTGGTGACTTCACAAAGCCAACGTCCAAGTTTGATGGAAGAAGCATCTCCATTCCTGCCATTGGAGCCAATAACTTTGAGCTTAAGCCTCAACTAGTTGCATTAATGCAACAAAACTGCAAGTTTTATGGACTTCCATCTGAAGATCCTTATCAGTTTTTAACTGAATTCTTGCATCAAACCTTCAAACAAAAAGATGGTGAATCCCTCTATGAAGCTTGGGAAAGATACAAGCAGCTGACCAAAAGATGTCCATCTGACATGTTTTCAGAATGGACCATGTTAGATATATTCTATTATGGTCTCTCTGAATTTTCGAAAATGTCATTGGACCATTCTGCAGGTGGATCTATTCACCTGAAGAAAACGCCTGAAGAGGCTCAAGAACTCATTGATATGGTTGCAAACAACCAGTTCATGTATACCTCTGAGAGGAATTCTGTGAATAATGGGGTTCCTCAGAAGAAAGGAGTTCTTGAAATTGATGCTCTGAATGCCATATTGGCTCAGAACAAAATGTTGACTCAACAGGTCAACATAATCTCTCAAAATCTGAATGGATTGCAACATGCATCCAACAGTACTAGAGAGGCAGCTTCTGAAGAAGCTTATGATCATGAGAACCCTGCCATGGCAGAGGTTAATTATCTGGGTGAACCTTATGGAAATACCTATAACCCATCATGGAGAAATCATCCAAATTTCTCCTGGAAGGATCAACAAAAGCCTCAACAAGGCTTCAATAATGGTGGACGCAATAGGCTGAATAATAGTAAGCCATATCCATCATCTTCTCAGCAACAGACAGAGAATGCTGAACAAAACAATTCTAATTTAGCTAATATAGTCTCTGATCTGTCAAAGGCCACTTTCAGTTTCATGAATGAAACCAGATCT
>NC_029781.3:62538043-62543800 GCF_000817695.3 Arachis duranensis
TTTACTATGAGTTTGTGTGTTTTTCTGTGATTTCAGGTAAATTCTGACTGAAATTGAGGGATTTGAGCAAAACTCTGAAGAAGGCTGACAAAAGGACTGCTGATGCTGTTGGAATCTGACCTCCCTGCACTCGAAATGGATTGTCTGGAGCTACAGAACTCCAATTGGCGCGCTCTCAACGGCGTTGGAAAGTAGACATCCAGGGCTTTCCAGCAATATATAATAGTCCATACTTTATTCGACGATTGACGACGTAACTTGGCGTTAAACGCCAAGTACACGCTGCTGTCTGGAGTTAAACGCCAGAAAAACGTCATTATCCGGAGTTTCCAAGATATTCATTCGTACCCAAGAACATGATGAATGTTATGAGTCAGATTACTCTCATTATCATTCTCACTTATGAATGTGCGTGATTGACAACCATGTCCGTTCTACATGCAACAGAGCTTGAATGTGTATCTCTTAGATTCCCCAATAGAATCTTCGTGGTATAAGCTAGATAGATGGCGGAATTTATGAGGATCCGGAAAGTCTCACCTTGTCTGTGGTATTCCGAGCTGTGCGAGTGACAGCCGCACAGGATATTTCCCCGTGAGGAATGAAAGTAGCCACAGTTGATGGTGAACCCCTATACAAAGCTTGCCATGGAAAGGAGTAAGAAGGACTGAGTAGAAGGAGTAGGAGAACAGGCGTCCAAGAGCTCTACAGCATCTCCATCCGCTTATCTGAAATTCCCACCAATAAATCTGCATAAGTGTTCTATCCCTTTTATTATTTCTTCTTTTTATTATTAATTATTCGAAAACCCATAAACCATTTTTAATCTGCCTAACTGAGATTTGCAAGGTGACCATAGCTTGCTTCATACCAACAATCTCTGTGGATTCGACCCTTACTCACGTAAGGTTTATTACTTGGACGACCCAGTACATTTGCTGGTTAGTTGAACGGAGTTGTGTCCACTAGTGCTAATTTCTAAAATCCAATTACAAGAAAATAGGAATCACAATTTCGTCCACCAATGACATTGGGTTGCCTCCCAACAAACGCTTCTTTAATGTCATTAGCATGACAGTGGGCTCTCATGGAGCCTCATAGATACTCAGAGCAATGTTGGAACCTCCCAACACCAAACTTAGAGTTTGACTGTGGGGGTTCAACACCAAACTTAGAATTTGGTTGTGGCCTCCCAACACCAAACTTAGAGTTTGACTGTGGGGGCTCTGTTTTACTCTGTTTGAGAGAAGCTTTTTAGGCTTCTTCCCTTTCCTGTCTGCAAGCCATGGTACTTCCTGAATGGTGAAGAGTTTCTCATCCAGAAAGGTTTCAGAGATCTCAATACGAGGGTGGGGCGCTCCCGCTACTGGTTCTATCCGGGACAGGTGATCAGCTACTTGATTCTCTGTCCCTTTTCTGTCTCTTATTTCTATATCAAACTCTTGTAAAAGCAACACCCATCTTATGAGCCTGGGTTTTGAATCCTGCTTTGTGAGTAGATATTTAAGAGCAGCATGGTCAGTGTACACAATCACTTTTGATCCTACTAGATAGGATCTAAACTTGTCAATGGCATAAACCACTACAAGTAACTCTTTTTCTGTGGTTGTGTAATTCTTCTGTGCATCATTTAAAACACGGCTAGCATAATAAATGACGTGCAGAAGCTTGTTATGCCTCTGTCCCAACGCTGCACCTATCTTATGAAAAACTTGGTGCACGAAATTGTGATCATCAATGGCGCCATCAACATGGTACGCTCAATTGCAATCTCAACTCTTTATCACAACTTCGCACAACTAACCAGCAAGTGTACTGGGTCGTCCAAGTAATAAACCTTACGCGAGTAAGGGTCGATCCCACAGAGATTGTTGGTATGAAGCAAGCTATGGTTATCTTGTAAATCTCAGTCAGGCAGATTCAAATGGTTATGAATGATTTATGAATAAAGCATAAAATAAAGATAGAGATACTTATGTAATTCATTGGTGAGAATTTCAGATAAGCGTATGGAGATGCTTTGTCCCTTCCATCTCTCTGCTTTCCTACTGTCTTTATCCAATCCTTCTTACTCCTTTCCCTGGCAAGCTGTATCTAGGGTTTCACTGTTGTCAGTGGCTACCTCTCATCCTCTCAGTGAAAATGTTCAACGCGCTCTGTCACAGCACGACTATTCAGCTGTCGGTTCTCGATCATGTTGGAATAGAATCCAGTGATTCTTTTGCGTCTGTCACTAACTCCCCACAATCGCGAGTTTGAAGCTCGTCACAGTCATTCAATCCTTGAATCCTACTCAAATACCACAGACAAGGTTTAGACCTTCCAAATTCTCTTGAATGCCGCCATCAATTCTAGCTTATACCACATAATCATCACATTCATCATGTTCTTCGATGCGAATGAATATCTTAGAACAAGAATAAGCTGAATTGAATAGAAGAACAATAGTAATTGCATTAATACTCAAGGTACAGCAGAGCTCCACATCTTAATCTATGGTGTGTAGAAACTCCACCGTTGAAAATACATAAGAACAAGGTCTAGGCATGGCCGAATGGCCAGCCTCCCATAGAGGGTTCAATCATAAAAACATGATCAAAAGATTAAAAATACAATAGTAAAAGGTCCTACTTATAGAGAACTAGTAGCCTAGGATTTACAGAAATGAGTAAATGACATAAAAATCCACTTCTGGGCCCACTTGGTGTGTGCTTGGGCTGAGCATTGAAGCATTTTCATGTAGAGACTCTTCTTGGAGTTAAACGCCAGCTTTTGTGCCAGTTTGGGCGTTTAACTCCCATTCTTGTGCCAATTCCGGCGTTTGACGCCGGGCAGTTTTGAGCTGATTTGGAACGCCAGTTTGGGCCATCAAATCTCGGGCAAAGGATGGACTATTATACATTGCTGGAAAGCCCAGGATGTCTACTTTCCAACGCGGTTGAGTGCGCGCCAATTGGGCTTCTGTAGCTCCAGAAAATCCACTTTGAGTGTAGGGAGGTCAGAATCCAACAGCATCTGCAGTCCTTTTCAGCCTCTGAGTCAGATTTTTGCTCAGGTCCCTCAGTTTCAGCCAGAAAATACCTGAAATCACAGAAAAACACACAAACTCACAGTAGAGTCCAGAAAAGTGAATTTTAACTAAAAACTAATAAAAATATAGTAAAAACTAACTAAAACATACTAAAAACATACTAAAAACAATGCCAAAAAACGTACAAATTATCCGCTCATCACAACACCAAACTTAAATTGTTGCTTGTCCTCAAGCAACTGAAGATCAAATAAGATAAAAAGAAGAGAATATGCAATGAATTCCAAAAACATCTATGAAGATCAGTATTAATTAGATGAGCGGGGCTTTTAGCTTTTTGCCTCTGAACAGTTTTGGCATCTCACTTTATCCTTTGAAATTCAGAATGATGGGCTTCTATAGGAACTCAGAATCCAGATAGTGTTATTGATTCTCCTTGTTAGGTATGATGATTCTTGATCATAGCTACTTTATGAGTCTTGGCTGTGGCCCAAAGCACTCTGTCTTCCAGTATTACCACCGGATTCATACATGCCACAGACACATAACTGGGTGAACCTTTTCAGATTGTGACTCAGCTTTGCTAGAGTCCCCAATTAGAGGTGTCCAGGGTTCTGTAGCACACTCTTTTTACCTTGGATCACAACTTTATTATTTCTTTTTCTTTTCCCCTTTTTTTCGTTTTTTCTTTCTTTTTTTTTTGAATTCACTGCTTTTTCTTGCTTCAAGAATCATTTTTGTGATTTTTCAGATCCTCAGTAACATGTCTCCTTTTTCATCATTCTTTCAAGAGCCAACATTCGTGAACAACAAATTCAAAAGACATATGCACTGTTCAAGCATACATTCAGAAACCAAAGTATTGCTACCACATCAAAATAATTAATCTATTATAAAATTCAAAATTCATGCAATTCTTCTCTTTTTCAATTGAGAACATTTTTCATTTAAGAAAGGTGATGGATTCATAGGACATTCATAACTTAAAGGCATAGACACTAAGACACTAATGATCATAAGACACAAACACGGATAAACATAAGCATGAAAATTTCGAAAAACAAGAAACTAAAGAACAAGGAAGTTAAAGAACGGGTCCACCTTAGTGATGGTGGCTTGTTCTTCCTCTTGTTCTTGATGCTCCACCCTTAGTTGTCCCATGTTGGAACTCAATTCACCTAGGGAGGTGTTGATTTGCCCCCAATAGTTTTGTGGAGGAAAGTGCATCCCTTGAGGCATCTCAGGGATTTCATGATGAGTGGGGTCTCTTGTTTGCTCCATCCTTTTCTTAGTAATGGGCTTGTCTTCATCAATGAGGGTGTCTCCCTCTATGTCAACTCCAACTGAATAACAGAGGTGACAAATGAGATGAGGGAAGGCTAACCTTGCCAAGGTAGAGGACTTGTCCGCCACCTTATAAAGTTCTTGGGATATGACCTCATGAACTTCTATTTCCTCTCTAATCATGATGCTATGAATCATGATAGACTGGTCTATAGTAACTTCGGACCGGTTGCTAGTGGGAATAATTGAGCGTTGGATAAACTCTAACCATCCCCTAGCCACGGGCTTGAGGTCATGCCTTCTCAGTTGAACTGGCTTCCCTCTTGAATCTCTCTTCTATTGAGCGCCCTCTTCACAAATGTCTATGAGGACTTGGTCCAACCTTTGATCAAAGTTGACCCTTCTAGTGTAAGGGTGTTCATCTCCTTGCATCATGGGCAAGTTGAATGCCAACCTTACATTTTCCGAACTGAAATCTAAGTATTTCCCCCGAACCATTGTAAGCCAATTCTTTGGGTCCGGGTTCACACTTTGATCATGGTTCTTGGTGATCCATGCATTGGCATAGAACTCTTGAACCATTAAGATTTTGACTTGTTGAATGGGGTTGGTAAGAACTCCCCAACCTCTTCTTCGGATCTCATGCCGGATCTCCGGATATTCACTCTTTTTGAGTTTGAAAGGGACCTCGGGGATCACCTTCTTCATGGCCACAACTTCATAGAAGTGGTCTTGATGCACCCTTGAGATGAATCTCTGCATCTCCCACGACTCGGAGGTGGAAGCTTTTGCCTTCCCTTTCCTCTTTCTAGAGGTTTCTCCGGCCTTAGATGCCATAAATAGTTATGGAAAAACAAAAAGCAATGCTTTTACCACACCAAACTTAGAAGGTTTGCTCATCCTCGAGCAAAAGAAGAAAGAAGAGAGTAGAAGAAGAAGAAATAGAGGAGATGGAGGTGGCGTTGTGGTTCGGCCAAGGGGGAGAAGTAGTGTTTAGTTTGTGTAAAAATGAAAGAGTGAAAATGGGTTTATATAGGAGTGGAGAGGGGGTGTATGGTTCGGCCATTATGGGTGGGTTTGGGAGGGAAAGTGGTTTGAATTTGAATGGTGAGGTAGGTGGGGTTTTATGAAGGATGGATGTGAATGGTGAAGAGAATAGTGGGATTTGATAGGTGAGGGATTTTTGGGGAAGAGGTATTGAGGTGATTGGTGAATGGGTGAAGAAGAGAGAGAGTGGTGGGGTAGGTGGGGATCCTGTGGGGTCCACAGATCCTGAGGTGTCAAGGAAAATTCATCCCTGCACCAAGTGGCGAGCAAAAATGCTCTTTATGCCAATTCTGGCGTTAAACGCCGGGCTAGTGCCCATTTCTGGTGTTTAACCCCAACTTCCTGCCCTTTCCTGGCATTTAATGCCAGTCTGGTGCCCCTTTCTGGCGTTAAAC
>NC_029781.3:62543959-62544165 GCF_000817695.3 Arachis duranensis
TAACAAAAGGAAAATAGATAAATATAACATTGGGTTGCCTCCCAACAAGCGCTTCTTTAATGTTAGTAGCTTGACAGTGGGCTCTCATGGAGACTCACAGATACTCAGAGCAATGTTGGAACCTCCTGGTGCGCGAAATTGTGAACAATACTTTTCACAACTCTCATAATCCCCGGTCATGAACCCCAAAAACTTGGTAGCTCAGT
>NC_029781.3:62547500-62548638 GCF_000817695.3 Arachis duranensis
GTTTGCTCGTCCTCGAGCAAAAGAAGAAAGAAGAGAGTAGAAGAAGAAGAAATGAGGGGAAAGGGAATGGCTTTTGTTTTCGGCCAAGAAGGGGAGAAGTGGTGTGTATGTTGTGTGAAAATGAAGTAGTGAAGGAGGGTTTATATAGGAGAATTGGAAGGGTAGGGTTCGGCCATTTGAGGGTGGGTTTGGGTGGGAAAGTGGTTTGAATTTTGGATGGTGAGGTAGGTGGGGTTTTATGAAGGATGGATGTGAGTGGTGAAGAGAAAGATGGGATTTGATAGGTGAAGGGTTTTTGGGGAAGAGGTGTTGAGGTGATTGGTGAATGGGTGAAGAAGAGAGAGAGTGGTGGGGTAGGTAGGGATCTTGTGGGGTCCACAGATCCTAAGGTGTCAAGGAAAAGTCATCCCTGCACCAAATGGCAAGCAAAATCTCGTTTTGTGCCAATTCTGGCGTTAAACGCCGGGCTGGTGCCCATTTCTGGCGTTTAACGCCAGCTTCTTGCCCATTCCTGGCGTTAAACGCCAGTATGGTGCCCCTTTCTGGCGTTAAACGCCCAGAATGGTGCCAGACTGGGCGTTAAACACCCAACAGCTAGCCTCACTGGCGTTTAAACGCCAGTGGGTTCTTCCTCCAGGGTGTGCTATTTTTCTTTCTGTTTTTGCTTTTTTCATTGATTTTGTGACTTCTCATGATCATCAACCTACAAAAAAAACATAAAATAACAAAAGAAAATAGTTAATTATAAAACATTGGGTTGCCTTCCAACAAGCGCTTCTTTAATGTCAGTAGCTTGATAGTGGGCTCTCATGGAGCCTCACATATGCTCAGAGCAATGTTGGAACCTCCCAACACCAAACTTAGAGTTTGAATGTGGGGGTTCAACACCAAACTTAGAAGTTGGTTGTGGCCTCCCAACACCAAACTTAGAGTTTGACTGTGGGAGCTCTGTTTGGCTCTGTTTTGAGAGAAGCTCTTCATGCTTCCTCTCCATGATGACAGAAGGATATCCTTGAGCCTTAAACACCAAGGATTCTTCATTCACTTGAATGATCAACTCTCCTCTATCAACATCAATCACAGCCTTTGCTGTGGCTAGGAAGGGTCTGCCAAGGATGATGGATTCATCCATGCACTT
>NC_029781.3:62549299-62550991 GCF_000817695.3 Arachis duranensis
TTGTTGAAACCTTGTTGAGGTCTCTGTTGATCCTTCCATGAAAGATTTGGATGATTCCTCCATGAAGGATTGTAGGTGTTTCCATAGGGTTCTCCCATGTAATTCACCTCTTCTATTGAAGGGTTCTCAGGATCATATGCTTCTTCCTCAGATGAAGCCTCCTTAGTACTGCTTGGTGCATTTTGCATTCCAGACAGACTTTGAGAAATCATATTGACTTGTTGGGTCAATGTTTTGTTCTGAGCCAATATGGCATTCAGAGTGTCAATCTCAAGAACCCCTTTCTTCTGACTAGTCCCATTGTTCACAGGATTTCTTTTAGAAGTGTACATGAATTGGTTATTTGCAACCATTTCAATCAGCTCTTGAGCTTCAGTAGGCGTCTTCTTCAGATGAAGAGAGCCTCCAACAGAGCTATCCAAGGACATCTTGGACAGTTCAGAGAGACCATCATAGAAAATACCTATGATGCTCCATTCAGAAAGCATATCAGAAGGACACTTTCTGATTAATTGTTTGTATCTTTCCCAAGCTTCATAGAGGGATTCTCCTTCCTTCTGTCTGAAGGTTTGGACTTCCACTCTAAGCTTACTCAATTTTTGAGGTGGAAAGAACCTTGCCAAGAAGGCATTGACTAGCTTTTCCCAAGAGTCCAGGCTTTCTTTAGGTTGGGAGTCCAACCATGTCCTAGCTTTGTCTCTTACAGCAAAAGGGAATAGCATAAGTCTGTAGACCTCAGGGTCAACCCCATTAGTCTTGACAGTGTCACAGATTTGCAAGAACTCAGCTAAAAACTGATGAGGATCTTCCAGTGGAAGTCCATGGAACTTGCAATTCTGTTGCATTAGAGAAACTAATTTAGGCTTGAGCTCAAAGTTGTTTGCTCCAATGGCAGGGATAGAGATGCTTCTCCCATAGAAATCGGGAGTAGGTGCAGGAAAGTCACCCAGCACCTTCCTTGCATTGTTGGCATTGTTGTTGTTTTCGGCTGCCATGAGTTCTTCTTCCTTGGAGAATTCGGTCAGGTACTCTAAAGAGAGTTGTGCCTTAGCTTCTCTTAGCTTTCTCTTCAAGGTCGTTTCAGGTTCAGGATCAGCCTCAATAAGAATGCCTTTGTCTTTGCTCCTGCTCATAAGAAAGAGAAGAGAACAAGAAAATGTGGAATCCTCTATGTCACAGTATAGAGATTCCTTGAAGTGTCAGAGGAAAAGAAGAGTAGAAGACAGAAGTAGAAAATTCGAACTTATCACAGGAGATAGAGTTCGAATTTTGCATTAAGGAATAGTGTTAGTCCATAAATAGAAGGATGTGAGAAGAAGGGAAGTGATTTTCGAAAATTAAGGGAAAATTTTTGAAAACATTTTTGAAAAACATTACTTAATTTTCGAAAATGAAAGTGGGAAAGAAGTGAAGTGTTTTTTTTTTGAAAAAGATTTTGAAATTAGAAATCAAAAAGATTTGATTGAAAACTATTTTGAAAAAGATGTGGTTAAGAAAATATGATTAGTTTTAAAAAAGATGTGATTGAGAAGATATGATTTGAAAAAAACATTTTAAAAAGATTTGATTTTGAAAATTAAAAACTTGGCTAACAAGAAAAGATATGATTCAAACATTAAACCTTTCTCAACAGAAAAGGCATCATACTTGAAATGTTGAATCAAATCATTAATTGGTAGCAAGTATCTTTGA
>NC_029781.3:62567566-62567807 GCF_000817695.3 Arachis duranensis
GGTTGGTAAGAACTTCCCAACCTCTTCTTCGGATCTCATGTCGGATCTCCGGATATTCACCCTTTTTGAGTGAAAAAGGGAGCTCGGGGATCGCCTTTTTCAAGGCCACAACTTCATAGAAGTGGTCTTGATGCACCCTTGAGATGAATCTCTCCATCACCCATGACTCGGAAGTGGAAGCTTTTGCCTTCCCTTTCCTCTTTCTAGAGGTTTCTCCGGCCTTGGATGCCATAAATGGTTA
>NC_029781.3:62569119-62570033 GCF_000817695.3 Arachis duranensis
TCTGCCTAGACAAGTCATCCAGTTCTTTGGTGAGCAAAGGAGGTTCATCCTCCCAAGTCTTATTTCCAAATAACTTGTCATTTAGCTTCATGATTGCTCCAAGGTATTTAGCAACTTGCTCCTTAGTGACATACTCATCCTCTTCAGAGGAAGAATACTCATCAGGGCTCATGAATGGCAGAAGTAAGTCCAATGGAATCTCTATGGTCTCAGTTTGAGCCTCAGATTCCCATGATTCCTCATTGGGGAACTTATTGGAGGTCAGTGGACGTCCAGTGAGGCCTTCCTCAGTGGCGTTCGCTGCCTCTTCTTCCTCCCAAAATTCGGCCATGTTGATGGCCTTGCATTCTCCTTTTGGATTTTCTTCTGTATTGCTTGGAAGAGTACTAGGAGGGAGTTCAGTAATTTTCTTGCTCAGCTGACCCACTTGTGCCTCCAAATTTCTGATGGAGGACCTTGTTTCAGTCATGAAACTTTGAGTGATTTTGATTAGATCAGAGACCATGGTTGCTAAGTCAGAGGTATTCTGCTTAGAACTCTCTGTCTGTTGCTGAGAAGATGATGGAAAAGGCTTGCTATTGCTAAACCTGTTTCTTCCACCGTTATTGTTATTGAAACCTTGTTGAGGTCTCTGTTGATCCTTCCATGAGAGATTTGGATGATTCCTCCATGAAGGATTGTAGGTGTTTCCATAGGATTCTCCCATGTAATTCACCTCTTCCATTGAAGGGTTCTCAGGATCATAAGCTTCTTCCTCAGATGAAGCTTCCTTAGTACTGCTTGGTGCATTTTGCATTCCAGATAGACTTTGAGAAATCATATTGACCTGTTGAGTCAATATTTTGTTCTGAGCCAATAGGGCATTCAGAGCATCAATCTCAAGAACTCCTTTCTTCTGACTAGTCCCATTGTTC
>NC_029781.3:62571863-62572404 GCF_000817695.3 Arachis duranensis
AAAGATTAGAGTAAGAAATCATCAAGAATTATTTGAAGATCCTTAAGACACATGAATGAATGCATGTAATTGACACCAAACTTAAAATGACACATTAGACTCAAACAAGAAATTTTTGGGTTTTATGATTTTGTAAATTTTTTGTGATTTTTGAAAATTTAGTGGAAAATGGTATCAAAATTCTTAATGAGAATTCCAGGAATCATGCAATGCTAGTCTAAGACTTCGGTCCAGGAATTAGACATGGCTTCACAGCCAGCCAAGCTTTCAAAGAAAGCTTCGGTCCAAAACACTAGGCATGGCCAAAGGCCAGCCAAGCCTTAGCAGATCACTGCTCCAAAAGCAAGATTGATAAAAATCAACAAGCTTTTGTGATGATAAGTTGAAACCTCGGTCCAATGAGATTAGACATGGCTTCTCAGCCAGCCAGACTTCAACAAATCATCATGAAACTCTAGAATTCATCTTCAAGAATTTGGAAAAAAAATAAATACCTAATCTAAACAACAAGATGAACCGTCAGTTGTCCAAACTGAACAAT
>NC_029781.3:62572943-62574096 GCF_000817695.3 Arachis duranensis
AAGAACAAGCGGAATTGAATGGAAGAACAATAGTAATTGCATTAATACTCGAGGTACAGCAGAGCTCCACACCTTAATCTATGGTGTGTAGAAACTCCACCGTTGAAAATACATAAGAACAAGGTCTAGGCATGGCCGAATGGCCAGCCTCCCAATGATCTAAGATAGCATAAAAATGAAGATAGCTACCAAGTCTACAAATACAATAGTAAAAGGTCCTACTTATAGAGAACTAGTAGCCTAAGGTTTACAGAAATGAGTAAATGACATAAAAATCCGCTTCCGGGCCCACTTGGTGTGTGCTTGGGCTGAGAAATGAAGCATTTTCGTGTAGAGACTCTTCTTGGAGTTAAATGCCAGCTTTAGTGCCAGTTTGGGCGTTTAACTCCCATTTGGGTGCCAGTTACGGCGTTTAACGTTGGAAATCTTGAAGGTGACTTTGAACGCCGGTTTGGGCCATCAAATCTTGGGCAAAGTATGGACTATCATATATTTCTGGAAAGCCCAGAATGTCTACTTTCCAACGCCGTTGAGAGCGCGCCAATTGGGCTTCTGTAGCTCCAGAAAATCCACTTCGAGTGCAGGGAGGTCAGAATCCAACAGCATCTGCAGTCCTTTTTAGTCTCTGAATCAGATTTTTGCTCAGGTCCCTCAATTTCAGCCAGAAAATACCTGAAATCACAGAAAAACACACAAACTCATAGTAAAGTCCAGAAAAGTGAATTTTAACTAAAAACTAATAAAAATATACTAAAAAATAACTATATCATACCAAAAACATACTAAAAAACAATGCCAAAAAGCGTACAAATTATCCGCTCATCACCTCCCAACACCAAACTTAGAGTTTGAATGTGGGAGTTCAACACCAAACTTAGAATTTGGTTGTGGCCTCCCAACACCAAACTTAGAGTTTGACTGTGGGGGCTCTGTTTGACTCTGTTTTGAGAAAAGCTCTTCATGCTTCCTCTCCATGGTTACAGAGGGATATCCTTGAGCCTTAAACACAATGGATTCTTCATTCACATGAATGATCAATTCTCCTCTGTCAACATCAATCACAGCCTTTGCTATGGCTAGGAAGGGTCTGCCAAGGATGATGGATTCATCCATGCACTTCCCAGTCTCTAGGACTATGAAATCAGCAGGGATG
>NC_029781.3:62574206-62574966 GCF_000817695.3 Arachis duranensis
CCATCTCTAGTGAGATTTTTGCAGCTTGCACCTCAAAGATTCCTAGCTTCTCCATTACAGAGAGAGTCATGAGGTTTATGCTTGACCCTAGGTCACACAGAGCCTTCTTGAAGGTCATGGTGCCTACTGTACAAGGTATTGAGAACTTCCGAGGGTCCTGTCTCTTTTGAGGTAATCTCTGCCTAGTCAAGTCATCCAGTTCTTTGGTGAGCAAAGGGGGTTCATCCTCCCAAGTCTCATTACCGAATAACTTGTCATTTAGCTTCATGATTGCTCCAAGGTACTTAACAACTTGCTCTTCAGTGACATCTTCATCCTCTTCAGAGGAAGAATACTCATCAGAGCTCATGAATGGCAGAAGTAAATCCAATTGAATCTCTATGGTCTCAGTGTGAGCCTCAGATTCCCATGGTTCCTCATTAGGGAACTCATTGGAGGCTAGTGGACGTCCATTGAGGTCTTCCTCAGTGGTGCTCACTGCCTCTTCCTCCTCTCCAAATTCGGCCATCTTTATAGCCTTACACTCTCCTTTTGGATTCTATTCTGTATTGCTTGGAAGAGTACTAGGAGGGAGTTCAGTAACTTTCTTACTCAGCTGACCCACTTGTGCCTCCAAGTTTCTAATGGAGGACCTTGTTTCAGTTATGAAACTTTGAGTGGTTTTGATTAGATCAGAGACCATGGTTGCTAAGTCAGAGTGGCCCTGCTTAGAATTCTCTGTCTGTTCCTGAGAAGATGATGGAAAAGGCTTGCCATTGCT
>NC_029781.3:62575132-62577422 GCF_000817695.3 Arachis duranensis
TCACCTCTTCCATTGAAGGGTTCTCAAGATCATAAGCTTCTTCTTCAGATGAAGCGTCCTTAGTACTGCCTGGTGCAGCTTACATTACAGACAGACTTTGAGAAATCATATTGACTTGCTGAGTCAATATTTTGTTCTGAGCCAATATGGCATTCAGAGTATCAATCTCAAGAACTCCTTTCTTCTGATTCGTCCCATTGTTCACAGGGTTCCTTTCAGAAGTGTACATGAATTGGTTATTTGCAACCATTTCAATCAGTTCTTGAGCTTCTGCATGCGTCTTCTTCAGATGAAGAGATCCTCCAGCAGAGCTATCCAATGACATCTTGAACAGTTCAGACAGACCATCATAGAAGATACCTATGATGCTCCATTCAGAAAGCATGTCAGAAGGACATTTTCTAACACTTTCTGATCAATTGTTTGTATCTTTTCCAAGCTTCATAGAGGGATTCTCCTTCCTTCTGTCTGCAGGTTTGGACTTCCACTCTAAGCTTGCTCAATTTTTGAGGTGGAAAGAACTTTGCCAAGAAGGCATTGACTAGCTTTTCCCAAGAGTTCAGGCTTTCTTTAGGTTGTGAGTCCAACCATATCCTAGCTCTGTCTCTTACAGCAAAAGGGAATAGCATAAGTCTGTACACCTCAGGGTCAACCCCATTGGTCTTGACAGTGTCACAGATTTGCAAGAATTCAGCTAAAAACTGATGAGGATCTTCCAATGGAAGTCCATGAAACTTGCAATTCTGTTGCATTAGAGAAAGTAATTGAGGCTTAAGCTCAAAGTTGTTTGCTCCAATGGCAGGGATAGAGATGCTTCTCCCATAGAAGTCGGGAATAGGTGCAGTAAAGTCACCCAGCACCTTCCTTGCATTATTGGCATTGTTGTTGTTTTCGGCTGCCATGTCTTCTTCCTGTTTGAAGATTTCTGTTAGGTCTTCTACAGAGAGTTGTGCTTTAGCTTCTCTTAGATTTCGCTTCAAGGTCCTTTCAGGTTCAGGGTCAGCCTCAACAAGAATGCTTTTGTCTTTGCTCCTGCTCATATGAAAGAGAAGAGAACAAGAAAATACGGAATCCTCTATGTCACAGTATAGAGATTCCTTGAGGTGTCAGAGGAAAAAGAAAAATAGAAGGAAGGGGTAGAAGAATTCGAACTTAGAAAGATAGAGTTTGAATTGTGCATGTTAGTCCATAAATAGAAGGATGTGAGAAGAGGGGAAGAAATTTTCGAAAATAAATTAAAAAGATTTTAAAAACATTTTGAAAAATTGAAGAAAGATTTTCGAAATTAAAGTTGAAAAAGAAATAAAGTGATTTTTGAAAAAGATTTTAAAATTAGAAATCAAAAAGATATGATTGAAAACTTATTTTGAAAAAGATGTGATTAAAAAGATATGATTGAGAAGATATGATTGAAAAATAATTTAAAAAGATTTGATTTTTAAAATTAATGACTTGGCTAACAAGAAAAGATATGATTCAAACATTAAACCTTTCTCAACAGAAAAGGCAACATACTTGAATTGTTGAATCAAATCATCAATTGTTAGCAAGTATTTTTGAAAACGAAAAGAAATTGATTTTGAAAATATATGATTGAAAAGATATGATATGAAAAAGATTTGATTTTGAAAAATTTTGAAAACTTGAAAAAAAATCTGCATTAAAAACAAAATCTTCCCTCTTGTGCCAACCACCATTCTGGCGTTTAACGCCCAAAGCTCTACCTTTTTGGGCGTTAAATGCCCAGCCAGGCACCCTGGCTGGCGTTTAAACGCCAGTTTTCCTTCCTCACTGGGCGTTTTGAACGCCCAGCTTTTTCTGTGTAATTCCTCTGCTGAATGTTCTGAATCTTCAATTCTCTGTATTATTGACTTGAAAAGACACAAATTAAAAATTTTTCGGATTTTTAATAATGAGGAATAATCAAAATGCAACTAAAATCAAATAAACAATGCATGCAAGACACCAAACTTAGAAGTTTGTATACTACTGACACTAACAAATTGAGAATGCATATGAGAAACAACAAAACACACAAAACAAGAGAATTTAAACATCAGAGCAAGTAAATCATCAAGAACAACTTGAAGATCAATGAAGACACATGAACAATGCAAGTAGAACAGAAACATGCAATCGACACCAAACTTAAAATGAGACACTAGACTCAAATAAGAAATATTTTTAGTTTTTATGATTTTGTAAAATTTTTTTTGGATTTTTTTTCGAAAATTATATGGAGAAGAAAATAAAGAGATTCAAAATTTTTAATAAGAATTCCAGGAATCAT
>NC_029781.3:62577513-62582727 GCF_000817695.3 Arachis duranensis
ACATCACCTTGAAACACTAGAATTCATTCTTAAAAATTCTGAAAAATACCTAATCTAAGCAACAAGATGAACCGTCAGTTGCAACCAACACCAAACTTAGAGTTTGACTGTGGGGGTTCAACACCAAACTTAGAATTTGGTTGTGGCCTCCCAATACCAAACTTAGAGTTTGACTGTGGGGCTCTGTTTGACTCTGTTTTGAGAGAAGATTTTCATGCTTCTTCCCTTTCCTGTCTGCAAGCCATGGTACTTCCTGAATGGCGAAGAGTTGCTCATCCAGAAAGGTTTCAGAGATCTCAGTAGGAGGGTGGGGCGCTCCTGCTACTGGTTATCCGGGACAGGTGATCAGCTACTTGATTCTCTGTCCCTTTTCTGTCTCTTATTTCTATATCAAACTCTTGCAGAAGCAACACCCATCTTATGAGCCTGGGATTTGAATCCTGCTTTGTGAGTAGATATTTAAGAGCAGCATGGTCAGTGTACACAATCACTTTTGATCCTACTAGATAGGATCTAAACTTGCCAATGGTATAAACCACTGCAAGTAACTCTTTTTCTGTGGTTGTGTAATTCTTCTGTGCATCATTTAAAACACGGCTAGCATAATAAATGATGTGCAGAAGCTTGTTATGCCTCTGTCCTAACACTGCACCTATCTTGTGAAAAACTTGATGCACGAAATTGTGATCATCAATGGCGCTATCAACATGGTACGCTCAATTGCAATCTCAACTCTTTATCACAACTTTGCACAACTAACCAGCAAGTGCACTGGGTCGTCCAAGTAATAAACCTTATGCGAGTAAGGGTCAATCCCACGGAGATTGTTGGTATGAAGCAAGCCATGGTTATCTTGTAAATCTCAGTCAGGCAGATTCAAATGGTTATGAATGATTTATTAATAAAGCATAATATAAAGATAGAGATACCTATGTAATTCATTGGTGAGAATTTCAGATAAGCGTATGGAGATGCTTTGTCCCTTCCGTCTCTCTGCTTTCCTACTGTCTTCATCCAATCCTTCTTACTCCTTTCCATGGCAAGCTGTATGTAGGGTTTCACTGTTGTCAGTGGCTACCTCCCATCCTCTCAGTGAAAATGTTCAATGCGCTTTGTCACAGCACGGCTATTCAGCTGTCGGTTCTCATAGCTTATACCGCGAAGATTCCGATTAAGGAACCCAAGAGATAAACATTCAAGCCTTGTTTGCTTGTAGAACGGAAGTGGTTGTCAGGGACGCGTTCATAAGTGAGAATGATGATGAGCGTCACATAATCATCACATTCATCATGTTCTTGGGTGCGAATGAATATCTTAGAACAAGAATAAGCTGAATTAAATAAAAGAACAATAGTAATTGCATTATTACTCGAGGTACAACAGAGCTCCACACCTTAATCTATGGTGTCTAGAAACTCCACCGTTGAAAATACATAAGAACAAGGTCTAGGCATGGCCGAATGGCCAGCCTCCCATAGAGGGTTCAATCATAAAAACATGATCAAAAGATTAAAAATACAATAGTAAAAGGTCCTACTTATAGAGAACTAGTAGCCTAGGGTTTACAGAAATGAGTAAATGACATAAAAATCCACTTCTGGGCCCACTTGGTGTGTGCTTGGGCTGAGCATTGAAGCATTTTCGTGTAGAGACTCTTCTTGGAGTTAAACGCCAGCTTTTGTGTCAGTTTGGGCGTTTCACTCCCGTTCTTGTGCCAGATCCGGCGTTTAACGCCGGGCAGTTTTGAGCTGATTTGGAACACCGGTTTGGGCCATCAAATCTCGGGCAAAGTATGGACTATTATACATTGCTGGAAAGCCCAGGATGTCTACTTTCCAACGCAGTTGAGTGCGCGCCAATTGGGCTTCTGTAGCTCCAGAAAATCCACTTCGAGTGCAGGGTGATAAACCCCCATTTTGACGGTTTATATTGTATTGATTTTAGGAGATTTTATGACCTTTTACCCACATTTATCCATTGAAATAGCATGGTTTTATAACTTCTCCTTTAATTGTGCTTAAGAGTGAAAACATGCTTTTTAGGTCTTAAAATAAATAAATTCAATTCACCTTGATTCCATTAGATGCCTTGATATGTTTGTTAAGTGACTTAAGGTTTAGGAGGCAAAGCTTGGACCAAGGGAATGAAAGAAAAGCATGTAGAAATGGAGAACTCATAGAGAAATAAAGGAAACGCAAAAGCAGTCAAGCCGACCTCTTCGCACTTAATCGACCATAACTTGAGCTACAGAGGTCCAAATGATGCGGTTCCAGTTGAGTTGAAAAGCTAACATCCGGGGCTTCGAAACGATATAAGATTTGCCATAGTTGCATTGCGCATAGGGGCGCGCACGCACACGGTATGTGGACGCACCGATGGTGGCACATGACCCACTTAATGCAACACGTGGCCAGCAATTTTAGAAGCCTTGTGGGCCCAATCCAACTCATTTCTGATGCTATTTAAGCCAAGGATTGAAGAGGAATCAACATACTTGTCATCATTAGTCATAGTTTAGTTTTAGAAGTAGTTAGAAGTAGTTTTTAGAGAGAGAAGCTCTCACTTCTCTCTAGAATTAGGATTAGGAATTAGGGTTAGATTAGGATCTCATAGTTCTAGGTTTAATTCAAGTCTCCTTCTACTTCTACCTTCAATTGATGATTGCTACACTTTGGTTCTTCTTTCTATCCCTATCCTCTTGTTGTAATTTCTCTTATTTTGTTTCTAGGTTTTATAATTGAGATATTTTTGTTCTTTTGTTTTCTTTTAATAATGCAATTTGAGATAATTCATGTGATTGTGATGTTGTTGATTGTTGTTTTGTTAATTCTTTGTAATTGTTAGTTGTTGATTCCTTTTTTTTCTTACAAATAAAAATGCTTTCTTTCATTACCCTCCAAGTGTTTGATGAAATGCTTGAGAGGATGTTAGAGTAGAATTCTATGTTCTTGGCTTGAGAAGGTGACTTAGGATTTCTTAAGTCACTAGTGTCCAATTGATTGATAGTTGATAGCCATTAACTCTAGCCTTCATTAATCCAATTAGTGGAAAGCTAGGATTTATGGACTAGGATTGATATAACTCACTTGACTTTCCTTTGTTAATTGATTTAAGGATGACTAAGTGGGATTAATACTTGCAACTACCATACTTGTGGCTAGTGATAATGATGAAGACCCTTGACAACCAAACCTTGCCAAGACCATTTTGTTAATAAAGTTTTCTTACCATTTACTATTCATATTTCTCATCCAAAACCCCAAAATAAACAAGGCCATAACCAATAACAAGAACACTACCCTACAAGTCCTTTAAGAGACGACCCGAGGTTTAAATACTTCGGTTTATAGATTTTAGGGGTTTGTACTTGTGACAAACAAATTTTTGTATGAAAGGATTATTGTTGGTTTAGAGACTATACTTTACAACGAGATTTCATTAGTGAAATTCTAAACCGTCAAAAATCAATTCATCACAGGGAGGTCAGAATCCAACAGCATCTGCAGTTTTTTTCAGCCTCTGAATCAGATTTTTGCTCAGGTCCCTCAATTTCAGCCAGAAAATACCTGAAATCACAGAAAAACACACAAACTTATAGTAAAGTCCAGAAAAGTGAATTTTAACTAAAAAATAATAAAAATATAGTAAAAACTAACTAAAACATACTAAAAACATACTAAAAACAATGCCAAAAAGCGTACAAATTATCCACTCATCACAACACCAAACTTAAATTGTTGCTTGTCCTCAAGCAACTGAAGATCAAATAAGATAAAAAGAAGAGAATATGCAATGAATTCCAAAAACATCTATGAAGATCAGTATTAATTAGATGAGTGGGGCTTTTAGCTTTTTGCCTCTGAACAGTTTTGGCATCTCACTTTATCCTTTGAAATTCAGAATGATGGGCTTCTATAGAAACTCAGAATCTAAATAGTGTTATTGATTCTCCTTGTTAGGTATGATGATTCTTGAACATAGCTACTTTATGAGTCTTGGCTGTGGCCCAAAGCACTCTGTCTTCCAGTATTACCACCGGATAAATACATGCCACAGATACATAACTGGGTGAACCTTTTCAGATTGTGACTCAGCTTTGCAAGAGTCCCCAATTAGAGGTGTCCAGGGTTCTTTAGCACACTCTTTTTGCCTTGGATCACAACTTTATTATTTCTTTTTCTTTTCCCTTTTTTTTCGTTTTTTCTTTCTCTTTTTTTTTTTGAATTCACTGCTTTTTCTTGCTTCAAGAATCATTTTTGTGATTTTTCAGATCCTCAGTAACATGTCTCCTTTTTCATCATTCATTCAAGAGCCAACATTCATGAACAACAAATTCAAAAGACATATGCACTGTTCAAGCATACATTCAGAAACCAAAGTATTGCCACCACATCAAAATAATTAATCTATTATAAAATTTAAAATTCATGCAATTCTTCTCTTTTTCAATTGAGAACATTTTTTATTTAAGAAAGGTGATGGATTCATAGGACATTCATAACTTTAAGGCATAGACACTAAGACACTAATGATCATAAGACACAAACATGGATAAACATAAGCATGAAAATTTCGAAAAACAAGAAAATAAAGAACAAGGAAGTTAAAGAACGGTTCCACCTTAGTGATGGCGGCTTGTTCTTCCTCTTGAAGATCTTATGGAGTGCTTGAGCTCCTCAATGTCTCTTCCTTGCCTTTGTTGCTCCTCTCTCATGATTATTTGATCTTCTCTAATTTCATGGAGGAGGATGGAATGTTCTTGATGCTCCACCCTTAGTTGTCCCATGTTGGAACTCAATTCACCTAGGGAGGTGTTGATTTGCCCCCAATAGTTTTGTGGAGGAAAGTGCATCCCTTGAGGCATCTCAGGGATATCATGATGAGTGGGGTCTCTTGTTTGCTCCATCCTTTTCTTAGTGATGGGCTTGTCTTCATCAATGAGGGTGTCTCCCTCTATGTCAACTCCAACTGAATAACAGAGGTGAAAAATGAGATGAGGGAAGGCTAACCTTGCCAAGGTAGAGGACTTGTCCACCACCTTATAAAGTTCTTGGGATATGACCTCATGAACTTCTATTTCCTCTCCAATCATGATGCTAGGAATCATGATAGCCCAGTCTATAGTAACTTCAGACCGGTTACTAGTGGGAAAAATTGAGCGTTGGATAAACTCCAACCATCCCCTAGCCATGGGCTTGAGGTCATGCCTTCTCA
>NC_029781.3:62582818-62586819 GCF_000817695.3 Arachis duranensis
TGTTCATCTCCTTGCATCATGGGCAAGTTGAATGCCAACCTTACATTTTCCGGACTGAAATCTAAGTATTTCCCCCGAACCATTGTAAGCCAATTCTTTGGGTCCGGGTTCACACTTTGATCATGGTTCTTGGTGATCCATGCATTGGCATAGAACTCTTGAACCATTAAGATTCCGACTTGTTGAATGGGGTTGGTAAGAACTTCCCAACCTCTTCTTCGGATCTCAAGCCGGATCTCCAGATATTCACTCTTATTGAGTTTGAAAGGGACCTCGGGGATCACTTTCTTCATGGCCACAACTTCATAGAAGTGGTCTTGATGCACCTTTGAGATGAATCTCTCCATCTCCCACGACTCGGAGGTGAAAGCTTTTGCCTTCCCTTTCCTCTTTTTAGAGGTTTCTCCGGCCTTAGATGCCATAAATAGTTATGGAAAAACAAAAAGCAATGTTTTTACCACACTAAACTTAGAAGGTTTGCTCGTCCTCGAGCAAAAGAAGAAAGAAGAGAGTAAAAGAAGAAGAAATAGAGGAGATGGAGATGGCGTTGTGGTTCAGCCAAGGGGGAGAAGTAGTGTTTAGGTTGTGTGAAAATGAAGGAGTGAAGATGGGTTTATATAGGAGTGGAGAGGGGGTGTATGGTTCGGCGATTATGGGTGGGTTTGGGAGGGAAAGTGGTTTGAATTTGAATGGTGAGGTAGGTGGGGTTTTATGAAGGATGGATGTGAATGGTGAAGAGAATAATGGGATTTGATAGGTGAGGGGTATTTGGGGAAGAGGTATTGAGGTGATTGGTGAATGGGTGAAGAAGAGAGAGTGTGGTGGGGTAGGTGGGATCCTGTGGGATCCACAGATCCTGAGGTGTCAAGGAAAATTCATCCCTGCACCAAGTGACGAGCAAAAATGCTCTCTATGCCAATTCTGGTGTTAAACGCCGGGCTGGTGCCCATTTCTAGCGTTTAACGCCAACTTCCTGCCCTTTCCTGGCATTTGACGCCGGTCTGGTGCCCCTTTCTGGCGTTAAACGCCCAGAATGGTGCTAGACTGGGCGTTAAACGCCCATTTGCTGCCCTTATTGGCGTTTAAACGCCAGGAAGTTTTCCTCCAGGGTGTGCTATTTTTTTCTGTTTTTCATTCTCTTTTTGCTTTTTCAATTGATTTTGTGACTTCCCATGATCATCAACCTACAGAAAACATAAAATAACAAAAGGAAAATAGATAAATATAACATTGGGTTGCGTCCCAACAAGCGCTTCTTTAATGTTAGTAGCTTGATATTGGGCTCTCATGGAGCCTCACAGATACTCAGAGCAATGTTGGAACCTCCCAACACCAAACTTAGAGTTTGAATGTGGGGGTTCAACACCAAACTTAGAATTTGGTTGTGGCCTCCCAACACCAAACTTAGAGTTTGACTATGGGGGCTCTGTTTGACTCTGTTTTGAGAGAAGCTCTTCATGCTTCCTCTCCATGGTTACAGAGGGATATCTTTGTGCCTTAAACACAAGGGATTCTTCATTCACTTGAATGATCAATTCTCCTCTATCAACATCAATCACAGTCTTTGCTGTGGTTAGGAAGGGTCTGCCAAGGATGATGGATTCATCCATGCACTTCCCAGTCTCTAGGACTATGAAATCAGCAGGGATGTAATGGTCTTCAATCTTTACCAGAACATCCTCTACAAGTCCATAAGCTTGTTTTCTTGAATTGTCTGCCATTTCTAGTGAGATTCTTGCAGCTTGTACCTCAAAGATCCCTAGCTTCTCCATTACAGAGAGAGGCATGAGGTTTATGCTTGACCCTAGGTCACACAGAGCCTTCTTGAAGGTCATGGTACCTACTGTACAAGGTATTGAGAACTTCCCAGGGTCCTGTCTCTTTTGAGGTAATCTCTGCCTAGTCAAGTCATCCGGTTCTTTGGTGAGCAAAGGGGGTTTATCCTCCCAAGTCTCATTACCAAATAACTTGTCATTTAACTTCATGATTGCTCCAAGGTATTTAGCAACTTGCTCTTCAGTGACATATTCATCCTTTTCAGAGGAAGAATACTCATCAGAGCTCATGAATGGCAGAAGTAAATCCAATGGAATCTCTATGGTCTCAGTGTGACCCTCAAATTCCCATGGTTCCTTATTAGGGAACTCATTGGAGGCCAGTGGACGTCCATTGAGGTCTTCCTCAGTGGCGCTCACTACCTCTTCCTCCTCTCCAAATTCGGCCATGTTTATGGCCTTACACTCTCCTTTTGGATTCTCTTCTATATTGCTTGGAAGAGTACTAGGAAGGAGTTCAGTAACTTTCTTACTCAGCTGACCCACTTGTGCCTCCAAGTTTCTAATGGAAGACCTTGTTTCAGTCATGAAACTTTGAGTGGTTTTGATTAGATCAGAGACCATGGTTGCTAAGTCAGAGTGACCCTGCTTAGAATTCTCTGTCTGTTGCTGAGAAGATGATGGAAAAGGCTTGCCATTGCTAAACCTGTTTCTTCCACCATTATTATTGTTGAAACTTTGTTGAGGTCTCTGTTGATCCTTCCATTAGAGATTTGGATGATTTCTCCATGAAGGATTATAGGTGTTTCCATAGGGTTCTCCCATGTAATTCACCTCTTCCATTGAAGGGTTCTCAAGATCATAAGCTTCTTCTTCAGATGAAGCGTCCTTAGTATTGCCTGGTGCAGCTTACATTCCAGACAGACTTTGAGAAATCATATTGACTTGCTGAGCCAATATTTTGTTCTGAGCCAATATGGCATTCAGAGTATCAATCTCAAGAACTCCTTTCTTCTGATTCGTCCCATTGTTCACCGGATTCCTTTCAGAAGTGTACATGAATTGGTTATTTGCAACCATTTCAATCAGTTCTTGAGCTTCTGCATGCGTCTTCTTCAGATGAAGAGATCCTCCAGCAGAGCTATCCAATGACATCTTGGACAGTTCAGACAGACCATCATAGAAGATACCTATGATGCTCCATTCAGAAAGCATGTCAGAAGGACATTTTCTGATCAATTGTTTATATCTTTCCCAAGCTTCATAGAGGGATTCACCTTCCTTCTGTCTAAAGGTTTGGAGTTCCACTCTAAGCTTACTCAATTTTTGAGGTGGAAAGAACTTTACCAAGAAGGCATTAACTAGCTTTTCCCAAGAGTTCAGGCTTTTTTTAGGTTGTGAGTCCAACCATATCCTAGCTCTGTCTCTTACAGCAAAAGGTAATAGCATAAGTCTGTACACCTCAGGGTCAACCCCATTGGTCTTGGCAGTGTCATAGATTTGCAAGAATTCAGCTAAAAACTGATGAGGATTTTCCAATGGAAGTCCATGAAACTTGCAATTCTGTTGCATTAGAGAAAGTAATTGAGGCTTAAGCTCAAAGTTGTTTGCTCCAATAGCAGGGATAGAGATGCTTCTCCCATAGAAGTCGGGAATAGGTGCAGTAAAGTCACCCAGCACCTTCCTTGCATTGTTGGCATTGTTGTTGTTTTCGGCTGCCATGTCTTCTTCCTGTTTGAAGATTTCTGTTAGGTCCTCTACAGAGAGTTGTGCTTTAGCTTCTCTTAGCTTTCGCTTCAAGGCCCTTTCAGGTTCAGGGTCAGCCTCAACAAGAATGCTTTTGTCTTTGCTCCTGCTCATATGAAAGAGAAGAGAACAAGAAAATATGGAATCCTCTATGTCACAGTATAGAGATTCCTTGATGTGTCAGAGGAAAAAGAAAAATAGAAGGAAGAGGTAGAAGAATTCAAACTTAGAAAGATAGAGTTCGAATTGTGCATGTTAGTCCATAAATAGAAGGATGTGAGAAGAGGGGAAGAAATTTTCGAAAATAAATTAAAAAGATTTTAAAAACATTTTGAAAAATTGAAGAAAGATTTTCGAAATTACAGTTGACAAAGAAATAAAGTGATTTTTGAAAAAGATTTTAAAATTAGAAATCAAAAAGATATGATTGAAAACTTATTTTGAAAAAAAAAGATGTGATTAAAAAGATATGATTGAAAA
>NC_029781.3:62586928-62587256 GCF_000817695.3 Arachis duranensis
ATTCAAACATTAAACCTTTCTCAACAGAAAAGGCAACATACTTGAAATGTTGAATCAAATCATCAATTGTTAGCAAGTATTTTTGAAAACGGAAAGAAATTGATTTTGAAAATATATGATTGAAAAGATATTATTTGAAAAAGATGTGATTTCGAAAAATTTTGAAAACTTGAAAAAAAATCTGCATTAAAAACAAAATCTTCCCTCTTGTGCCATCCTGGTGTTAAACGCCCAGAATGGTATCCATTCTGGCATTTAACGCCCAAAGCTCTACCCTTTTGGGCGTTAAACGCCCAGCCAGGCACCCTAGCTGGCGTTTAAACGCCAG
>NC_029781.3:62587485-62595929 GCF_000817695.3 Arachis duranensis
GCATGCAAGACACCAAACTTAGAAGTTTGTATACTACTGACACTAACAAATTGAGAATGCATATGAGAAACAACAAAACAAACAAAACAAGAGAATTTAAAGATCAGAGCAAGTAAATCATCAAGAACAACTTGAAGATCAATGAAGACACATGAACAATGCAAGTAGAACAGAAACATGCAATCGACACCAAACTTAAAATGAGACACTGACTCAAACAAGAAATATTTTTAGTTTTTATGATTTTGTAAAATTCTTTTTTGGATTTTTTTTCGAAAATTATATGGAGAAGGAAATAAAGAAATTCAAAATTTTTAATAAGAATTCCAGGAATCATGCAATGATCATCAATGGCGCCATCAACATGGTACGCTCAATTGCAATCTCAACTCTTTATCACAACTTCGCACAACTAACCAGCAAGTGCACTGGGTCGTCCAAGTAATAAACCTTACGCGAGTAAGGGTCGATCCCACAGAGATTGTTGGTATGAAGCAAGCTATGGTTATCTTGTAAATCTCAGTCAGGCAGATTCAAATGGTTATGAATGATTTATGAATAAAGCATAATATAAAGATAGAGATACCTATGTAATTCATTGGTGAGAATTTCTGATAAGCGTATGGAGATGCTTTGTCCCTTCCGTCTCTCTGCTTTCCTACTGTCTTTATCCAATCCTTCTTACTCCTTTCCCTGGCAAGCTGTATGTAGGGTTTCACTGTTGTCAGTGGCTACCTCTCATCCTCTCAGTGAAAATGTTCAACGAGCTCTGTCACAGCACGGCTATTCAACTGTCTGTTCTCGATCATGTCGGAATAGAATCCAGTGATTCTTTTGCGTCTGTCACTAACGCCCCACAATCGCGAGTTTGATGCTCATCACAGTCATTCAATCCTTGAATCCTACTCAGAATACCACAGACAAGGTTTAGACCTTCCGGATTCTCTTGAATGCCGCCATCAATTCTAGCTTATATCACGAAGATCCCGATTAAGGAATCCAAGAGATAAACATTCAAGCATTGTTTGCTTTTAGAACGGGAGTGGTTGTCAGGCACGCGTTCATAAGTGAGAATGATGATGAGTGTCACATAATCATCACATTCATCATGTTCTTGGGTGCAAATGAATATCTTAGAACAAGAATAAGCCGAATTGAATAGAAGAACAATAGTAATTGCATTAATACTCGAGGTACAGCAGAGCTCCACACCTTAATCTATGGTGTGTAGAAACTTCACCGTTGAAAATATATAAGAACAAGATCTAGGGATGGCCGAATGGCCAGCCTCCCATAGAGGGTTCAATCATAAAAACATGATCAAAAGATTAAAAATACAATAGTAAAAGGTCCTACTTATAGAGAACTAGTAGCCTAGGGTTTACAGAAATGAGTAAATGACATAAAAATCCACTTCCGGGCCCACTGGTGTGTGCTTGGGCTGAGTATTGAAGCATTTTCGTGTAAAGACTCTTCTTGGAGTTAAACGCCAGCTTTTGTGCCAGTTTGGGCGTTTAACTCCCATTCTTGTGCCAGTTCTGGCGTTTTATGCCAGAATTCTTGAGCTGACTTGGAACGCCTGTTTGGGCCATCAAATCTCGGGCAAAGTATGAACTATTATACATTGCGGAAAAGCCCAGGATGTCTAATTTCCAACGCAATTGAGAGCGTCCCAATTGGGCTTCTGTAGCTCCAGAAAATTTACTTCGAGTGCAGGGAGGTCAGAATCCAACAGCATCTGCAGTCCTTTTCAGCCTCTAAATCAGATTTTTGCTCAGGTCCCTCAATTTCAGCCAGAAACTTCCTGAAATCATAGAAAAACACACAAACTCATAGTAAAGTCCAGAAAAGTGAATTTTAACTAAAAACAAATAAAAATATAGTAAAAACTAACTAAAACATACTAAAAACATACTAAAAACATACTAAAAACAATGCCAAAAAGCGTACAAATTATCCGCTCATCAATTAGCTAAGTTGGTTCACCAACAAGGTATACAGGCAACTAGATATTCTGAATTATATGCTTGAAGCACATTCTGTGAGACTAGCTAAACAACAAGATCCTAATAAGAAAAAGGAAAAGAACAGTGAGAGTTTGAAAAAGAAAGAAAAAGAATAAGAAATAAGGCTAGGCACCAAGGGTTTGAATCTTGAGGCATGTGTCTGTGGTGTTCTTGTACAAAGGATCTGCTTGGATGAATAAGTTCTCAGGAGTGCTTCATCACTTGGTAACTTGGGTTAACTAACCCAGGATTATCAGCTGAAAATCCACTATCAAGAGCCACATTGCTACAAAACACTTAGTAACCCAAAGAGGTGCTGAAAACCAAGGCCTCAAGAAAAGAAAATAACAAACCATATGCCTGTGGTGTGCATGTATGGGGGAGAGAGACTTGAAGGAGTAGGTCCTTAGGGGTGTCTCAACACCTAGCACCTTGAACATACTGGTTCGGGAGTGTTGGCTGAAAGCTTATCTTAAAGAGTCACCCCCTCACAAAGCACTTAGTCTAAAAGAATGCAATAAACCCTGAAAAGAAAGGGGGATCAATGAATAAGGATCTCATAGGATGCAATCAAGCGAGTATTCAAAAGCATGATAAGGACCTGAAAACTAGTAAAGGAATGAACCTAAGTTGTTATGCATGAAACCCCATAAACCAAGAACTTGACTTCTATAATAAGGACTTATTTCTCTTGTTCTTTCATTATCATTCTTATGCTTCAGTACTTGCTTAAGGACAAGCAAGCTTTAAGTCTGGTGCTGTGATGCCAGGGCATCTTGGTTAGTTTCACTGACCTTTTCTTTACTGTTTTAGCGTAGTTTCATGCATTTTCTTAGTAAATAAGTAAGTTTTGGGTAAAAATACACTTACATCTTGATTCAAGCAAACATTGTGAACATTACATGATTTCATGAGAATTATGCATGAATTAAATGATAAAATGGATTATGCATGATATCATGACTTGCAACAGAGCTTTGATGCACCCTTTTTGTTTGATTTCAGGACAAAGGAAGCAAAGAAGAGCCACGTTAGTCGCCACGTTAGTCTCACTAATGTGACAACTAACATGGAATGGGAGCAAGCTTGCAGCGTTAGTGGAAAAGTTATCATCAATAACGCCTTCGAAAGCCATCATAACCCACGTTAGTTGCAATGTTAGTTACATTAACGTGGGAACTAACGTTGAAGGAAATGGAAGCTCCAACGTTAGTGGTAAAAGTAAACACTACTAACGTTCCAAAAGGCCACACATAGCCATGTTAAGAGTCACGTTAATTCAATTAACGTGAACTCTAACGTGGAATAAAGAAGAGATCGCCAACGTTAGTGACACTCACCTTTGTCACTAACGCTGGATCAGGCCTAGATTGGCTACGTTAGTGGTCACGTTAAGACCACTAACGTGAATGGTAATGTGGAGCAATGAATGATGGGCCAATGTCAGTGACACTAACCTTTGTCACTAACGTTGGAGATGGCAAACACAACCACGTTAGTGGTCACATTAACGCCATTAACGTGAAAAGAAGGGGTGTTTTGAAGCGTTAGTGACAAAGGTGAGTGTCACTAATGCCCTCGAGCTTGGGCATGCCCACGTTAAGGGCCACGCTAGTTATACTAACGTGGATCATTAACGTGGGAAAGAGGGACAAGGAGTAACGTTATTGGTAAAAGTGAGTGCCAATAATGCTTGCGAAGGGCTAAGAGGCTACGTTAGTGGTCACGTTAGTACCACTAACGTTGAATGTTAACATGGATCAACTGATTTGGAATGCTAGTGACAAAGTTATTGTCACTAACACTTTCGAACCCAAGTTTACACCTAACGTTAACACCACTAACGTCCTAACTAATGTCCTACCATGCTTGACTCGCATTCTTTCTGCAAGCAAAGCTGAGCCCACTGAAGACTGTAACTACTTCAACTAAAGATCAAGGGCCCATATCCAAGACTTGAAGAGCTAAGTAAAAGATCAAAAGAGTAGTATATATAGAAAGTAGTTTTGAACTATAAGGGGGCTGGGCATTATTGGGAACTACATTCTGTATATTTACTTTTCCTGCAAATTCTACTTTACTTTTCAGAATGCACTCTTCTTTATCATCTTCCATTTTCAGAGCTATGAACAACTAAACCCTTTTTCATTGGGTTAGGAAGCTCTGTTGTAATTTGATGGATCAATTATAGTTTTCATTCTTCTTCCTCATTCCTTTCTCTTGATTTACTAGAAAGCTTTCAATCGTAAATCAATTGGTTTGTTGTCTTGGAAAAGAAACTCTCCATAATTGGATCTCCTCTAAGCCTTGAAAAAGGGATGAGGAGATCATGCTAGAATTGCTTTCTCATGTTGGACCAAATTGGAGTCTGGATGGATATAGTGACATATAATCCTACCAACACTTTGATTTGGAAATGCATGTGGTATAATCAGTGACCATACTTCATCTCTTATCATGAGCAATTAAATCAAGGAATTGGGCAATTGTTCAAGCTTAGAGAGATTGGGTTGCCAAAGAATTTGGATCCAATCACTTAAGATTGCCAAGGAGATCAATGAATGCATTGATTGAGGAAGAGATGAGAATGACCTTGATCCGGAGAATGCAACATCTCCTAAGCCCAATGAATCCCCCATTTCTGATCTTACCCATTCTCTTTACCTTTTGCCATTTACTTTTATGTTCATCTCCCCAAATCCCCATTTAAGATTCTGCAATTTACTTTCTGCAATTTATATTCCGCCGTTTATTTCCAGCATTTACATTTTCTGTCATTTGCTTTCCCCCCATTTAATTTTTTATGTTTATCAACTCAACTTCTGCTTAGCTCAACTAGAACATTCCTCCAATTAAAGTTGCTTGACCAATCAATCCCTGTGAGATTCGACCTCACTCTATTGTGAGTTTTTACTTGACGACAATTCGGTATACTTGCCGAAGGAAAATTTGTTGAGAGACAAGTTTTCGTGCATTAAGTTTACGGCGTCGTTGCCGGGGATTGATTTTGTATCGACAATGATTTAGTTGGAGGATAACTAGATTGAAAAATTTTCTTTGTTTTGATTATTTCATCTTAGTCATTTACTTCCAGTTTAGCTATTTCATTTCCTTTTTCTATCTTCTTCATCTTTTTTCCGTGCTATCTACAATTTAGTTCACTAACCCACTAATATTGCACCATTCGCACTAACAGCCATTCTAACAAGAGTAATTTTTTCATTTATTTTCTTTCTTGCTTTTTACTTTTTTGGTTGTATGACAGGTAGAAGAAGCAGAGCTTCAACTTCCTTTGATTCTGAACCCGAGAGGACCTTCCTTAGATTAAGGAGGGAAGCAAGAGGGAAGAGAGTCGTTGGTGCTAAGAAAGAGGAGGAGTATTTTGAAATAGACATGGAGGAGAATATGGAGAACCACCATGAAGAAGAAGCTCACAACCATGCCAGAGAAGGCCCAGTGAATCATACTGGACAAGAGAGAAGAGTTCTAGGCTCTTACATCAACCCAAACCCAGGAAATTGTGGGAGTAGCATTCAAAAGCCAACCATACATGCCAATAACTTTGAACTAAAGCCCCAGCTCATCACCCTCGTTCAGAACAACTGTGCATTCGGAGGAAGCGCCCAAGAAGACCCCAATCAACATCTAACCACCTTCCTAAGGATATATGATACTGTTAAGTTTAATGGTGTTCATCTTGACACCTATAGACTGCTTTTATTTCCCTTTTCACTTAGGGATAAAGCATCTAAATGGCTGGAATCTTTCCCGAAGGAGAGTTTAACAACGTGGGAAGATGTGGTGAACAAATTCTTGGCGAGATTTTACCCTTCTCAAAGAATCAACAGGTTGAGAGCTGAGGTACAAACCTTCAGGCAACAAGATGGTAAAACTCTCTATGAGGCATGGGAGAGGTTTAACGACTTAACAAGAAGGTGCCCACCAGACATGTTCAATGAATGGGTGCAACTACACACTTTCTATGAGGGTCTTTCTTATGAATCAAAGAAGGCAGTAGACCACTCATCTGGGGGATCTCTAAATAAGAAAAAGACCATTGAAGAAGCCATAGATGTCATCGAGACTGTAGCTGAGAATGACTACTTCTATGCTTCTGAAAGGAGCAACACTCGAGAAGTGATGGAGCTAAACCATATGGATGCACTGTTGGCTCAAAACAAGATGATCACCAAGCAGTTAGCTGACGTTACCAAGAAGATGGAAGGGAACCAAGTTGCAACAGTCACCACTTCATCATCAGCTCAAGAAGGAGTAAATACAGAGGAAGAGAGTGACTGGGAACAAGCCAACTATATTGGGAACTCACCTAGGCAGGCCCATGATCCATACTCCAAAACTTATAATCCTGGTTGGAAGAACTACACAAACTTTGGGTAGGGAAATCAACAAGATCAAGGCCAAGATCAGAGACGTCACAACCCCAACAATAATGCAACTCACCAACATTCCACACAGAGATCATATCAACACCTACCCAACAATACCTCTCAACATCCATATCAAAACCAAAATGGCCCTTCTCACCCCTCCTACCTCAATTCACCATCACCATCCAAAGATAGACTCTCCAGAATTGAAACTCTACTTGAAGGTATATGCAAGAAAGTCCAAGACAACAGAGTGTTCAAGGATGAAGTGCGAGCTAATATAAAAAACCAGGGAGACACCATCAAGAGGCTGGAGTCTTAAGTGGGATATCTCTCTCAGCAGATTCCTAAGCCTACTGATAACTTCCCAAGTGACACAGAGAAAAACCTGAGAGGTGAAGTGACGTTAGGATTTTTTCCAGTAAAGAATATCATAAAAACAGTCGCGTTGTAGATATAGTCTCTAAACCGACAAAAATCCCTTCGTACAAATGTTTTGGTTGTCACAAGTAACAAACCCCTTTAAAATTGATAACCGAGTATTCAAATCTCGGGTCGTCTTCTCAAGGAATTGCAGGGAGGTATGTTCTTATTATTGGTTATGGAGATTGTAAATTTGGGGTTTTGAGAAAGTTAGAGTTTGGGCAATGTGCACAGGTATATTTTCAAGCAATAAAAATTAATAAATAACTGTAAAATAAACTCTTGGCAAGGATGAAGACTGGAGGTCCTATCCCAGTTATCCTTATCAATTGTAATGAGAATTGGATTTTTCTCCCACTTTGTTAACCTCTAACTATGAAGGTAAGTTAAGTGGATGAATTCCAATTTTCAATCAACAATGAGTTTGATAACTCTAGAGTCACCAATTATTTAACCAAAGCCAAAAGGGAGAAAAATATCTAAATTAAATTGAAAGCAATCTTAAACAGAGCAAAGCAATCTTAAATCTGAATTACCTCAAATAATATTAATTAAGAAAATCATAACATGAATGTAGCATAAGCCAAATAGGCAACATATCTAATACAAGCATTGAAGCATCTAAAAGTAAAAAGAGGAATATAAAGTAAAAAAATGTTGAACCTGGGATTGAGAGTCACTCGCGTAAGGTTTATTACTTGGACGACCCAGTACACTTGCTGGTTAGTTGAACGGAGTTGTGTCCACTCGTGCCAATTTCAAATTCCATAATTTTACAATGAGTACAACTTAAAGAATAGTGACCATAATTTCGTCCACCACTTAGCAATTTCTCCAACTTATTGTATTCCTTCCATTTTTGCATGCTTCCTTTCCATCCTCTGAGCCATTCCTGCCTTATAATCTCTGAAAACACTTAACACACATATCAAGGCATCTAATGGTAATAAGAGAGGATTAATAATAAGCAAATATAAGATCAAAGAAGCATGTTTTCAATCAAAGCACATAATTAGGAAGGCAAATGTAAAACCATGCAAATAGTATGAATAAGTGGGTAAAGAGTAGATAGAAACCACTCAATTGAGCACAAGATAAACCATAAAATAGTGGTTTATCAACCTCCCCACACTTAAACAAAAGCATGTCCTCATGCTAAGCTCAAGAGAAGCTATAGAGTGAAGGTAAAACGGTAGGATGTATGAACTACAATCTATCTGTATGAATGCAACTATATGCTAAAATGTTGTTACCTACTTGGTTAAAAGTAAATAAACCTTTCAAGATATAATATGAACTGGATTTCACTAATTCAAATCATAAAAATGAAGTACAAATAGACTTGCAAGAAGAAAATAGCTCATGAAAGCGGGAAACAAGGAATTGAGCATCGGACCCTCACTGGAAGTGTATACACTCTAAACACTCATGTGTTTAAGGTTCTATTCTCTCAATTCTCTACTATCCTTGCTTTCTAAGGCTTTCTCTTCATCTAACAATCAACATAAATTTGATGCACAAAATACACATATCAAGAGGTCTTTTAAGGGTCGTAATGGGGTTAGGGTCAAGGTAGGATTGTATTTGGTCAAGTGGACTAAAATCTGAATCCTTAATTAATCTTAAA
>NC_029781.3:62596019-62598401 GCF_000817695.3 Arachis duranensis
TCCATTAACTATGTTTTTCACATATTCATACATTCTAATTTCAAGTACAACTCATATGCATTGCTTTCACTACTTACCTTGGGGCATTTTTGTCCCCTTTTATTTGCTCTTTTTCTTTTCTTTTTCTCCTTTATTTTTTTGTGTTTTTCTCAATGCATATGATTAAAGTATTGAATGCATGAACATATTCTTAACATTCTTTCACATTTTCAAAAAATTTTAACATACTCAATTCTCAAACCAAATGTTTCCAAACCCACTTTTCCCCACACTTAATTCATGAGCACTCTCACTAGTCTAAGCTAACCAAGGATTCAAATTAAGGACATTATTGTTTTCCGCTTAGAGTTAATGATGTGCTAAAGTAAAGAACAAAGGGATATAATAGGCTCAAATTGGTTTGCAAAGGATAATGAAAGGTAAGGCCATACGGGTATGTGAGTTAAGTGAAACAAAGGCCTCAATCATGTAAGTGTATGCATACATCAAACTATGGAAATATAGAATCAAGCAAGACAAAGATCACAATTTTAGAGAGAAAAATACACACCAAAAATAAAATATTGGTTGATAAAATGCAACCAATTAAATAGGCTAAAAAATCTCACAGATTTTGTGTGTTTGAGCTCTAAACCATGTTCCAATTTAATATTTCTTCAAACAAGTGTAACAAAAAATTTTATTCAAATTAGTGAAATACTTTAAAAGGTTTCTTGAAAAAGAAAATATTATTTTAACCAAGTGGTAAAATATGCAAAAATCAAACAAATATGCAAATGCAACAACTAATCTACAAAGAAAATTTAAACATTGGTGTTTGATAAGAAGGTACTAACCCATGGAGATCGGTATCGACCTCCCCACACTTAAAGATTGCACCGTCCTCGGTGCATGCTGAGATGTGCAGGTGGACGGGGGTGTTCCAACTGATGCTTTTCTTTAAGGATTGTGTTGATGGACTTGTTTGTCTTCCCATGTAAACGTCTTCTGGTTCTCTTCCTGGTGGCCATCCTGAAAGAAAAAGGGAAGTAAAGTAACCCAAAGCAAAGATAAAAAACAAATAAAACATGGGTTGGTTAATGCCAGATAATAAGGGTCCCAATTACATGGTGGCTACAACATGCAAGTGAGAAAACAATAAAAGCCATGGCATACCAGTGGTGCAAAAATTTGCAACAATAGGGAAGAGAGTGTGGGTAAGGAGAGGTAATGCCATGGTGCAAAATTTGCAACAATGGGAAAGAGAGATAATATAAATTTATGTCAATGCAAAAGTAATACAAATATAAAAGATTGGCATTGATTTAAATAATATTACTCAATCAGAATTAAACAAGTCATGAAGCATCAAGAAAATACCAGAAAAGATGTAACAGTTGAATAAGAATATTTGAACACCAATAATAACTTTTAGAAAAATAAAATATGCAATGAATGAAAGTATGCAAATAAATTAAATAAAATAAAATGGAAGTGAAAAAGAATGAGAAGTAGAAAAAGAAAGTGAGAAAGGAGAGAGAAGGAAGAAATTAGGATTAGAAGAGAAAAGAGAAGAAAATTGGCACTAAGCTGGATAGATTGCGCGACACTGGCGACGCGGTCGCGTGGGTGAGGCAGTCGCGTGGGGCACGCGATCGCGTGACGTGATTTGTGCTAGTGGCGCGAGTGCAGCCTCGCGGTCGCACAACTCTCTGTTCAAAACTCAGTATTGCCAAAATCCAGGGTAACGCGGTCGCGTGGTCAATGCGGTCGCGCGGGTGGCCTTATTTCCAATATGATGCGGACGCGTGAGTGACGCGTTCGCGTGGCAGGGTGATGAGTGGATAATTTGTATACTTTTTGGCATTGTTTTTAGTATGTTTTTGATATGATATAGTTAGTTTTTAGTATATTTTTATTAGTTTTTAGTTAAAATTCACTTTTCTGGACTTTACTATGAGTTTGTGTGTTTTTCTGTGATTTCAGGTATTTTCTGGCTGAAATTGAGGGACCTGAGCAAAAATCTGATTCAGAGACTAAAAAGGACTGCAGATGCTGTTGGATTCTGACCTCCCTGCACTCGAAGTAGATTTTCTGGAGCTACAGAAGCCCAATTGGCGCGCTCTTAACGGCGTTGGAAAGTGGACATCCTGGGCTTTCCAGCAATATATGATAGTCCATACTTTGCTCAAGATTTGATGGCCCAAACCGGCGTTCAAAGTCACCCTCAGAAATTCCAGCGTTAAACGCTGGAACTGGAACCCAAATGGGAGTTAAACGCCCAAACTGGCAGCAAAGCTGGCGTTTAACTCCAAGAAAAGTCTCTACACATGAAAGCTTCAATGCTCAGCCCAAGCACACACCAAATGGGCCCGGAAGTGGATTTTTATGTCATTTACTCAT
>NC_029781.3:62599187-62599647 GCF_000817695.3 Arachis duranensis
ATTTGAGTTTGCCTGACTAAGATTTACAAGATGACCATAGCTTGCTTCAATACTAACAATCTCCGTGGGATCGACCCTTACTCGCGTAAGGTTTATTACTTGGACGACCCAGTGCACTTGCTGGTTAGTTGTGCGAAGTTGTGTAATGCCATGGTATTGAGCTACCAAGTTTTTGGGGTTCATGACCGGGGATTATGAGAGTTGTGAAAAAGTATAGTTCACAATTTCGCGCACCAAGTTTTTGGTGCCGTTGCCGGGGATTGTTCAAGTTTTGAGCAAGCTTTTGGTAACATCAGTGCCAAGATCCGGCAACAACACCAATTTTTTTGGCGTTATTGCCAGGGATTGTTCAAGTTTGGACAACTGACGGTTCATCTTGTTGCTTAGATTAGGTATTTATTTTTTTCGAAATTCTTGAAGATGAATTCTAGAGTTTCATGATTATTTGTTGAAATCTGGC
>NC_029781.3:62600515-62600752 GCF_000817695.3 Arachis duranensis
ATATCTTTTCTTGTTAGTCAAGTTTTTAATTTTCAAATCAAATCTTTTTAAAATTGTTTTCAAATCATATCTTCTCAATCACATTTTTTTTTAAAAACAATCACATCTTCTTAACCACATCTTTTTCAAAATAGTTTCCAATCAAATCTTTTTGATTTCTAATTTCAAAATCTTTTTCAAAAATCACTTGATTTCTTTTCCCTTTTCATTTTCGAAAATTAAGTAATGTTTTTCAAG
>NC_029781.3:62603230-62603722 GCF_000817695.3 Arachis duranensis
TGAGGTACAAGCTGCAAAAATCTCACTAGAGATGGCAGACAACTCAAGAAAACAAGCCTATGGACTTGTGGAGGATGTTCTGGTCAAAGTTGAAGACCATTACATCCCTACTGATTTCATAGTCCTAGAGACTGGGAAATGCATGGATGAATCCATCATCCTTGGCAGACCCTTCCTAGCCACTGCAAGGGCTGTGATTGATGTTGATAGAGGAGAGTTGATCATTCAAGTGAATGAATAATCCTTGGTGTTTAAAGCCCAAGGATATCCCTCTGTCATCATGGAGAGGAAGCATGAAGAGCTTCTCTCAAAACAGAGCCAAACAGAGCCCCCACAGTCAAACTCTAAGTTTGGTATTGGGAGGCCACAACCAAGCTCTAAGTTTGGTGTTGAACCCCCACATTCAAACTCTAAGTTTGGTGTTGGGAGGTTCCAACACGATTCTAAGTATCTGTGAGGCTCCATGAGAGTCCTCTGTCAAGCTAATGACAG
>NC_029781.3:62603919-62604943 GCF_000817695.3 Arachis duranensis
ACCACTCTCTCTCTTCTTCTTCACCCATTCACCAATCACCTCAACACCTCTTCCCCAAAAACCCTTCACCTATCAAATCCCATCTTTGTCTTCACCACTCACATCCATCCTTCATAAAACCCCACCTACCCCACCATTCAAATTCAAACCACTTTCCCACCCAAACCCACCCTCAAATGGCCGAACATCTCTCTCCCCCTCTCCTATATAAACCCTCCTTCACTCCTTCATTTTCCCACACCTTAAACACTACTTCTTCCCCCTTTTGGCCGAACACAAAGCCCTCTCCACCTCCTCCATTTCTTCTTCTTCTACTCTTTTCTTTCTTCTTTTGCTCAAGGACGAGCAAACATTTTAAGTTTAGTGTGGTAAAAGCATTACTTTTTGTTTTTCGATAACCATTTATGGCACCTAAGGCCAGAAATTTTAAAAGGGGTTTGTTACTTGTGACAACCAAAACGTTTGTACGAAGGGATTTCTGTCAGTTTAGAGACTATATCTACAACGCGGCTGTTTTTATGAAATTCTTTACTGGCAAAAATCCTAACGTCAACCACTTCTATGAAGTTGTGGCCATGAAGAAGGTGATCCCCGAGGTCCCTTTCAACCTCAAAAAGAGTGAATATCCGGAGATCCGACATGAGATCCGAAGAAGAGGTTGGGAAGTTCTTCCCAACCCCATTCAACAAGTCGGAATCTTGATGGTTCAAGAGTTCTATGCCAATGCATGGATCACCAAGAACCATGACCAAAGTGTGAACCCGAATCCAAAGAATTACCTTACTATGGTTCGGGGAAAATACTTGGATTTTAGTCCGGAAAGTGTGAGGGTGGCGTTCAACTTGCCTATGATGCAAGGAGATGAGCATCCTTACACTAGAAAGGTCAACTTTGATCAAAGGTTGGACCAAGTCCTCAAGGATATCTGTGTAGAAGGAGCTCAATGGAAGAGAGATTCCAAAGGCAAGCCGGTTCGACTAAGAAGCCCGGACCTTAAGCCTGTGGCTAGAGGATGGTTAGAGTT
>NC_029781.3:62613263-62614174 GCF_000817695.3 Arachis duranensis
AAAGGGAACATGGTTCTGGCGTTCAAACGCCAGTAACAAATAAGGAAGTGGCGTCTAACGGCACTCCAGCTTCCACCCCTGGCATTCAAACGCCAGTGGGAAATCAGTCACATACAAGTGCTGATAGCAACCCTTCTAAAAAGGCTTCCCAACCCACTTCTACAGGTAATAAACCTGCAGCAACTAAGGTTGAGGAATACAAAGCCAAAATGCCTTATCCTCAAAAACTCCGCCAAGCGGAACAGGATAAACAATTTGCCCGCTTTGCAGACTATCTCAGGACTCTTGAAATAAAGATTCCGTTTGCAGAAGCACTTGAGCAAATACCCTCTTATGCTAAGTTCATGAAAGAGATCCTAAGTCATAAGAAGGATTGGAGGGAGACTGAAAAAGTTTACCTCACTGAAGAATGCAGTGCAGTCATTCTGAAAAGCTTACCTGAGAAGCTTAAAGATCTTGGGAGCTTCATGATACCATGCACATTAGAGGGTAACTGCACCAAGACAGCTCTATGTGATCTTGGGGCAAGTATCAACCTAATCCCTGCATCCACTATCAGAAAGCTTGGCTTGACTGAAGAGGTCAAACCAACCCGGATCTGTCTTCAACTTGCTGATGGCTCCATTAAATACCCATCAGGAATAATTGAGGACATGATTATCAAGGTTGGGCCATTTGCCTTCCCTACTGACTTTGTAGTGCTGGAAATGGAGGAGCACAAGAGTGCAACTCTCATTCTAGGAAGACCATTCCTAGCAACTGGACGAACCCTCATTGACGTCCAAAAAGGGGTGATAACCCTGAGAGTCAATGAGGATGAGTTTAAGTTGAATGTTGTCAAAGCTATGCAACATCCAGACACATTAGACGACTGCCTGGGCGTTGATATTATTGACTCCCTGGTGGAAGAG
>NC_029781.3:62617861-62620066 GCF_000817695.3 Arachis duranensis
TGATCTGTGACACTCATCACCATTCTCAACCTATGAACGCGTGCCTAACAACCACTTCCATTCTACCTTAGATTGAGTGTGTATCTCTTGGGTTCTTAGTTTACGAGTTTGACTTCATCTCCTGATAACAAAGCGTTCAACCCGTGAGACCAGAGTCTTCGTGGTATAAGCTAGAATCAATTGGTAGTATTCTTGAGATCCGGAAAGTCTAAACCTTGTCTGTGGTATTTCGAGTAGGATCTGGGATGGGATGACTATGAAGAGCTTCAAATTCACGAATGTTGGGCATAGTGACAGACGCAAAAGGATCACTGGATCCTATTCCAGCACAAGTGAGAACCGATAGATAATTAGCCATGTATATGGACCTTTTTCACTGGAAGGACAGATGGTAGCCATTGACAACGGTGATCCACCAACATACATGATGAGCGGATATTTTATACGCTTTTTGGGGGTAATTTCATGTAGATTTTAGCATGTTTCAGTTAGTTTTTAGGCAAAAATCATATTTTTGGACTTTACTATGAGTGTGTGTATTTTTCTGTGATTTCAGGTATTTTCTGGCTGAAATTGAGGGAGTTGAGCAAAAATCTGAGTTAGGCTGAAAAAGGACTGCTAATGCTGTTGGATCCTGACCTCCCTACACTCGAAATGGATTTTCTGGAGCTACAGGAGTCCAATTGGCGCGCTCTCAACGGCGTTGGAAAGTAAACATCCAGGGCTTTCCAGCAATATATAATAATTCATACTTTGCGTGAAGATAGACGACGTAACTTGGCGTTGAACGCCAAGTTCATGCTGCTGTCTGGAGTTAAACGCCAGAAAAACGTCATGATCCGGAGTTGAACGCCCAAAACACGTCATAACCTGGAGTTTAACGCCAAGAAAGGCCTCTACTCGTGGATAGCTTTAGTCTCAGCCCCAGTACACACCAAGTGGGCCCCATAAGTGGATTTCTGCACCAATTATCTTAGTTTACTCATTTTCTGTAAACCTAGGTTACTAGTTCAGGAGCATCCCTCCCTCCTACTGAGATCTCTGAAACCTTTCCGGATGAGCAATTGTTTGCTGTTCAGGAAGCTCTGTGGTCTGCAGACATTGCAAACTATAAGACACAAGGTTCTCCTTTTATAACCATGGAGAGGAAGCATGAAGAGCTCCTCTCAGTTCAGAGTCAAGAAGAGTCCACACAGTCAAACTCTAAGTTTGGTGTTGTGAGGCCACAACCAAACTCTAAGTTTGGTGTTAAGACCCCATATCCAAACTCCAAGTTTGGTGTTGGGACTATACAACATTGACTTGATCACCTTTGTGGCTCAATGGGAGCCCACTGTCAAGCTATTGACATTAAAGAAGCGCTTGTTGGGAGGCAACCCAATTTTATTTATCTAATTTTATTTTATTTTGTTTCTTTGTTATTTTTGTGTTTAATTAGGTACATGATCATGAGGAGTCACGAAAAAAATCAAAAAAATTAAAAACAGAGTCAAAAACAGAAGAAAAAAAAATTTTTCACCCTGGAGGATGCACGGGCTGGCGTTCAACGCCAGTAAGGTGCATCTGGCCGGCGTTCAACGCCAGAACAGAGCACCATTCTGGCGCTGAACGCCAGAAACAAGCAACATCCTGGCGCTGAACGCCAGGAATGTGCCAAGAGAAGAAAACCTGGCGCTGAACGCCAGTAACAAGCATGAAACTGGCGTTCAACGCCAGAAACATGGTTTACATGGGCGTTGAATGCCTAGAACGTGCACCAATGGGCGTTTAAATGCCAGAATGGTGTGCCAAGGCAATTTACATGCCTATTTGGTGTAGGGATGGAATTCCTTGACACCTCAGGACCTGTGGACCCCACAGGATCATCTCAGGATCTGTGGACCTCACAGGATCCCCACCTACCTCGCCCTTTCTCTTTCCATTCATGGTCATTCCTTCTATTTTTCATTCACCACCTACATCTATCCACTCTTCCCCATACACCCTACCTACATTTACAATTCAACTTCTCTTTCCCACCCAATCCCACCCATATAGCCGAATCCATCTCCCCTCACTCACCTCCATTTTCTTCTTCTTCTTCTTCCTCTCTTCTTTCTTCTCTTGCTCGAGGGCGAGCAATATTTTAAGTTTGGTGTGGTAAAAGCATAGCTTTTTTGCTTTTACATTACCATTAATGGCACCTAAGGCCAGAGAAACCTCAAA
>NC_029781.3:62622974-62624862 GCF_000817695.3 Arachis duranensis
CCTGACAACTGAGTGCTCGTCTGACAAACGAGCCAACCATTCCGTGAGCTCAGAGTCTTCGTGGTATAGGCTAGAATTGATGGCGGCATTCAAGAGAATCCGGAAGGTCTAACCTTGTCTGTGGTATTCTGAGTAGGATTCAATGATTGAATGACTGTGACGTGCTTCAAACTCCTAGCAGGCGGGGCGTTAGTGACAGACGCAAAAGAATCGATGGATTCTATTCCGGCCTGACTGAGAACCGACAGCTGAATTCCGCGTGCTGTGACAGAGCATATGCAATCGCTTTCACTGAGAGGATGGGAGGTAGCCACTGACAACGGTGAAACCCTTGCTTAAGCTTGCCATGGAAAGGAGTAAGAAGGATTGGATGAAGACAGTAGGAAAGCAGAGAGACGGAAGGGAAGGCATCTTCATGCGCTTATCTGAAGTTCCTACCAATGAATTACATAAGTATCTCTATCTTTATCTTATTGTTATTTTCGTTCATCACCATCACCATTTGAGTTTGCCTGACTAAGATTTACAAGATGACCATAGCTTGCTTCAATACTAACAATCTCCGTGGGATCGACCCTTACTCGCGTAAGGTTTATTACTTGGACGACCCAGTGCACTTGCTGGTTAGTTGTGCGAAGTTGTGTAATGCCATGGTACTGAACTACCAAGTTTTTGGGGTTCATGACCGGGGATTATGAGAGTTGTGAAAAAGTATAGTTCACAATTTCGCGCACTACAGGGCTTGTGCTACTAGCATGGGTCTAGCCCAACTCCAGCTCAACTTTCGGCCATACACCCTTTTTACGCCGATTTCAGGTCACGCGGCCGCGTGGGTGACGCGGTCGCGTGGGAGACCATTATTCCCATATGACGTGGTCGCGTCAGCGACGCGTTCGCGTGGGGTGATTTGTGCCATTGGCACGCCTCCAGCGCTGCTCCTGCGAAACTCTCTGTTTATATTAATATTGTCTTCCATCTCCTTGCGACGCGGACGCGTCGCTGATGCGGTCGCGTCGCGTGCTCGCTTTTTTTGTTAATCTGAAAAGATGCAGAATGCGGTGTTAATATGAATGTGATGCAAAACTCCAGGTTCAATATAATAAAATAAAATAGAAATAAACAACACGAAATAAAATTGAAAAAGAACGATCATACCATAGTGGGTTGTCTCCCACCTAGCACTTTTAGTTAAAGTCCTTAAGTTGGACATTTGGTGAGCTCCCTGTTATGGTGGCTTGTGTTTGAACTCATCCAGGAATCTCCACCAATGTTTGTGATTCAGTTAACCTCCGGGGTCCCAAACTAGGCGCAGAAAGCCTTCAAGTAAGTTAAAGCATGTGACTAGGCCCCAAGAGTGGTGATTGATAGAATGGATTCCGGGGTCCCAGATATTGCTTTTGCACCCGTCTTTTGGTTGAGCAATATTGTTCCCTCCGGGTGGCAAGCAGTCTGAATTCTCACGTAAGCGGCCAAACAACTTCCTAGACCCATTCAGTTGAGCTCTATACCAACCTTTACTCTTAAACTTAAAGCTACCAACTATGATGAACCTTGCAGGACAATTCTTACCACTGGCATTCTTCCTTTTACTCTCAATGCCACAAAGAGCTCTAAGTTGACCATCCGTCTCCAGTAGCCCATATTCAAGTGGAATTAGAAAGCTAAGGGATATGAATTTCACCCACTTGAATGTTGTGAAGGATGATGGCAACTTAGGGGGAGGGGTTTCCAACAACTTTGGCAAGGTAATTTCAAGCTCCACTCCCTTGTGCTCTTCTTTGACATCTTCTACCTCTTGATCGACCTCTACAAAATCTTCAACCATGATTTACCTTGGAGGTTGTACGCTCTTCTCAACATCAACATCAAACACCGTGGAAGGAGGCTT
>NC_029781.3:62625552-62713896 GCF_000817695.3 Arachis duranensis
TATGCAATATGCAGTGTTAATGTAGATGCTATGAAAACTTCCAGGTTCAATGAAAATAAAATAAAATAAAAGAAATAAACAACACGAAATAAAATTGAAAAAGAACGATCATACCATGGTGGGTTGTCTCCCACCTAGCACTGTTAGTTAAAGTCCTTAAGTTGGACATTTGTTGAGCTCCCTGTTATGGTGGTTTGTGTTTGAACTCATCCAGGAATCTCCCCCAATGTTTGTGATTTCAGTAACCTCTGGGGTCCCAAACTAGGCGCAGAAAGCCTTCAAGTAAGTTAAAGCAAGTGACTAGGCCCCAAGAGTGGTGATTGATAGAATAGATTCCGGGGTCCTAGATCTTGCTTTTGCACCCGTCTTTTGGTTGAGCAATATTGTTCCCTCCGGGTGGTAAGCAGTCTGAATTCTCACGTAAGCGGCCAAACAACTTTCTAGACCCATTCAGTTGAGCTTTACACCAACCTTTGCATTTAAACTTTGAGCTTCCAACCATGATGAACCTTGCAGGACAATTCTTACCACTGGCATTCTTCCTCTTACTCTCAATGCCACAAAGAGCTCTAAGTTGACCATCCGTCTCCAGTAGCCCATATTCAAGTGGAATTCAAGCTCCACTCCCTTGTGCTCTTTTTTGACATCTTCTACCTCTTGATCAACCTCTACAAAATCTTCAACCATGATTTGCCTTGGAGGTTGTACGCTCTTCTCAACATCAACATCAAACACCGTGGAAGGAGGCTTTGTGACTGGACTTTCCAATGGAGGTACAGCATCTCTTAAGTCCGCAACCACTTCTTCCTTTTTAATAATTGCTGCTTTGTCCAGTTGTTTAAGTATAAAATCGTACTCATCCTCGATGTTTTTCTTTCTATGACAACTCCTTTCAACTATTCTTTCATCTTCAAGGGTCTCTCCTACCCTTACCCGTAGGGCCTCCTCTAGCTCTTTATGAAGTATGGATTCGCGAAGATGATTCCTTCTTTCCTGTTCCATATCAATAGCATAATTGGGATCATCTTGCTCTTGGATTGATGGATGTGGGTGCTCTTCCATGGATGGTGGTGATGGGATGGAGAGATTATTCTGTGGTTGACAAGGAAGTGCACTAGAGCTTGATGGTTGATTGTTGAAGGTAATTGGTGGTCTGATTTGGGTGAAGAGAGCTTGTATAGTAGAGTTTAGATCGGCAAGTGCTTTCTCCATGGAGGTTTTGGGTAGATAGGAGAGTTCATTTGGTTCATAAGGTGGTTGGTATGGTGGATGAGGGTTAGGGTCATATGGAGGTGAATGGTGGAAAGGGGCTTGTGAGTTTGGTGGTCCAAACTTATGTTGAGGAAAGGGTTCATAGGCATATGGTGGTGGTTGTTGATAGTCCATTGGAGGTGGTTCTTGCCATGAGGATTGATCAAGTCCTTGTGGCTCCTCCCATCTTTGATTGTTCCAACCTTGATGCCTGTTCTCATTGTAATTTCTTCTTCCTGCAACATTATTGTAACCAGACTCATAGCCAAAGGGGTGAGAGTTCATGATAGCAAATAAAAAAAATTAAAAACAAAAATAAAAACTAATTGAAATTAAAAGGTTATTTAAATTTTGAATTTGAAAATTAAATTTTGAAACTTGAATTTTAAATTTTGAATTTTGAATTTTTAATTTTTGAAATTTGAATTTTTTTTTTTGAAATTTGAAAATTGAAAATTTTTAAATTTGATTTTTGAAATAAGATAAGATAAGATAAAAATTTTAAAATAAAAATCAATAACCTCTTAATTTACGAAAAGCAAATAAAAATAAAAAAATAAAAACAAATCAAAAAGCAAATATTTACAATAACCAATAATAAGGCACACGTTTGCAATTCCCCGGTAACGGCGCCATTTTGACATTAGGATTTTTGCCAGTAAAGAATATCATAAAAACAGTCGCGTTGTAGATATAGTCTCTAAACCGACAAAAATCCTTCGTACAAACGTTTTGGTTGTCACAAGTAACAAACCCCTTTGAAATTGATAACCGAGTATTCAAACCTCGGGTCGTCTTCTCAAGGAATTGCAGGGAGGTATGTTCTTATTATTGGTTATGGAGATTGTAAATTTGGGGTTTTGAGAAATTTGGAGTTTGGGCAATGTGCACAGGTATATTTTCAAGCAATAAAAATTAATAAATAACTGTAAAATAAACTCTTGGCAAGGATGAAGACTGGAGGTCCTATCCCAGTTATCCTTATCAATTGTAATGAGAATTGGATTTTTCTCCCACTTTATTAACCTCTAACTATGAAGGTAAGTTAAGTGGATGAATTAATTCTTGAAGAATTCCAATTCTCAATCAACAATGAGTTTGATAACTCAAGGTCACCAATTATTTAACCAAGGCCAAAAGGGAGAAAAATATCTAAATTAAATTGAAAGCAATCTTAAACAGAGCAAAGCAATCTTAAATCTGAATTACCTCAAATAATATTAATTAAGAAAATCATAACATGAATGTAGCATAAGCCAAATAGGCAACATATCTAATACAAGCATTGAAGCATCTGAAAGTAAAAAAAGGAATATAAAGTAAAAGAACGTTGAACCTGGGATTGAGAGTCACTCCTAAAACTAAGAAAAATCCTAAATCCTAATCCTAAGAGAGAGGAGAGAGCCTCTCTCTCTAAAAACTACATCTACTCCTAAAATTGTGAATGTGAGAGCCCCTTCATGAATGGATGTATTCCCCCACTTTATAGCCTCTAATCTGTGTTTTCTGGGCCGCAAACTGGGTCAAAAACAGTCCAGAATTCGCTGGTTTCGAATTTTGCCACGCTGGATTTCCGTCACTGCGATGCGGCCGCATGGATCACACGGTTGCGTCGCCTAGCGTTAGGGAACTTTATCATATTATATAACAAATCGAAGCCCCGGACGTTAGCTTTCCAACGCAACTGGAACCGCGTCGTTTGGATCTCTGTAGCTAAAGTTATAGCTGTTTGAGTGCAGAGAGGTCAGGCTGGACAGCTTAGCAATTTCCCCAACTTCTTGCATTCCTTCCACTTTTGCCTGCTTTCTTCCCATCCTCCAAGCCATTCCTGCCTTATAATATCTGAAAATACTTAACACACATATCAAGGCATCTAATGGTAATAAGAGAGGATTAATAATAAGCAAATATAAGATCAAAGAAGCATGTTTTCAATCAAAGCACATAATTAGGAAGGCAAATGTAAAACCATGCAAATAGTATGAATAAGTGGGTAAAGAGTAGATAGAAACCACTCAATTGAGCACAAGATAAACCATAAAATAGTGGTTTTTCATGAAGCAAAGAAGGTAAGATGGGAAGAATGCAAGATGGTCACTATAAGTGATGAGGGGAGTGTGGAAGAACTGAACAAACCATTAGAACACTCTCAAGATATTCCAGTAGAGAAGTAAGAAGAGAGTGACCAAGAAACTAACCCCACACAAAGGAAGGAGCTAAGGGAGAAGGAGATTCTGAACCCATATGCACCTTTTCCCCAAAGACTCAACGGGGTGTAGAAAGGAGAATGTACTCAAGGTTCCTTGACATGTTTGCATCTCTCCATGTAAACATACCAGTCATCAAGGCTCTCCAACAAATGCCCTCATACATTAAGTGTATGAAGAGCTGCTGGCCAAGAAAAATTCAATAAAGGGAGGGCAAACAATAGTGATGAATAAGGAGTGCAGTGCTCTCATTCAAACAGAGTTGTCTATAAAAAGGAAGGACCCAGGGAGTTTTCACATCCCTTGTGCTATAGGAGAAACAAGGATTGATAAGGGACTCTGTGACCTGGGAGCAAGCATCAACTTAATGCCTTTATCCCTCATGAAGAAGCTTCAAATCAATGAGCTAACGCCCATGGATGTAATCATCAAGTTGGCTGACAAACCTCAAAAACAAGCAATACGAGTGGTTGAAAACGTGTTGGTGAAGGTTGGGAACTACTTCTTTCCCACAGACTTTGTTATCTTGGAGATGGAAGAGAGTCACCTCCATCCAATCATATTGGGAAGACCATTCCTAGCCACAGCCAGAGCACTTATAGATGTGGAGCGAGGAGAGCTAATACTGATGATACAGGATGAACAACTTACCTTCAATGTCTTCAAACCCTCACAAGAAGCAGATCAAGAAAACAAGGAATCAAGGGAGGATCACAATAAGGCATTGGTGGAAGAAACAAGCACAGAAGCACAAACAATACACCTGAGAATCCCTTTGGTTGACAAACAATACAGTTAGAAGGCACAACAGCTAAGGAAAACCCAAGAGGAGCTAAACCCACCAGAGTAATATGAGACCAGCAACAAAATTTCCCTGGAAAAAGAGGCCACAAGGAGCAGGGTAGCATTAAAAGAAACAAAGAAGAAGGCACCAAGGGGATGGAGGAACAAGAAGATCCCTACAGAGGATTTCTCTCCAGGGGATGAAGTAATCTCTGCTCATTTCCCATCTATCCCAGCTCATCTCCCCACCATTCCATCTCAACTACCTCAAGTGTACACCATCAGCAGAATTCTCTCCTTGAAACATGTGGATATTAGTAATAAAGCCAATGGAGATAGATTCACTACGAGAGGGGAAGATTTGAGGCATTACCAACCACCTGACAAAGACCAAACGTCAAGCTAATGACGCTAAAGAAGCACTTCATGGGAGGCAACCCATGTTTTATATCCTTTCCTTTAGACCCTTAATAGTAGTTAATAAAGCAAGGTTCATGAATTCCAAATCAACCTTGACAAACACTTAGATGAACCCTTGTGTGCAACATATAGTGCATAACAAGTTTGGTGTTCAAGGCACACTAAGAGGGCATGAACACAATTCATATCATGTCAATCTTAGAGCCTTAATCAACTCTTTCTACACTACATGCTCACAAACTAAGTTTGGTGTCACCAATATTGCATACATGAACACTCAATCAGTCGGTTGGGTTGCATTCATGAATAGCATTTAGTTATATATAAAAAAAATTTAAAAAGTAGTTATTCCACTCTCTAAGTTTTTCCGCCACCATTCAAACTCATTTTTTTCTTTTATCTTGTAGGAGAAATTAAGGAAAGATTGGATGAAATTGATGGGACAAATGAAGAGGGGGGTTCGGCCACTTCACAAGGGGGGACTATACACACGTCTTCAAAGGGAGTACCTTGGGAAGTGTTACCATGCAACATTGGAAGAAGGATATCCTTGAAGACCGAACCAATCACTTCATGAAAGTGGTGATCCTTGTGCTCATTTCGTGCCAAACCACAGTCGTCCACCATTGGTTTTTACTATCAATCCACACCCTTCGATCACCCCTCATCCTCCTATATAAATGACCCCCACTCTATAACCGTCCATATTCAAATGCCCTTTCATTTCATCTTTCTTCTCTCTTTCGAAACACACACCCAATACTTCTTCCTTCATCCAAAAACACGTTAACACAATCCTCTAGCTACACCCTATCTTAATCCAGCCGAATTCCATCATCAATCCATACTTCTCAACACCTTCACATACCAACTCCTACTCACGGCATCATCGAGCTCTAAAAGAAGAAAAGGGAAGGAGCCTATGGAGCAACGCCCTTTTGATGAAAAAAAAAATTAGAACCCTTCACCATGAATTACATTTTGGGTGGATGGCTGATAAAGAGATCATATATGAGCTAGGCTTTCAAGTCAAGAAGACTGAGTGCCCCAAAATCACAGAGAAGGTGGAAAAGAGAAGATGGGAGCTCCTCACTGATCTGGTCACAAAAGTAAATGCAACTCTTGTAAGAGAGTTTTATGCAAATGCAGTCAGGTATTATAGGGCAGATGAATCCTATATAAGCTCCATAAGAGGGGTAACGGTGGGTTTTAGTCCCAAAAATATCATGAGGGTGTTAAAGCTACAAACCATACCATTCGCAGAAGAGAGCTATCAATCCAGAATAGATAGCAGTCCCAATTATGACCAGATTGTGGAAGATATCTGCATATCTGGAGCGGATTGGGTAAAAGATTCCCAAAAGAAGCCCAAATTCATTAAGAGAAGGGATCTCACCCCTGAAGTAAAGGGGTGGTTCGAAATTGTAAGGAGATCCATCCTTTTCGCCGAAAACAACTCGGAGGAAAACCTTAAGAGAGCAATAATGGTACAATGTATACTCAAAGGGGGAGAGATCAAGGTTCACGAACTCATAGCTCAAGGCATTCAGAAGTTATCTGAGAAAAGTGATTCTGGAGGAAGGTTAGGCTACCCCAGCACCATTTTTCATCTGTGCGCAAGGGCTGGGGTAGTGTTCGAAGATGGAGACCCCGAGTGGATAAAAGTTGGCATTCCACTTACTTTTCGACGGATGCATTTCGTTGCACCTCCCTACCTCAACGAAGACTAAGAAAGAGGGCAGCTCATCAAGTTGTAGAAGGACAAAACCCAGAGGAGCAAGCCCCGGCCACTTTGGACATGCACCAATTACAAGAAGCCATTGATGGCTTGTCTAGGAAATACATGGAGAATCAAGGGGCATAGAAGGAGCTTCAACTGCAAATGATGAATCGTCAAGAAGAATCATTCTCTAGATGGATGAATCAACAAGGGGAGTGGCAAAAGCAATTGATGGAGCAGCAACTGGAACAAGGGAGACAGTGGGGTGAATTCTTCCACAGGTTGAACCAAAAGCAAGATCAACAATAAGAAGCCATCCAAAAGCTAATCAACATCCAAGCACATCAAGGTGCACACATTCATGAGATGCATCAGAAACAAAGAGAACAAACAAATCTCTTCGATGAATACAGAGTATTCTCAGAAGGAGTATATATGAGTGAGACTGGATATCATATAAACACTCAAGCCAGGCTCGGATACTTAGTCGAACAACTGCCTGTATTACACCCTGGGATCACAAGATATGAGGAAGTAAATGATGAATTAGTACGAGAGGAAAGAGAAAGAGCAGAAAAGAGTCATAAATCAGTAAGGAAGGCACAGGAAGATTGGAAAAGAGCCAGAATGACACAGATACAGGGAAGCGCAAGTGGACACAAAGAGGACAAATAAGAGAGAGAGCATGAGCATCCCCAGAAGTAAAAGGTGGTGGAGTTCCCTCTTCATTCTATCTTTTTCAAGTTTTAAATAAGGAAAATCATGTATGAAATAGAACATGCTTCCATAGTAGCTTAGGAATTTTCAATTCTGTCTTTAAGATTTCATTGCTTAGCTCTATGCGTACTGGTCTAAGTTCCTGGTTTTCATTTTCACCCTGCTTAAATGTATACTTTTCCTTTAAGCTAAATAAAAGAAATTGTTATGAAAAACCAGAGTGGGGTTAATCTTGTGAAGTAAGTTCTCAATGTTTGTGGTGTGGTAATTGATTAGCTAAGTTGGTTCACCAACAAGGTATACAGCCAACTAGATATTCTGAATTATATGCTTGAAGCACATTCTATGAGACTAGCTAAACAACAAGATCCTAATAAGAAAAAGGAAAAGAACAGTGAGAGTTTGAAAAAGAAAGAAAAAGAATAAGAAATAAGGCTAAGAACCAAGGGTTTGAATCTTGAGGCATGTGTCTGTGGTGTTCTTGTACAAAGGATCTGCTTGGATGAATAAGTTCTCAGAAGTGCTTCATCACTTGGTAACTTGGGTTAACTAACCCGGGATTATCAGCTGAAAATCCACTATCAAGAGCAACATTGCTACAAAACACTTAGTAACCAAAAGAGGTGCTGGAAACCAAGGCCTCAAGAAAAGAAAATAACAAACCATATGCCTGTGGTGTGCATGTATGGGGGAGAGAGACTTGAGGGAGTAGGTCCTTAGGGGTGTCTCAACACCTAGCACCTTGAACCTACTGGTTCGGGAGTGTTGGCTGAAAGCTTATCTTAAAGAGTCGCCCCCTCACATAGCACTTAGCCTAAAAGAATGCAATAAACCTTGAAAAGAAAGGGGGGATCAATGAATAAGGATCTCATAGGATGCAATCGAGCGAGTATTCAAAAGCATGATAAGGACCTGAAAACCAGTAAAGGAATGAACCTAAGTTGTTATGCATGAAACCCCATAAACCAAGAACTTGACTTCTATAATAAGGACTTATTTCTCTTGTTCTTTCATTCATCATTCTTATGCTTCAGTACTTGCTTAAGGACAAGCAAGCTTTAAGTCTGGTGTTGTGATGCCAGGGCATCTTGGCCAGTTTTATTGACCTTTTCTTTACTGTTTTAGGGTAGTTTCATGCATTTTCTTAGTAAATAAGTAAGTTTTGGGTAAAAATACACTTATATCTTGATTCAAGCAAACATTGTGAACTTTACATGATTTCATGAGAATTATGCATGAATTGAATGATAAAATGGATTATGCATGATATCATGACTTGGAACAGAGCTTTGATGCACCCTGTTTGTTTGATTTCAGGACAAAGGAAGCAAAGAAGAGCCACAGTAGTCTCACTAACGTGACCACTAACGTGGAATGGGAGCAAGCTTACAGCGTTAGTTGAAAAGTTATCATCAATAACGCCTTCGAAAGCCATCATAACCCACGTTAGTTGTGATGTTAGTTACATTAACGTGGGAACTAACATGGAAGCAAATGGAAGCTCCAACGTTAGTGGTAAAAGTAAACACCACTAACGTTCCAAAAGGCCACACATAGCCACGTTAAGAGTCACGTTAATTCAATTAACGTGAATTCTAACGTGGAATAAAGAAGAGATCGCCAACGTTAGTGACCCTCACCTTTTTCACTAACGCTGGATCAAGCCAAGATTGGCTATGTTAGTGGTCACGTTAAGACCACTAACGTGAATGGTAATGTGGAGCAAAGAATGATGGGCCAATGTCAGTGACACTAACCTTTGTCACTAACGTTGGAGATGGCAAGCACAACCACGTTAGTGGTCACATTAACGCCATTAACGTGAGGCACTAACGTGGAAAGAAGGGGCATTTTGAAGCGTTAGTGACAAAGGTGAGTGTCACTAACGCCCTCGAGCTTGGGCATGCCCACGTTAAGGGCCACGTTAGTTACACTAACGTGGATTATTAATGTGGGAAAGAGGGACAAGGAGTAGCGTTATTGGTAAAAGTGAGTGCCAATAACGCTTGCGAAGGGCTAAGAGGCTACGTTAGTGGTCACGTTAGTACCACTAACATTGAATGTTAACGTGGATCAACCGATTTGGAATGATAGTGACAAAGTTATTGTCACTAATGCTTTCGAACCCAAGTTTACACCTAACGTTAACACCACTAACGTCCTAACTAATGTCCTACCATGCCTGACTCACATTCTTTCTGCAAGCAAAGCTGAGCCCACTGAAGACTGTAATTGCTTCAACTAAAGATCAAGGGCCCATATCCAAGACTTGAAGAGCTAACTAGAAGATCAAAAGAGTAGTATATATAGGAAGTAGTTTTGAACTATAAGGGGGCTGGGCATTATTGGGAACTACATTCTGTATATTTACTTTTCCTGCAAATTCTACTTTACTTTTCAGAATGCACTCTTCTCTATCATCTTCCATTTTGAGAGCTACGAACAACTAAACCCCTTTTCATTGGGTTAGGGAGCTCTGTTGTAATTTGATGGATCAATTATAGTTTTCATTCTTCTTCCTTTTTTCTCTTGATTTACTAGATAGCTTTCGATCTTAAATCAATTGGTTAGTTGTCTTGGAAAAGAAACTCTCCATAATTGAATCTCCTCTGAGCCTTGGAAAAGGGATGAGGAGATCATGCTAGAATTGCTTTCTCATGTTGGACCAAATTGGGGTCTGGATGGATATAGTGACATATAATCCTACCAACACTTTGATTTGGAAATACATGTGGTATAATCAGTGACCATACTTCATCTCTTCCCATAAGCAATTAAATCAAGGAATTGGGCAAATGTTCAAGCTTAGAGAGATTGGGTTGCCAAGGAATTGGGATCCAATCACTTAAGATTGCCAAGGAGATCAATGAATGCATTGATTGAGGAAGAGATGAGAATGAACTTGATCCGGAGAATGCAACATATCCTAAGCCCAATGAATCCTCCATTTCTGATCTTACCCATTCTCTTTACCTTCTGCCATTTACTTTTATGTTCATCTCTCCAAATCCCCATTTAAGATTCTGCAATTTACTTTCTGCAATTTATATTCCGCCATTTATTTCCATCATTTACATTTTCTGTCATTTGCTTTCCCGCCATTTAATTTTCTATGATTATCAACTCAACTTCTGCTTAGCTCAACTAGAACATTCCTCCAATTAAAGTTACTTGACCAATCAATCCCTGTGGGATTTGATCTCACTCTATTGTGAGTTTTTACTTGACGACAATTCGGTATACTTGCCGAAGGGAAATTTGTTGAGAGACAAGTTTTCGTTTATCATGCTTTCAACTGGAATGTCTTTTTTTGAGCTTGGCTCCTCATGACGCCTCTCTGGCTGTGTACTCCTGGACCTCAAAGTAATGACATTGATTCCTCCTTTGGGGTTGGGTAAAGGTTGAGAAGGAAGTGTACTGGAGCTTCTAGGTTGATTGTTGGAGGTATTTAATGATCCAATCTGGGAAACGAGAGCTTGTAAAGCAGAGGTCAAACCGTTTAAGGTAGAGTTAAGTGTGTTCTCCATGGCCTTTTGTCTTTGCTCAATAGACTGAAGCAACTCGTCATTGGAAGAGGAAGGTGGGTAAGTGACCTGAGGGGCTTGCTGTTGGTTGTTTTGAGATCCCCAGGCTTGCCTTTGATGAGGTGCTTGGTAAGGTTGGCTTTGGTTCTGTTGAGACTGGTTCTGTTGATTGCTATTGTTGTTCCACCTCTGATTTTCACTATTGTCTCTGCCTCCTTGGTTGTAGTTGTCCTTCCATCCTTGGTTGGAGTTACCTCTCTACCCTTGGTTGGAATTATCCTTCCATCCCTGGTTGGAGTTGTCTTGCCAACCTTGATTGTAGTTCCCACCTTGGTTATAATTACTGCCTTGCTGATAGTATCCTTGATTCGGGCGGTCATAGAAGTTATGGGTAGCTGCCAAAGTGGTGTCTTCTTGTTGGAATTGTGGACATTCATCAGTGTCATGAGTATAGCCTACACATATTCCGCACACTTTCTGTGGGGCCAACTATTAACACTGTTGTTATGGAGGAGGATGAGGTTGTTGTTGATTCAGCTGTATCTGCTATAGTATGTTGGTCATCTCACTCAGAGTTTGTGTTAGAGCAATAGTCTCACTACTAGAGGAAACCTCTGCAACAATCTTGGGATGGTTATTCCTGTGCCTGGCATTCCGAGTAGACTCAGCTAGATCGGTGATTAGTTGTCACACTTCTTCCACCGTCTTGTACTTCTTCAGAGATCCATTACTCACACCATCTAATGTAGTCTTGTCCTAAGGCTTCATGCCCTGTGTGAAATAGCTAATCAACACCAACTGGTCAATCATGTGGTGGGGACATGTGCCTAGGAGATTCCTGAAGCGTTCCTAATACTCATAAAGAGTCTCTGATTCGCCTTGAATAATGCAGGAAATTTCTTTCCTTAATATATCAGTAACTTCAGCTGGAAAGTATTTGTCCAGGAATTCTCTTCTAAGCGTATCCCAATTAGTAACAACTGCTTCAGGTTGAGTGTAGTACCACTCCCTCGCTTTTTCCTCAAGAGAAAATGGGAAGGCAGATAGCAAAATAGTAGTCTCATCTGCACCATGATGCCTAACAGTAGAGCAGGCTGTCTGAAAATCTCTGAGGTGCTTGAGAGGTTCTTGAGCAGGTAAGCCATGAAACTTAGGTAGTAGATTGATTAGCGCAGTTTTCAATTCAAAATCTACACCCAGATTTGGATGACGCGCTTGAAACGGTGGCAGTGTAAAGTTCAGAGCTCCTACTTCCTGGAGAGTAATTCTTCTGGGCTCCGCCATATTACCTGCACGTAAGTCAATAAAATCAGTAGAAGGGGAGCTTGTTTCTTCCTCAAATGATGCTTCAGATTCGCCCTCAGATAAGACTAGTGAATTGGTAGTAACTAGTTCACCACCCTCAGAGGCTAACCGACGCCAAGCTCGCCTTATATAGGAAATAGTTCTTTCGATTTCTAGATCAAACGTGGCTAAGCTCGGATTAGGTAGTGAACGCGTCATTCAGTGAACGAAACATACATCTCATGGTAATAAAAATAAAATATGCAAATATGTAAATATAAAAATATTTACACCAATCGATAACTTAGCACACTATTACAACTCCCTGGCAACGGCGCCAAAAATTGACGTGCAAAAATTTACCGATTAAGAATTTTATATCGAAAATTAGCGTTGCAAGTACAGTTCTTAACCGATGAAAATTCCGTGTATCAATTTAAAAGATGTTTGTCACAAATTAAGAATAAAATACTGGGAGTAGAAATCCCAGGTCCTCTCCCAACGAGTTGCTAAGAAAGTGCAATTCATTGATCAGGAGTTTCTCAAAAATTTAGAGTTTGGGGAATGGGCAAATAAATGGTTATAAATTAAAGCAGTGGAAATCAAGGAGAAATTTTATGTAATTAAAATAAAAAGCCTTGACTAGGAGAAGATTAATCGAAAGTTCTATCGTTGTTGGATTTTCCCAAGAGTAATAATGAGAGGTTGTTGTTTTTACTTAGTCAACCCTTACCAAATAAAGGAAAGTCAAGTAATTGAGCCAACTCTTATTCACAAGTCCTAATCCTCTCCCTTGGGAAGGATTAGCGTTAGTGACTAGAAAGCTAGCCAACAACTTCCAATTTCAATTTAACTCTTGAGTATTCCAACTCAAGGGTCTCCTATTAATCATCTCCAAAGTCAAGTTGATAGCCTACTCCATTGACATGGATGCCATTCTCGCATTCATGTAAAGGGAGTAGGAAGAGGACATAATAATTGAAATTAATTGGAAATAATCAACAAATAATGAAATTAAATAGAAAGGTATCTTTGCATTAATTAATTCCAAAATCGAAGGTATCCATATAACTCTAAACAAGATAAATGGGAAATAAAAGAGTAAGGAAATAGAAAACAAACTAGAATGATAAAGGCTTCAACGGAGGTAGTAACTCTTCTCAATATCCAACTCAAAAGCATAAAACTAGAAATTCCATAAATCTATGAAGAACCCTAGAGGAAGTGGTAATTTTCTCTCCAAGATTAAAAAAACTAAAATTAAAACTAATGAACGAGAATGTGTGAATGTGTCTTAAGTCTCTACTGTCCCCTGGCTCTAGTCTGTGTTTCTGAGCCAAAAACTGGGTCCAAACTCAGCCCAAAATTGCCTCCAGCATTTTCTGCGAATTCTGCACGTGGCGCATGTCACGCGTACGTGTTAGGTACGCGTACGCGTCAATGATCTTCTGCGTGTGGTACGCGTATGCGTCAAGTATGCGTCCGTGTCGATATGGAATGCGCCAAATTGCGCGCGCGCGTGATGCATGCGTGCACGTCGATTCTCGCTAGTTAGCTCTTTAGTTTCTTGTGTTCCTTTCCTTTTTGCAAGCTTCCCTTCTATTCTCTAATCCATTCATGCCCTATAAAGCCTGAAAACACTTAACACACAGATTATGGCATCGAATGGTAAAAAGGAGAATTAAAAATACATAATTTAAGGGCTTAGGAAGTAAGTTTTCAACCATAGAACAAGATTGAGAAGGAATTGTAAAATCATGCAAATAATATGAATAAGTATGCAAAGAATTGATAAAGACTACTCAATTTAGCATAAGATAAACTATAAAATAGTGGTTTATCAAGTTCTAAACCGATAATTAACCTCAGTCAACTTTTAAATTGTTTGTCACAAATACAAACTCAATAAAATTAACCGAAGTATTTAAACATCGGGTCGTCTCTCAAGGAATTGCAGGAAAGTATGTTTATTATTGGTTATGGGAAAGTATTTTTTTGGGTTTTGAGTTTAATAAACTAGGAATGTAAATAACAAGAAAATAACTAACAACTAAGAAAAGTCCTAGCAAGGGTTGAGAATCAGAAATTCTATCCTCATCATCATTGTCAATTGTCATGGTGATTGCAAATTGCTCTCACTTAGTTAACCCCGAACAATTGAAGGAAAGTCAAGTGAGCAATTCAACTTGAGTTTACAAGTCCTAATAAAAGACTAGAGTTAGTGAAGCTCAAGCCAACTAGCAACTTTCAATCACCAACCAACAAGAGACTTTGACAATTCAAGAGTCTCCAAATTACTCAATCCAAGTTAAGAATACAAAAATCTAATTTAAAATCCAACCAAACATTTTATCAAGCACTTAGAAGGCACAAAATAAAAGCATAGAGAATTAATAAGAGATAATAAAATCTAAACAACCAATTGCAAGCATAAATGACTAACAATTAAAGAGAGTAACAATAAACATAGAGAACATAAATTGCATTAAAGGAAATCAAACGTAACAAGAGATTATAAACATAAAATGGCAAAAAAGGGAAATTAACAAGAGAAGAAGATGAACTAAAATGCTTAAACAAATAAAAGTAAGAGAAAACTAATTTAAAGGAAGGTTGAACCTAAACCTAAAGAGAAATTGAAAGAAGAAACCCTAAACCTAAAGAGAGGAGAGAGCCTCTCTCTCTAGAAAACTACATCTAAACTTAAAAGGTGTGTGAATGAAAGTGAATCATCCCCCCTTTCAGCTCCACTCTGTAGCCTCTAATCTGTATTTTTGGGCTGAAACTGGGTCAAAAGCAGCCCAGAAATCGCCCCAAGCATTTTCTGTAAGTTGCAGCACGTGACGCTCTGTCACGCATATGCATCGACCACGCGTATGCGTCGCTGGACTTTTCACTGGCCACGCGTAGCCGTCAGCCACGCGTGCGTCATTTGTCTGGTGCACCAGTCATGCATACGCGTCATGCACGCGTACGCGTCGCTACCAGATTCTGAAATCCTTGATTTCTTGTGTTCCTTCCACTTTTGCATGCTTCTTTTCCATCCTCTAAGCCATTCTTCCCCTATAAACCCTGAAAACACTTAACAAACATATCACGGCATTGAATGGTAATAAGAGAGGATTAAAATTAGCAAATTTAAGGCCAAAGAAGCATGTTTTCAATCATAGTACAAAATTAGGAAGGAAAATGTAAAACATGCGATTTATATGAATAAGTGTATGAATAATTTATAAAATCTACTCAATTCAATACAAAATAAACCGCAAAATAGTTGTTTATCAATGGGTTGTGACCTGCATCTGAAAAATAATAATAACATATGGCATGAGAACCAGAGGTTCTCAGTATGGTAACAGTGCCCAATATATAAGATGTAAGGTTTCAGGACGCCAAAGCCAATCCTAGAACTTCACATTGATACCGATATTCAAGCCTTAACAAAAGAAATTACTTAAACCATAAACCACAAATAGGGTTATCTAAACTTAGGGGATTTCTAAATAAAACTAGTCACGTCGCTATATCCCACAGCCTTCGCCAACCTAACCTCCATGCAATCCCATCGCCACCACCTACCTGACCTCCTCAGTACCAAACAAACACAAGTATATGCAAACAAGTAATACACATGTAATATTCATGTATAATAAGTAATTCAAGAAGCAAGTAGGCATACTATACATTTAGGCAAACTACAAGTAATCAAAGCAAACAAGCACATAAGAGATGCATATGATGAATGTCTGTCCTATTAGCTGTGATATCACATGTCAGTTATAGTGCCAAGCTCGACACAAAATCCGATCGGTAACTCCCGGATTAGTCTCTCTGTTACACAAACTTAGGAGGAATAATTTTGAGGGATGAGTGCCCTACTATTTTTTCCTTTCATAGGGAAACGTTCCGAGGAAGAGTGCCCTACCACCTTCCTTTGGATGCCACATGATTCTGAGGATAGTGCTCTAGCACCTTGCAACCAGAGAGAAAACACAACTCAGGTAGAATAATTCCGAGGGATAAGTGCCTTACCACCTTCTCCATGAGCGAGAAATACGAGTGGAAAGCCCAACTTCAACCCTCACATCCGAACGTAGGCAGGAGACTGCCACAGTCCCTACGACGGAGAACAAATCATATCACAAGCACGAAACCCATCTCAGAGGCCACTGTTCATAGCGCACTTTCGTTTATACTCATTCCATTAACCATAATCATTCATCTTCAAGTTTCAATCTATTCATGACCATCATCAACTTTCCATTTTCACTATAATCATATTCCTTTCTAAAAGTCTCCTCAAAGACATACTTCACAACTCAACATACACTAATTTCACCCACAACATTCTCGAACCTAAGTCATCGGCTCTAAACTCATGCATAAAATACCAATTTAGTCCACTAACTCATCTCTAATAGTCTTAAGACCTAATTACTTGTTATCAATCTTAAACAGCATGTGAAGAAAATTTAAAAAGTTAGAGAACACTTGAAAACGAAGGGAAATCATTTTTCAGCAAAACAGGGTCTATGCGTACTCATGCCCATTGTATTTGTATGCATACATAAAATTTTTTCCATTTCGCGTACGCATACAAGAGTTCGCATATGCATAGGTGCAAAACAAAGTGGCACGCTTGCGTATGGGATTTTTGCGTATGTGTACACCTCCAGATTTGCAAAATTCAATAAAGTTGAAGAAATCAATTTTAAACACCAAACTTTAAACGTTCATAATTTCCTCTACAAAACTCCATTTTCATAAAACTTTATATCAATTTAAAGATATTTAAATGAACTTTAGTTTAAGAGAAATTTCAACCAATTTCAAAAACTGAGCATCAATTTATGATTCATCAAAGTTCACTAAAAACTGGTTTTTACCAAAATTAGCTAGGTGCTCAAACTTCTAAAATTCACAACCAAACCAAACCAAGGCATATATACCCAATTCATCACAAAACACTACCACATACTACACTTTACCATTCCATAGCTCTTCAAATAACTCAACACCCATTTGACTCGTTCTTTTTCACCGTAAATTCTCATAATTATCATTATTCAATCTCAATCTCAATACTTAATACCATTCACCAAAAACAATATCATAATTCATCAATATCCTTCACCAATCATCATAATCACAAACCACAACAATACTCATCATATTATCATCATAATTCATATATCACACATTTCAACACTCCATATCATCATTTCCATCATCAAACATAAATTCACATATAATTAATCATGTACCAATATTATTCAATCCTATCTTAGAGTCCAGTAGCCTAAGTTTCCAGAAACATTACATAATCCATAAAGAAAACCAAAATCATATCTTGGCCGATTCCCAAAATTCACCAAACACCAAAACAAAACCACCAAACTTGATCCAAAAGCCTCAAACCAGCTTCAACAAACACCAAATCTCAATCTAACATCATACAACATACCAACATCAAACCTAGGGTTTACAATAATAATTAAATACAGGGATTTAGTGAGACCTTACCTTATCCAACGAGATTAGCGGCAAAACACAATAATACTCCAATACTAGATCATCCTTAAACAAACAAAACCATGAAAATCTCAATATAACAAAGCCACAATTCGAATTTGTCAAAGAACAGAAAACTAGAGCTTGGGATTCGATTTTCTCACCACTTTGATTAGATAGAATTAAAGATCTTGACAAGAGCTTCGCGTGGCTGCAAACAGGTTGTCAATCGAAGTACCGTAGCTCAAGTTATGACTCCCATAAGATGGTGATTGGTGCACAAAATTGTGTATGCCAATATTAATGGACTATTTCTCACAGCTTCGCACAACTAACCAGCAAGTGCACTGGGTCGTCCAAGTAATACCTTACGTGAGTAAGGGTCGAATCCCACGGAGATTGTTGGCTTGAAGCAAGCTATGGTTATCTTATTATTCTTAGTCAGGATATAATATCAATAATAATTTTTAGTTTTAATTGTAAAAAGTAAAAGAGCATGAAATAAATACTTATTATGCAGTAATGAAGAATATGTTGGAGTTTTGGAGATGCTTTGTCCTCTGAATTTCTGCAACATAATGCTTTTTCACTTTCATAAATGCAAGGCTCCTTCCATCACAAGCTGTATGTAGGGCATCACCGTTGTCAATGGCTACTTCCTATCCTCTCAGTGAAAATGGTCCAAATGCTCTGTCACAGCACGGCTAATCATCTGTTGGTTCTCGATCATGTCGGAATAGAATCCATTGATTCTTTTGCGTTTGTCATCACGCCCAGCAATCACGAGTTTGAAGCTCGTCATAGCCATTCAATCCTTGAATCCTACTCGGAATACCACAGACAAGGTTTAGACTTTTCGGATCCTCAAGAGTGGCCACCAAATGTTCTAGCTTATACCACGAAGATTCTGATTAAGGAATCTAAGAGATACTCATTCAATCTAATGTAGAACAGAGGTGGTTGTTAGGCACACGTTCATGGATTGAGGAAGGTGATGAGTGTCACGGATCATCACCTTCCTCATAGTGAAGCGCAAATGAACATCTTAGATAGGAGCAAGCGTGTTTGAATGGAAAACAGAAATAATTGCATTAATTCATCGAAAAGCTGCAGAGCTCCTTACCCCCCAACAATGGAGTTTCGGGACTCATGCCATCACAAGGTATATAATTCAGATCTAAAAATGTCATGAGATACAAAATAAATCTCTAAAAGTTGTTTAAATACTAAACTAGTAACCTAGGTTTACAGAAAATGAGTAAACTAAGATGGACAGTGCAGAAATCTACTTCTGGGGCCCACTTGGTGTGTGCTGGGGCTGAGACTTAAGCTTCTCACGTGCCTGGGCTGTTTTTGGAGTTGAACACCAGGTGGTAACCTGTTTTTGGCGTTGAACTCCAACTTGCAACCTGTTTCTGGCCAGACTGCAACATGGAACTGGCGTTAAACGCCAGTTTACGTCATCTATTTTCACGCAAAGTGTGGACTATTATATATTTCTGGAAAGCCCGGGATGTCTACTTTCCAACCCAATTGAGAACACACCAATTCGATTCCTGTAGCTCCAAAAAATCCATTCCGAGTGCAGAGAGGTCAGAATCCAATAGCATCAGCAGTCCTTTTTCAGCCTAAATCAGATTTTTGCTCAGCTCCCTCAATTTCATCCAGAAAATACCTGAAATTACAGAAAAACACAAAAACTCATAGTAAAGTTCAGAAATATGAATTTTGCCTAAAAACTAATAAAAATATACTAAAAACTAACTAAAATATACTAAAATCTATATGAAATTACCCCCAAAAAGCGTATAAAATATCCGCTCATCACAACACCAAACTTAAACTGTTGCTTGTCCTCAAGCAACTAGATAAATAAAATAGGATAAAAAGAAATTAGGAAGCAATAATATCTCAGAGTTTCAAGTGAAGCTCAGATTCTAATCAGATGAGTGGGACTAGTAGCTTTTTGCCTCTGAACAATTTTGGCATCTCACTTTATCCTTTGAAATCCAGAATGATTGGCATCCATAGGAACTTAGAATTCAGATAGTATTATTGATTCTCCTAGTTTAGTATGTTGATTCTTGAACACAATTACTTTATGAGTCTTGGCCGTGGCCCTAAGCACTTTGTTTTCCAGTATTTCCACCGGATACATAAATGCCACAGACACACAACCGGGTGAACCTTTTCAGATTGTAACTTAGCTTTGCTAAAGTCCCCAATTAAAGGTGTCCAGAGTTCTTAAGCACACTCCTTTGTCTTGGATCACGATTTTAACCACTCAGTCTCAAGCTTTTCACTTGAACCTGCATCCCACAAGCACATGGTTAGGGACAGCTTGATTTAGCCGCTTAGGCCTGGATTTATTTCCTTGGGCCCTCCTATCCATTGATGCTCAAAGCCTTGGATCCTTTTCACCCTTGCCTTTTGGTTTTAAGGGTTATTGGCTTTTTCTTTTTCTTTATCCAATGATTTCCCTTTTTTTCACTGCTTTTTTTTGCTTCAAGAATCAATTTCATGATTTTTCAGATCAGCAATAATATTTCTCTTGTTCATCATTCTTTCAGGAGCCAACAATTTTTAACATTCATGAAATTCAGTATCAAAAATATGCACTATTCAAGCATTCATTCAGAAGACAAAAAGTATTGCCACCACATATAAATAATTAGAATTTTTCTTATTAAGAACTCGAAATTAAATTGCCTCTTTATTCTAAAAGTATACTATTTATTCATGTTTGATGATGATGAAAAAAATAAATTATAACTTAATTGGAAATAAAATCAAAATAGATATACTAATTACTACTACTCCTATATAACTTCTAAGGTAAATTCCTATAAGAACAACTATCACAAAAGTAAGGCTAAGATTAGGACTCAACAACCTTTATTTTGGAAAGTGGATGTTCCTTTAGTCTGTGGGGTGCTTGGTCCTTTAAGAGATAATCTCTGACGCTTCAGTTCCTTCAAGTCACGCCCTTGCTCTTCTTGTTCCCCAAGCAGTTTGCAAAGCATGCTATTTTGATTATTCTGTTCTTCCTTTATTTGGTCCATAGCTTCTTGCAACTTGGTAACCGATGCTTCAAGATGCTTCCAGTATTCAAATTGAGGGATTTCTGGGAGGAATTCTTGTGCTCTCCTCTTGACGGGGTCATCCTGCACTTGTTGTTTATCCATTGATATTTTGGTGATTGGTCGCTCAACTGAGATATACTCAGTTATTCCCATCTTTACTCCAGCATCTTTACATAGCATAGATATTAAGCTAGGATAAGCCAATTTGGCATCTTTGGAGTTCTTGTTTGCAATTATGTAAAGTTCACACGAAATCAACTGATGAACTTCCACTTCTCTTCCTAATATAATGCAGTGGATTATCACTGCTCTTTTAATGGTGACTTCAGAGCGGTTGCTAGTGGGCAGTATAGAACGCCCAATGAAGTCCAGCCAACCTCTGGCAACTGGTTTGAGATCTTCTCTCTTGAGTTGATTTGGGACGCCCTTGGTGCTGGTGGTCCACCTGGTTCCAGGGATGCATATGTTCTCTAGAATCTTGTTCAGGCCCTTATTTGTTCTCATCATTCTCCTATTAAAGGAGTCTGGGTCATTTTTCAGCTGAGGTAGCTTAAAGATCTCCCTGATTTTGTCAGGGTAGATGTGAACAATCTTTCCTCTGACCAAGGTCCGATAGTCATAGAAGGCAGTTCCAGATATTCTTTGCCTGTCTGTTTGCCATAGATTAGCATAGAATTCCTGAACCATGTTTCTTCCCACCTTTGTTTCAGGATTAGCTAGGATTTCCCAGCTCCTGTTTCGAATTTGCTCTTGGATCTTCGGATATTCATCTTCTTTCAGATCGAATTTGACTTTTGGGATCACTGAACTTAGACCCATTATTTTGTAGTAATGGTCTGAATGTTCTTTGGTTAAGAACTTCCCTTGATTCCAAAGTAGTTTTCGAATACTCTCTTTCTTGCCTCTTGGAGTGGGTTGTTTTTCTTTAGGAGCCATGATCTTAGTGGGTGTGGTTTAGTGATCACGGATAAACACACCAAACTTAGAGGTTTGCTTGTCCTCAAGCAAAAGAAATGAAAGGAGAGGGATAGAAGGAGAGCTAGTTTTCGAATTGTTGGGGAGAGGATAGAGGCCAAATGTGGATTTAAAGGGAGGGGGTGGGTTTTCAAAAATTTTGAAGAAAGATAAGATAGAAGATATGATTTGTAAAAAATAAATATGATAGAAAAAAGATTTAATTGAAAATTGAAAAGATATAGAAGATATTTGAAAAAGATAAATCTGAATTTTAGAAAAAAGATTTGGGATTAATTTGAAAAGATAATTGAGTTTTGAAAAAAAACTTGAAAAGAAGTTGGATGGGATTTGAAAAAGGATTTGTGTTTATGAATTAAGATACATTTGATATTTTTTGAAAAAGGGATTTTAGAAATTAGGATTAAAATTTTTAGAATTGAAGAATGAGATTTTGTAACATGTATATGCAAGAAATCATGAATTGAAATATGAAAATTGAAAAAATTGTGAAGTAAAAACGAATTTACCTCCTCCCCACAATCCTGGCATTAAACGCCCAAACGCTGCATGTTTTGGGCATTTAACGCCCATTTGCAGCTTCTCTTAGGCGTTCAACACCCAGCTGTTGCTTCTAGCTGGCGTTAAACGCCAGGAACTCCTTTGTCACTGGGCGTTTTTCTGAACACCCAGGACGCTGTAAATCTGGCGTTAAACGCTCAGAAGGTGCTTCTTTCTGGTGTTCAACGCCCAGAAGATGCTTCTTTCTGGCGTTTAACGCCTAGATGGCTATCCTTACTGGCATTGAACGCCCAGTAGATGCTTCTTTTGGGCGTTCAACGCCCAAAAAGCTCTTACTGGCTTTTTTGCACCAGTAAGCTTCCTTTTTGCTGTTTTATCCTACGAATCCTTCTGTAACTCTGTGAATTCAAGAAATTGCTATTTTTCCTTGAAGATAATTGACATAAACCTGTAAAAATCAATTAATTAACAAATAAGCTTTGTAAATGACTGGGTTGCCTCCCAACAAGCGCTTCTTTATTGTCTTTAGCTGGACTATTATTGAGCTTTAATCAAGTCTCAGTTTTGAGCATTCTTACTCAAAATTGCTTTCAAGATAATGTTTAACTCTTTGTCCATTAACGATGAACTTTTTGTTATAATCATTATCCTGAAGCTCCACGTATCCATATGGTGAGACACTTGTAATCACATATGAACCTCTCCACCGAGATTTCAATTTTCCGAGGAATAATCTGAGCCTAGAATTAAACAGTAGAACTTTCTACCCTGGTTCAAAGACTCTGGATGACAACTTATCATGCCATTTTTTTGCTTTCTCTTTGTAAATTTTTGCATTTTCGAAAGCATTGAGTCTGAATTCCTCTAGCTCATTTAACTGGAGCAATCGTTTTTCTCCAGCTAACTTGGCAGCAAGGTTTAGGAATCTGGTTGCCCAATAGGCCTTATGTTCCAGTTCCACTGGCAAGTGATAGGCTTTTCCATACACAAGCTGGTATGGAGAAGTTCCTATAGGAGTCTTGAATGTTGTTCTGTATGCCCACAGAGCATCATCCAAGCTTCTTGCCCAATCCCTTCTACGGTTAATCACAGTCCATTCCAGGATTCTTTTAAGTTCTTTATTAGAGACTTCAGCTTGCCCATTTGTCTGTGGATGGTATTGAGTGGCCACCCTGTGGCTAACTCCATACCGAACCAAAGTAGTGTAAAGCTGTTTATTGCAGAAATGAGTGCCCCCATCACTGATTAGTACTCTAGGGATACCAAATCTGCTAAAGATATATTTCTGGAGGAATTTCAGCAATGTCTTGGTATCATTAGTGGGTGTTGCAATAGCTTCAACCCATTTGGATACGTAATCCACTGCCACCAGAATATAAGTGTTTGAGTATGATGGTGGGAAAGGTCCCATGAAGTCAATACCCCATACATTAAACAACTCAATCTCTAAGATCCCTTGTTGAGGCATGGCATAACTATGAGGCAGATTGCCAGATCTTTGGCAACTGTCACAATTAAGTACAAACACTCGGGAGTCTTTATAGAGAGTAGGCCAGTAGAAGCCACATTGGAGGACTCTTGTGGCTGTTCGCTCACTTCCAAAATGTCCTCCATACTGTGATCCATGGCAGTGCCAGAGAATCTTATGTGCTTCTTCTTTAGGTACACATCTACAGATTACTCCGTCTGCACATCTCTTGAAGAGATATGGTTCATCCCAAAGATAGTACTTTGCATCCGTGATCAATTTCTTTGTTTGCTGCCTACTGTACTCTTTGGGTATGAATCTCACTGCCTTGTAGTTTGCAATGTCTGCAAACCATGGCACTTCCTAGATGGAAAAGAGGTGCTCATCCGGAAAGTTTTTAGAGATCTCAATAAGAGGAAGGGACGCCCTTTCTATTGGTTCTATTCGGGACAGATGATCTGCTACTTGGTTCTCTGTCTCTTTTCTGTCTCTTATTTCTATATCAAACTCCTGCAGAAGCAACACCCATCTGATGAGTCTGGGTTTTGAATCCTACTTTGTGAGTAGATATTTAAGAGCAGCATGGTCAGCGTACACAATCACTTTTGATCCTACTAAATAAGATCTGAACTTGTCAATGGTGTAAACCACTACAAGTAACTCTTTTTCGGTGGTTGTGTAGTTCTTCTGTGCGTCATTTAAAACATGACTGGCATAGTAAATGACGTGCAGAAGCTTGTCATGCCTTTGTCCCAACACTACACCAATGGCATGGTCACTGGCATCACACATCAGTTCAAATGGTAATGTCCAGTCTGGTGCAGAGATGACTGGTGCTGTGACCAGCTTAGCGTTCAGAGTCTCAAACGCCTGCAGACACTCCTTATCAAAGATAAATGGCGTGTCAGCAGCTAGCAGATTACTCAGAGGTTTGTCAATTTTTGAAAAATCTTTTATAAACCTCCTATAGAATCCTGCATGCCCCAGAAAGCTTCTGATTGCCTTAACATTGGCTGGAGGTGGTAATTTTTCAATTACCTCTACCTTAGCATCATCCACCTCTATTCCCTTGTTCGAAATTTTATGCCCAAGGACAATTCCTTCAGTCACCATAAAGTGACATTTCTCCCAGTTTAAAACCAGGTTGGTCTCTTGGCACCTCTTTAGAACAAGTGCTAGATGGTCAAGACAGGAGCTGAATGAGTCTCCAAATACTGAAAAGTCATCCATGAAGACTTTCAGAAATTTTTCCACCATATCAGAGAAAATGGAGAGCACGCACCTCTAAAAGGTTGCAGGTGCATTGCACAGACCAAATGGCATCCTTCTGTATGTAAATACTCCAGATGGACATGTGAATGCTATTTTCTCTTGATCCTGGGGATCTACTGCAATTTGATTATAACCTGAATATCCATCCAAGAAGCAGTAGTATTCATGACCTGCTAATCTTTCTAACATCTAGTCTATGAATGGTAAAGGAAAATGATCCTTTCTGGTAGCTGTATTGAGCCTTCTGTAATCAATACACACACGCCACCCTGTAACTGTTCTTGTAGGAACCAGTTCATTTTTTTCATTATGAACCACTGTCATGCCACCCTTCTTAGGGACGACTTGGACAGGGCTTACCCAGGAGCTATCAGAAATAGGATAAATAATCCCAGCCTCTAGTAATTTAGTGACCTCTTTCTGCACCACCTCCTTTATGGCTGGATTCAGCCGCCTTTGTGGTTGAACCACTGGCTTAGCGTCACCCTCCAATAGGATCTTGTGCATGCATCTGGTTGGGCTAATGCCCTTAAGATCACTGATGGACCACCCAAGAGCTGTCTTGTGTGTTCTTAGCACTTGAATTAGTGCTTCCTCTTCCTTTGGCTCTAAGGTAGAGCTTATGATTACAGGAAAGGTATCACTTTCTCCCAGAAATGCATATTTCAGGGATGGTGGTAATGGTTTGAGCTCGGGTTTGGGAGGTTTCTCCTCTTCCTGAGGGATTTTCAGAGGTTCTATTATTCTCTCTGGTTCCTCCAGGTCAGGCTGAACATCTTTAAAGATATCCTCTAGCTCTGATTCGAGACTCTCAGTCATATTGACCTCTTTTACCAGAGAGTCAATAATATCAATGCTCATGCAGTCATTTGGATTGTCTGGATGCTGCATAGCTTTGACAACATTCAACTTAAACTCATCCTTATTGACTCTCAGGGTTACTTTCCCTTTTTGGATGTCAATAAGGGTTCGGCCAGTTGCTAGGAAAGGTCTTCCTAGAATGAGAGTTGCACTCTTGTGCTCTTCCATTTCCAGTACCACAAAGTCAGTAGGAAAGGCAAATGGCCCAACCTTGACAATCCTGTCTTCAATCACGCCTGATGGATGTTTAATGGAACCATCAGCAACTTAGAGACATATCCGGGTTGGTTTGACTTCATCAGTCAACCCAAGATTTTTGATAGTAGATGCAGGTATTAGGTTGATACTTGCCCCAAGATCACATAGAGCTTGCTTGGTACAAGTACCTTCTAATGTGCATGTTATCATAAAGCTTCCGGGATCTTTAAGCTTCTCAGATAAGCTTTTCAGAATGACTACACTGCATTCTTCAGTGAGGTAAAATTTTTCAGTTTCCCTCCAATACTTCTTATGACTTAAGATCTCTTTCATGAACTTAGCATAAGAAGGTATTTGCTTAAGTGCCTCTGCAAATGGAATCTTTATTTCAAGAGTCCTGAGATAGTCTACAAAGCGGGCAAATTGCTTATCCTGTTCTGCTTGGCAGAGTTTCTGAGGATAAGGCATTTTGGCTTTGTATTCCTCAACCTTAGTTGCTATAGGTTTATTACCTACAGATGTGGGTTGAGAAGCCTTTTTAGAGGGGTTGCTATCAGCACTTGTATCTGTCTGATCTCCCACTGGCGTTTGAATGCCAGGGGTGGAAGCTAGAGTGGCGTTGGACGCCAACTCCTTACCTGTTTCTGGCATCTAAACGCCAGAACTGTGCTTCCTTTGGGCGTTTAACGCCAATTCCTTGCTTGTTTCTGGCATTCAGGACTGAGCATGGGTTGGGCGTTCAACGCCAGCTTCCCACCCATTTTCTGGTGTTCGAGCACCAGAATTGTTCCTCTCTGGGCTCTGACTATCCTCAGAGGGATTTTCGGTAGCAGTCTGTTCATTTCTTGGCTTCCTGCTGCCTTGAAGTGAGGTATTTAATGTTTTCCCACTTCTTAATTGAACTGCTTGGCACTCTTCTGTTATTTGTTTTGATAACTTCTGTTCTATTTGCTTCAACTGTATTTCCATATTCATATTAGCCATTCTTGTTTCTTGTAGTATCTCCTTGAATTCGGCTAGCTATTTTGTTAGAAAATCCAGTTGCTGATTGAATTCAGTAACTTGTTCTGTAGGACTGAGTTCAGCAGTTACTGTTGTAGCCTCTTCGTTGATGGAAGGTTCACTGCTCAGGTACAGATGCTGATTTCTAGCAACTGTATCAATGAGCTCTTGAGCTTCTTCAATTGTCTTTCTCATGTGTATAGATCTACCAGATGAGTGGTCTAGAGAAATCTGAGCTTTCTCTGTAAGCCCATAATAGAAGATGTCTAACTGCACCCACTTTGAAAACATTTCAGAGGGGCATTTTCTTAGCATCTCCCTGTATCTCTCCCAAGCATCATAAAGGGATTCATTATCTCCTTGTTTGAAGCCTTGGATGCTCAGCCTTAGCTATGTCATCCGCTTTGGAGGAAAATAGTGATTCAGGAATTTTCTGATAGCTGTTTCCATGTCTTTATGCTGTCCTTAGGTTGGTTATTTAACCACCTCTTAGCTTGGTCTTTTACAGCAAATGGAAATAGTAACAATCTGTAGACATCCTGATCTACTTCCTTATCATGTACTGTGTCAGCAATTTGTAAAAACTGTGCCAAAAACTCTGTAGGTTCTTCTTGTAGAAGACCGGAATACTGGCAACTTTGCTGCACCATGATAATGAGCTGAGGGTTCAACTCAAAGCTACTGACTCCGATGGAGGGTGTACAGATATTACTCCCATATGAAGCAATAGTGGGGTTAGCATATGACCCCAGAGTCCTTTTGGACTGTTCATTTCCACTTAAGTCTATAATGGAGAAAGGGAGATGATGTGAATTTATTTTATTTATTTTATTATTATAGAGGAGGTTTCGAAATAATAAAATAAAATAAAATAAAAACTAAAATAAAAAGAAAAACAAAAAGAATTTGAAAATATTTTGTGAAGAAATTCGAAAAAGTTAGGAGAGAGAAAGTGGTTAAAATATTTTTGAAAAAGCTATAATTTTAAAATTTAAAAATGAAATCTGAACTTGTTTTTTTTTTAATTTGGAATAATTGCTTTAAAAAAAGTTAGAAAAAATATATTTTTTTAAATTTGAATTTTATGATGAAAGAGAAAAACACACAAAAGACCCAAGACTTAAAATTTTTAGATCTAATGCTCCTTGTTTTCGAAACTTTTGGAGGGAAAACACCAAGGAACACCAAACTTAAAGATTTTAAGATCAAAACACAAAGAAGACTCAAGAACACTTTGAAGACTCACAAGAACAACAAGAACAAAAGAAAGAACACCAAACTTAAATTTTTAGAAAACCACAATAAAATTTTCGAAAATTAAAGAAAGGTTAACAAGAAAACACCAAACTTAAAGTTTGGCACAAGATTTAATCAAATAAAAATTATTTTTGAAACAAAAGTTTTAAAAGGAAGATACCCAATTGCCAAGAACATAAGCCAACGCTCTAGCCAACTGAGCTATAAATGTAACGTGTTTTAATATTGTATATAAAAAAATATATTTTTGAAAACTAATATTTTGAAAAAGCACAAGAAAAACTCGAAAATACACAGAACAAGAAAAACCAAAGATCAAATAAGAAAAATTGACAAGAACAATTTGAAGATCAAGGAAAAAAAAGAACATGAAATTCGAAAATTGAAAGACAAAGAAAAGCATGAAATTGACATCAAACTTAAAACATGACACTAAACTTCACAGAAAAACTAAAAATTAATAAAGAAAAATAATATTTTTGAAAAGTTTTTAAAAGGGATAATAAAAGATGCAATTCTAGTGACTCTAAACCAAAAGGACTAATTTTTCCTAATCTAAGCAACAAGATTCACCGTCAGTTGTTCAAACTCAAACAATCCCCGGCAACGGCGCCAAAAACTTGGTGCACGAAATTGTGTATGCCAATATTAAGGGACTATTTCTCACAGCTTCGCACAACTAACCAGCAAGTGTACTGGGTCGTCCAAGTAATACCTTACGTGAGTAAGGGTCGAATCCCACGGAGATTGTTGGCTTGAAGCAAGCTATGGTTATCTTATTATTCTTAGTCAGGATATATTATCAATAATAATTTTTAGTTTTAATTGTAAAAAGTAAAAGAGCATGAAATAAATACTTATTATGCAGTAATAAAGAATATGTTGGAGTTTTGGAGATGCTTTGTCCTCTGAATTCCTGCAACATAATGCTTTGTCACTTTCATAAATGTAAGGCTCCTTCCATGACAAGCTGTATGTAGGGCATCACCGTTGTCACTGGCTACTTCCCATCTTCTCAGTGAAAATGGTCCAAATGCTCTGTCACATCATGGCTAATCATCTGTTGGTTCTCGATCATGTCGGAATAGAATCCATTGATTCTTTTGCATTTGTCATCACGCCCAGCAATCGCGAGTTTGAAGCTCGTCATAGCCATTCAATCCTTGAATCCTACTCGGAATACCACACACAAGGTTTAGACTTTTCGGATCCTCAAGAGTGGCCGCCAAATGTTCTAGCCTATACCACGAAGATTATGATTAAGGAATCTAAGAGATACTCATTCAATCTAATGTAGAACGGAGGTGGTTGTGAGGCACACGTTCATGGATTGAGGAAGGTGATGAGTGTCACGGATCATCACCTTCTTCATAGTGAAGCGCGAATGAACATATTAGATAGGAGCAAGCGTGTTTGAATGGAAAACAGAAATAATTGCATTAATTCATCGAGACGCTACAGAGCTCCTCACCCCCAACAATGGAGTTTAGAGACTCATGCCGTCACAAGGTATATAATTCAGATCTAAAAATGTCATGAGATACAAAATAAATCTCAAAAAGTTGTTTAAATACTAAACTAGTAACCTAGGTTTACAGAAAATGAGTAAACTAAGATGGACAGTGCAGAAATCCACTTCTGGGGCCCACTTGGTATGTGCTGGGGCTGAGACTTAAGCTTCTCACGTGTCTGGGCTGTTTCTGGAGTTGAACGCCAGGTTGTAACTTGTTTCGCGCAAAGTATGAACTATTATATATTGATAGAAAGCCCTGGATGTCTACTTTCCAACCCAATTAAGAGCGCGCCAAATGGACTCCTGAAGCTCCAAAAAATCCATTCTGAGTGCAGGGAGGTCAGAATCCAACAACATCAGCAGCCCTTTTTCAGCCTAAATCAGATTTTTGCTCAGCTCCCTTAATTTCAGCTAGAAAATACCTGAAATCATAGAAAAGCACACAAACTCATAGTAAAGTCCAGAAATATGAATTTTTCCTAAAAACTAATAAAAATATACTAAAAACTAACTAAAACATACTAAAATCTATATGAAATTACCTCCAAAAAGCGTATAAAATATCCGCTCATCAGTGATGAATAGTAACATTACCCTCTTTTCCTCTCTTCTCAATTCAATTCCCCTCTCTCTCAACTTAGGACAAGAATGAGCTGAATGCTCATTAAAAGGGGTTTATACATGTTGGGTTTGGGCCCAACTGGGGCCCGGTCTGACCCGTTAGCGTTTTAGGCCCGTTTGACCCACTTTGGGTCATAACCTTTAAGATTAGCGTCCGATTTTTTATTCTAAATTATTTTTTCCTTTCAAAACAATAGATTTAGTTTTTAAAATCTTATTTTTCTCAAAACACGGTAACGGACAAACTAGAGTCGGTACTGTCAGCTTAAGCACCAGTACACATTTTTATAAAAATTTTCCACAAAAGATACATTTTCCAACTCAAAAAAATTCATTGAAATCAAATTTCACCTTTTTATTTTCAAAATATCATTTCTATATTTTTGAACCTATTTCAGGCAATTAAATTATTATTTTATTAAAGCAGTTAAGTCGGTTCTTACATTCTCCCCTCCTAATTAGGGATTTTGCCCCCCAAAATTTAAATTGTGTTATATACTCTCCATGAAGCATTCTAGTACCAACGTTGTCAACCCAAACAAGTTGTCAAAGTATTTCATCCACCGTTGTCCTACCGTGTCGATGTTCCCTCTTGCATTCCGCTGCGTCACTCTGATTATCGTCATTAAGAATTCGAACTTTTTCCTTAAACTAGATACCGATTTTGTAACATTTTTCAAAACCTTCAAAAAAAGTTCAATCTAAACCTTTCAATATAAAATTTTTTTCCAAAAGACTAAAAAATCATTTATTCTTAAATCAATTACTTTAAATCGTGATTTTTCTTAAATTCATTAAAATCCTTAAATCATATCTCAAATTTCAAACTAAATTCACAAAGTAACAAAATCATAGAAATCACTTTTCTTTTAAACGATAACATTTAAACCAAGGGTTCTGACCTAGTTTCAAATCAAAATCATTTAAACCAAAAGTTCCAATCCAAATTTAAAAATCATTCTAAGCTTTAAAACTTTTTCAACACGATTCAAAGCCATATTGGTTAGAAATTGAAAATCTTAATTAAAACTCCAAAAGCATTTATCCTCAACCTGTAGCTACATTAGTCGCCACTTTCCTTGCCACCAGTGTTGAGTCTCACTAATCAACTAATATGTTATAAACTCCACGAACTGGTTTTCTGGAACATGTTGAGCTTATAATGCATTGGCTAGGTAGTCATCCTCACTATCTCTCCATGAACATGATTAACCTCATCCGTAAGTTGCCATACGGGGTCATGTCTACACTAAACAATCGATATCAAGGTGATCAGTCACAATCTCTCAATCCTAATGCTTCAATTATCCCAGAAAGGCACGCACAAACAAGCTTGCTATGCATATCAAGCAGATAACCTAAATAGCATGAAAGAAAAAATGAATAAGAGAATGCAACGAAGCACAATCGGTCCATCCCTCAGACTCACAAATACGAACAGCTCTGATACCATAAATGTAACACACCGTACCCTAAGCCTTACCTCACGCCGTAAAGCGAATGATAACAAAGTATTATGACAGTTCTAAGGCTCATATAATATTATATATAGAGAGAGAAATGTTAATACTAGAAACCTGATAAAGGAATAAAAGCTCAAATTGGATAAAATAGAATTACGAAACACGAAGCATTCACATACGATAACTAAATGCATAGGTACGAACAAAACGAGACATAATATATGTAAAACCTTGTAGATAGCTCCAGGATACACACGGTAATAATTAAAATAAATAAGATGTATACATATAAGTTTGATATACCAAAGAGAGGACTAGTCACGGCCTGCGGAATTTAGGCCGGCTAGTCAAACTAAATACAACAGAATTTTGAAGTTTAAAACAGCAATAACTCATCTCTCAAAGATTTTCAGAAATAAAGCCTCTAAGGCAACAAAGTTAATTATACAAAAGGTGAGAGAATAACTACAACAAAAGTAAAGTGAAATAAAACATAAGAAAGATCATACTCTGCTCTGTCACTATATCCACAAGCTCACTGTAGTGGGTTGCAACCTGCATCTGAAAAACAACAACAACATATGGTATGAGAACCGGAGGTTCTCAGTATGGTAACAGTGCCCAATATATAAGATGTAAGGTTCCGAGACGTCAAAGGCAATCCTAGAACTTCACATTGATACCGATATTCAAGACTTAACAAAAGAAATAACTTAAACCGTAAACCATAAACAGGGTTATCTAAACTTAGGGAAATTCTAACTAAAACTAGTCACACCGCTGTATCCCACAGCCTTCGCCAACCTCTAACCTCCGTGCGATCCCATCGCCACTGCCTACCTGACCTCCTCAGCACCAGACAAACACAAGTATATGTAAACAAGTAATACACAGGATAATTGAAGAAGCAAGTATATAACAAGTAATTCAAGAAGCAAGTAGGCATATTATACATTTAGGCAAACTGCAAGTAATCAAAGCAAACAAGCATATAAGAGATGCATATGATGAATGCTTGTCCTCTTGACTGTAATATCACATGTCGATTATAATGCCAAGCCCGACACAAAATTCGATCGGCAACTCCAGAATTAGTCTCTTTGTTGTGAAAACTCAGGAGAAATAATTCCGAGGGTTGAGTGCCCTACCACCTTCTCTTTTTAGAGGGAAACGTTATGAGGAAGAGTGCCCTAACACACTTCCTCTGGATGCCGCATGATTCCGAGGGATAGTGCCCTACCATCTTGCTACCAGAGAGAAAACACATACTCAGGAGGAATAAATCTGATGGATAAGTGCCCTACCACCTTCTCCATGAGCGAGAAATATGAGTGGAAAGCCCAGCTTCAACCGTCACATCTGGACGTAGGCGGGAGACTGCCACAGTCCCTACGACAGAGAACAAATCACATCACAATCACGTAACCTATTTCAGAGGCCACTGTTCATAGCACACTTACGTTCATACTCATTCCATTAACCATAATCATTCATCTTCAAGTTCCAATCTATTCATGACCATCATCAACTTTCCATTTTCACTATGATCATTCTCCTTTCTCAAAATGTCCTCAAGGATATACTTCACAACTTAACATACACTAATTTCATCCACAATATTCCCGAACCTAAGTCATCGACTCTAAACTCATGCATAAAATACCAATTTAGTCCACTAACCCATATCTAATAGTCTAAAGGCCTAATTACTAGTTAGCAATCTTAAACAACATTTGAAGAAAGTTTAGAAAATTAGAGAACCCTTGAAAATGAAGGAAACTCATTTTTCAACAAAACAGGGTCTATGCGTTTGCATGCCCATTGTATACGTATGCATACATAAAATTTTGCCCATTTCATGTACGCATACAAGAATTCGCGTATGCATAAGTGCTAAACAGAATGGCACGCTCGCGTATGGGGGTTTTCGCATATGCATACACCTCCAGATTTGCAAAATTCAGTAAAGTTGCAGAAATTAGTTTTAAACACCAAACTTTAAACGTTCCTAACTTCCTCTACAAAAATCCATTTTCATCAACTTTATATCAATTTAAAGATCTTTAAATGAACTTTAGTTTAAGACAAATTTAAACCAATTTCAAAAGCTAAGGCTCAAGTTATGATTTGTCAAATTTCACTAAAAATTAGTTTTTACCAAAATTAACTAGGTTCTCAAACTTCCAAAATTCACAACCAAACCAAACCAAGTTATACAAACCCAATTCATCACAAAACACTACCACATACTACACTTTACCATTCCATAGCTTTTTAAACAACTCAACACCCATTTCACTCATTCTTTCCCACCGTAAATTCTCATAATTATAATTATTCAATCTCTATCTCATTAATTAATACAATTCACCAACAACAATATGATAATTCATCAATATCCTTCACCAATCATCATAATCACAAACAACAACAATACTCATCATATTATTATTATTATCATAATTCATATATCACACATTCCAACACTCCATATCTTTATCTCCATCATCAAACATAAATTCACATATAATTAATCATGCACCAACGTTATTCAATTCTATCTTAGAGTCCACTAGCCTAAGTTTCCAGAAATGATACATATTACATAAAAAAACCGAAACCATACATTGGTTGATTTCAAAAATGCACCAAACACTAAAATGAAACTACCAAGCTCAATCCAAAAGCCTTAAACTAACTCCAGTAGATACCAAAACTCAATCTAACATTATACAACATACCAACATCAAATCTAGGGTTTACAAAATCAACTAAACACAAGGATTTAATGAGACCTTATGTTACCTCAATGAGATTAGAGACAAAATCCAATAATATTCTAATGCTAGATCACCCCTAAATAAACAAAACCATGAAAATCTCAATCTAACAAAGCCACAACTCAAATTTGTCAAAGAATAGAAAATTGAGCTTGGGATTCGATTTTCTTACCACTTTATTTAGATAGAATTAATAATCTCAACAAGAGCTTCGCCTGGCCGCAAATGGCTTGTCAATCGGAGCACCATAACTCAAGTTATGGCTCCCAGAAGATGGTGATGAATAGTAACATTATCCTCTTCTCCTCTCTTCTCAATTCAGCGCCTCTCTCTCTCTCATATTCCAAAGATGCTACACCCTCAGAAACTCCAAAAGGAGACTGAAGAACTAAAGATTGATGGTTTAGAAATTATAATAAATTCTCGTTGCAAGTATAGATTCTAGACCAAGCAATCAACCTTTCTTACAAACATTTGGTTGTCCCAATTAACAAACCCCTTTGGAATTGATAACCGAAGTATTTAAACCTCGGGTCGTCTTCTCAAGGAATTGCAGGGAAGTATGATTTATTATTGGTTATGCAAAGGTATATTTTGGGGTTTTGAAAAGGTTTGAACAAATAATTTAATTGATAAGAAAAATAAATTAATAATTAGAAAATCTCTTGGCAAGGTATGAAAACTGGAAGTCCTATCCTAGTTATCCTTATCAATGGTGATGAGAATTATATTTTTGCTACCACTAAGTCAACCTCTAACTATGAAGGTCAGTTAAGTGGACAAATTAATTTAACACCTAAAGTCCTAGTCAACTCCTTAAGGAAAGACTAGAGTTATAGGAATCTAAATTAATCAGCAAGAATGATAATCATCAATCACGATGTGTTTGATAACTCAAGAGTTACCAATTAATCAACCAAAGGCAATAGTAAATAATCTAAATTATAAATAGGGAAAAACAATCATGAGTCTGAAATACCCCAAATTATATTAATCAAGAAAATCATAACATGAATGGTCATTAAACAAATAAAAGAGAAAAATAACTAAAAAGAACATTGAACCTGAGATGAAGAAGAAATATTCCTAAATTCTAAATATCCTAATCCTAAATCCTAAGAGAGAAGAGAGAGCCTCTCTCTCTAAAAACTACATCTAAAATTATGAAAAGTGTGTTATGAGTCGTCTTTCTTCATTCCTCCACTTTTCAGCCTTTAATCTATATTTTATGAGCTTGAAACTGGGCCGGAAATAGCCCAGGATTCGCTGGAAACGAATTCTGTCACGCTGATTTTTGCAAATATGATGCTTCCGCGTGGAGCACGCATTCGCGTCGCCTAACTATACGGCCACTATAGCGAATTATATATCAAATCGAAGCCCCGGATGTTAGCTCTCCAACGCAAGTAGAACCGCATCATTTGGACCTATGTAGCTCAAGTTATGATCGTTTTAGTGCGAGAGGGTCAGGCTGACAGCTTTGCAGTTCCTTCAACTTCTTGTATTCCTTCCACTTTTGCATACTTCCTTTCCATCCTCTAAGTCATTCCTGCCATGTAATCCCTGAAATCACTTAACACACATATCAAAGCATCTAATGGTAATAAGAGAAGATTAAATAAAAGAAAATAAAAGCCAAAGAAGTATGTTTTCAATCATAGAACAAATTCTGGGAAGGAATTGTAAAACATGCAAATCATATGAATAAACATATGAAAGATTGATAAAATCCACTCAATTAAGCACAAGATAAACCATAAAATAGTGGTTTATCAATCTCTCCACACTTAAACATTAGCATGTCCTCATGCTAAACTCAAGAGAAGCTATAAAGAAGTGAAGAGGAATGATAGAATGTACGAAATGCAACCTATCTATGTGAATGCAACTACATGCAAAATATTTCTACCTACTTGGTGAAAAAGTAAATAAATCTTTCAAGAACAAATATGAACTGGATTTTACTAATTCAAATCACAAAATACAATACAAATAACTTGCAAGAAGAAGATAGCTCATGAAAGCAGGGAACATAGAATTAAGCACTAAACCCTTACTGGTGGTGTATATCATTCTAACTCTCAAGTGTCTAGGGTCAATTCTCTCAATTCTCTACTAATCTTGCTTTCTATAGCTTGCTCTTCATCTAACAATCAACAAAAATTTAATGCACCAATACACAAATCAAGAGGTCTTTTAAGGGTTGTAATGGGGTTAGGGTCAATGTATGATTATATTTGGTCAAGTGGACTAAAATCTGAATCCTTAATTAACCTAAACTTTCCACCTAACTTAGGACAATCCATGTATTATAAAATCAATAACTACCCATTAACTGTGTTTACTACATATTTATGCATTCCAAGTTTTGAGTACAGTACATATACATTGCTACTGCCATTTACTTTGGGGCATTTTGTCCCCTTTTTATTTTTCTGCTCTTTTTTTCTATTTTTCTTTTCTTAATAATTTTTTTAATGCATATGATTAAGATTTTGAATGCGTAAACATGTTCTTAACATTTTTCACATTTTCACACAAAGTCTAACATACTCAATTCTCAAACCAAACGTTTCCAAACCCACTTTTTCCACACATAATTTATGAGCGCTTTCATTAGTCTAAGCCAATCAAGGATTCAAATTAAGGAAATTATTATTTTTCGCTTAGAGTTAATGATGTGCTAAAGTAAAGAACGAAGGGGTAAAATGGCTCAACATTGGTTTGCAAAGGATAATGAAAGGTAAGGACATATGGGTATGTAAGCTCAGTAAAACAAGGCCTCAATCATATAAGTGCATGCATACATCAAATAGTGGAAATATAGAATCAAGCAAGACAAAGATCACAATTTTAGAGAGAATAGCACACACCAAAAATAAAATATTGGTTGATAAAATGCAACCAATCAAATAGGCTCAAAATCTCACTGGTTTTGTATGTTCGAGCTCTAAACCATGTTCCAAAATAATATTTCTTCATACAAGATTTTCAAAAAGTTTTTAATTTAAATTAGTGAAATATTATAAAAAGTTTTCTTGAGAAAGAAAATATTACTTCAACATGCACAAAATCAAACAAACATGCAAATGCAACAACTAACAAGGAAAATAAACCATTGGTGTTGAGATAGAAGAGTAACTAACCCATGGAAATCGGTATCGACCTCCCCACACTTAGAGATTGCACCGTCCTCGGTGCATGCTAAGATGTGCAGGTGGACGGGTTGCTTCAATTGATGTTTTTCTCCAAAGATTGAGCAGATGAACTTGTTTGTCTCCCCAGTAAGAAGCTTTTCCTCTCCCTTTGTGGTAGCCATCCTGAAAGAAGAGGGAAAAGAATAAAAGTAACCCAAAAATAAAGATAGAAAACAAATAAAATATGGGTGTTAATGCCAAATAATAAGGGTCTCAAGTACATGGTGGCTACAACATGCAAGTGAGAAAACCACAAAAGCATATGACATATCAACAGTGCAAAAATGGCAAAAATAGGGAAGAGAGTGTGGGTAATGCAAGATAGTGTAAGTGCATATCAATGCAAAAGAAATATCAGTATTATAAAAATTAGCATTAATTTATGAATAATAATACCCAATCAGAATAGAACAAGTCATGAAACACCAGAATAATTCAAGAAAAGATGCAATAGTTGAAAAAGAAAATTTGACACCAATGGAAAAAGAAGAAGAAAGTAAGAAAGGGAGAAGAAAGAAATAAGAAGGGAAAGAAAAGATTTAGATTTTGGAAAGAAAAGATAAGTTATTTGGCTGATCTGGATATGCTGTGCGGCGCAGGTGACGCGGACGCGTGGATCACGCGATCGCGTGCTGTGTGATAATTATTAGGTGACCCAGATGCGTGGATCACGCGATTGCGTGACCTGATTTGTGCTATTGGCGCGAGTGCAGCCTCGCGCACGCACAACTCTCTATTTAATACGCACATTGCCAAATTTCTGGGTGACGCGATTGCGTGAATGGCCTATTTTAAAGAACGACGAGGACGCATAGGGCACGCATTCGCGTGATAGGGCTTGTGCTTCTAGCACGAGTCCAGCCCAATTCCAGCTCAACTTTCGGCCACACACCCTTTTTACGTCGATTTTACAGTGCACGTGTTCGCGTGGGTGACGCGGACGCGTGTGGAGGCCATTTCACTAATGACGCGATTGCGTCATCCACGCGGTCGTGTGTGTCAAATTGTGCCAGAGGCACACCTCCAGCCACGCTCTCGCGTGACTCTCTGTAAAGTCTCTTTTCTTCCTAAGGCACAGGGGACGCGGACGCGTCGGCGACGCTGTCGCGTTGCATGCCCTTTTCTTCTTCTTTTTTATTTTATTTTATTTTTTTTATAATGCAGTATGCAGAATATAATGCTTAAGATGAATGCTATGCATGATTCCAGGTTCAATCAAAACTCAAAAACAGACTAAAACTGAAAAAGGAACGATCATACCATGGTGGGTTGTCTCCCACCCAACACTTTTAGTTATAGTCCTTAAGTTGGACATTTGGCGAGCTCATTGTCATGGTGGCTTGTGCTTGAACTCATCCTGAAACCTCCACAAATGCTTGGACTTCCAATAAGCTCTATCAATACCAAGTAAATTTACCAAGCATTGATGAAGTTCTCCACAAGCTTTGAGCTCCCAAAGTTGATCCTCATATATTCCTAGATCCCAAATCTTGTTTCTACACCCATCTTCAAGTTGATTATCATGATTCCATCTGGGTGGTTTAGCTTTATAATTCTCACGTAAGCACTCAAACATCTTCCTAGACCTATTCAATTGAGCTCTGCACCAACACTTGGACTTCAACTTGGAGCATACAACCATGTTGAACCTTGCTTAACAACTCCAACCACTAATCATCTTCCTCTTACTCTTAATGTCACAAAGAGCTCTAAGTTGACCATCCGTCTCTAGAAGCCCATATTCAAGTGGGAAAGTAAAGGTTAAGGAGAAGAATTTTACCCACTTGAATGTTGTATTGGACGGTAGTGGCCTTGGGAGAGGTATTTCTAATGAATTTGCAAGCTCCACTCCCTTGTGCTCTTCTTTGACAACTTCCACCTCTTTGCAATCTTTTTCAATATCAACCTCTTCTTTTTGGTAGATTTCTTCCAATTCAATCTCTGTTTCATTGTTCACCAAGGATATGGAAGGTTGTGCTTCTTCTTCTTTCATCTCCATGTCAAGTCCAATGGGAGAGGACACAAATGTAGACAAGAATTCATCAATGATCGAATCCATCTCTTGACCATCCCTTTCAAAGTCTTCAATCATGAGATGCCTTAGAGGTTGTACACCTTCGTCAACATCAATTTCAAATGTCTTTGAAGGAGGCTTTATAACTTGAACTTCCCATGGAGGTTTAGCATCTCCTAAGTCTTGAACCACTTCTTCTTCTTCAATAATTCCGGCTTCCTCCACTTGTTCGAGTACAAAGTCACGCTCCTTATTGTCCACTGGAGTTTCTAGTGTCTCCTTCATACTACGTTCTTCAGTAGATTCTCCATATGAAGCCATGGGGGTTCCTTGAATGTCCGAACGTCAGAAAGGCAATCGATTTATCGCTTGATCCAGTTGTTTAAGTATGAAATCATATTCCTCCTTGATGGCTTCTTTTCTATGATAACTCCCTCCAACTACTCATTCATCTGCAAAGGTCTCTACTACCTTCACCTTTAGTGCCTCCTCTAGCTCCTTATGAAGTATGAATTCGTGAAGATGATCCTCTCTCTCTTATTCCATGTCAATAGTATCATTGGGATCATGTTGCTCTTGGGTTGATGGATGTGGGTGCTCTTCCATGGATAGTGGTGATGGGATGGGTGGATCATTATGTGGTTAAGATGGAAGTGCATTGGAGCTTGAGGGTTGAATATTAGGGGTAAAGGGTTGGTCTATGCCGGATATAAGTACTTGAAGAGTAGAGGTGAGACTAGTGATAGAGGCAAGTGTGCTCTCCATGGAGGATTGGGATGGATAGGAGGGTTCATTTTTTTGGAAAATAGGTCCATAATATGGAGGTGGTTCTTTATGATAAGGATATGGAGATGGTGAATATTGAGGTGGTGGTTTTGGGTATGGTTCATATGGTGGTTGGTGTGGTGGATAAGGATTAGGGTCATCTAGAGGTGAATGGTGGAAAGGGGCTTGTGAGTGTGGTGGTTCGAAGCTTGAGGAGGTGGTTCATCGGCATATGATGGAGCTTATTGGTAACTACAAGGAGGTCCACCATATCTATCATCCTGGTATGCATTGCAGGGTGGTCTTCGTCCATGATATCTTGGAAGGTGTTTTTGCCTAAAGGGTTGATCAGATCCTCTTGGCTCCGTCCATCTTTGATTGCTTTAACCTTGATACATATTCCTGTTATAGCTTCCTCTTCCTGCAACATAGTTGTAACCAGACTCATAGTCAAAGGGGTGAGAGTTCATAGTAGTAGGAGAAAATTAGAAACAAAAACTAAGATATGAAAAAAAAAAGATAAGAAAATATTTTGAAAAAGATATAATTTTTGAAAAAAAATAAGATAAGATTTTGAAATAAGATAAGATAAGATTTTGAAAAAGATATGAAAAAAAGATAAGAAAATATTTTGAAAAAGATATGATTTTTGAAAAAAAATAAGATAAGATTTTGAAAAAGATATGATTTTTGAAATAAGATAAGATAAGATTTTGAAAAAGATATGATTTTTTTTTTGAAAAAGATTTGAATTTTGAAAAATAAGATAAGATAAGATAAAAATTTTAAAATCTAAATTTTTTTTTGAAAAATATTTACAATAACCAATAATAAGGCACATGTTTGCAATTCCCCGACAACGATGCCATTTTAAAGAACTGAAGATTGATGGTTTAGAAGTTATAATAAATTCTCGTTGCAAGTATAGATTCTAGACCAAGCAATCAACCTTTCTTACAAACGTTTGGTTGTCCCAATTAACAAACCCCTTTGAAATTGATAACCGAAGTATTTAAACCTTGGGTCGTCTTCTCAAGGAATTGCAGGGAAGTATGATTTATTATTGGTTATGCAAAGGTATATTTTGGGGTTTTGAAAAGGTTTGAACAAATAATTTAATTGATAAGAAAAATAAATTAATAATTAGAAAATCTCTTAGCAAGGTATGAAAACTGGAAGTCCTATCCTAGTTATCCTTATCAATGGTGATGATAATTATATTTTTGCTACCACTAAGTCAACCTCTAACTATGAAGGTCAGTTAAGTGGACAAATTAATTTAACACCTAAAGTCTTAGTCAACTCCTTAAGGAAAGACTAGAGTTATAGGAATCTAAATTAATCAGCAAGAATGATAATCATCAATCACGATGAGTTTGATAACTCAAGAGTTACCAATTAATCAACCAAAACCAATAGTAAATAATCTAAATTATAAACAGGGAAAAACAATCATGAGTTTGAAATACCTCAAATTATATTAATCAAGAAAATCATAACATGAATGGCCATTAAACAAATAAAAGAGAAAAATAACTAAAAAGAACATTGAACCTGAGATGAAGAAGAAATATTCTTAAATTCTAAAAATCCTAATACTAAATCCTAAGAGAGAGGAGAGTGCCTCACTCTCTAAAAACTACATCTAAAATTATGAAAAGTGTGTTATGAGTCATCTCTCTTCATTCGTCCACTTTGCAGCCTTTAATGTGTATTTTCTGGGCTTGAAACTGGGCCGGAAATAGCCCAGGATTCGCTGGAAACGAATTCTGCCACGCTGATTTTCGCAGATGGGATGCGTCCGCGTGGAGCACGCATTCGCGTCACCTAACTGTATGGCCACTACAGCGAATTATATATCAAATCGAAGCCACGGACGTTAGCTTTTCAACACAATTGAAACCGCATCATTTGACACTCTGTAGCTCAAGTTATGATCATTTTAGTGCGAGAGGGTCAGGCTGACAGCTTTGCAGTTCCTTCAACTTCTTGTATTCCTTCCACTTTTGCATGCTTCCTTTCCATCCTCTAAGCCATTCCTACCCTGTAATCCCTGAAATCACTTAACACACATATCAAGGCATCTAATGGTAATAAGAGAAGATTAAATAAAAGAAAATAAAACCCAAAGAAGCATATTTTCAATCATAGAACAAATTCTTGGAAGAAATTATAAAACATGCAAATCATATGAATAAACGTATGAAAGATTTATAAAATCCACTCAATTAAGCACAAGATAAACCATAAAATAGTGGTTTATCAGAGACCAAGGACAAGGAGTTTTCAAAGTTCTTGGAAATCTTTAGAAAGTTTCTAAGGAATGTAGTGCAATAATTCAGAGAAAATTGCCAAGGAAGATGCCAGATCCAGGGAGTTTTCAGATTCTATGCACTATTGGGAGTATCAACTTTGACAAAGCCGTATGTGATCATGGTGCAAGCATTAATTTAATGTCCTTGTTTGTGATGAAGAAGCTGCAAATTCAAGAGGCATAACCAAAAAGGATAGCCTTACAAATGGCAGACAAGTCTCTGAAACATGCACATGGAATAGTGGAAAATGTCTCGGTTAAGGTTGGAAAATTCTTTCTTCCTGTAGATTTTGTGATTTTTGATATGGAGAAAGGATAATTAGTTCCAAAAATGGATGAGGATTACTTGGTATTCAAGGTTTTTCAACCTTTACATCACTTAGATGAGGAAGGCACTTGCATGAAGAGTGACCTCACTAACTCAAGTCTCCAAGGATGCCAGCTGGGTGTTTAGCGCCATGTCTCGTCCTAAAAAAAAAGTAGTACTGGCATTAAACGTCATGAAGGGCATTTAACACCTTAGATGGCAAAAGTTATGCAATGTTGTGGTGCTGAACGCCGAGGTTGGCATTTAGCACCAACAACACGGATTTCAAAAAAGAAAAAAGGGTTTAACCGTTACCTATAGTTAATTACCCTCCCCCCATCCCCTTTGACCATTCAACCCCACTCTCTCTTACCCCCTACCCACTTTCCCATCCATATTCATTCACCCCTATACCAACCACCCTTCACATCACCTAATCAACTCCCATCAATCCCACTAACTATCTCTCTCTCTCTCCATTCTCCAATGGTCATACCCCCTTTCCCACTCTCCCATTTAATTTTATTTAACCAACCCTTCCTTATATCCCTATTTTAACTGTAACCTCCCTATTCCCATCTATATAAATCTCACTTCTCCATACTTTTATCTCACCACTCACAAAACATTTTCACTTACTTCCTTTCTCCTTCAACTTTAACCACAACACATTTAACTTCTTCCCTTTCTTCTAGTCCCTCATTACAATCGAACCCCCCTCAACTTTTACAATCTTTCTTTTGTTTACCTTTTCACCTAACTACTCCCGTCTCATATCTTATTTTTCTTTTCTTCTTCATATATACCTCGATTCTTACCCCTTTCCGTTCCTATCACTCTCACATCCATTTCTTACTTGCTTCCCCACCTTCAACCTTTCCCTCAAAACTGCACCCCACGTCCTTCTCTTTCTTTAACCCGCCCCCGTTCTTCCAACCTCTTTCCCATTTCTTTTCTTCCTCTGTCTTGACTTTATTTGTTTGTTCGGGGACGAACAAAAGCTTTAAGTTTAGTGTTGGGGCACTTTGCTTATCTCTTTTCTCATATTCCACATGGCACCCAAAACTAGAGAATCCTCTTCAAGGAAGAGAAAGGAAAAAGCTCTTGTGACTGACCCATTTAATTTTATTTGGTTCTTCTCCAAGACCTACGAGGATCACTTTAATGAGATTGTGAACAAAAAAAAAGTGATCTTGAAGGTCCGCTTTGATCTACAGCCAGACGAGTATCCGGAGTTCGAGGAATAAATTCTGAGAAGGGGTTGGCTAGTTCTATGCAACCCCGTGATTGATGTGGGTGTGCTGATGGTCAGAAAATTCTATGCCAATGCTTGGATGATTTACAAGCATGTCAAGGGCGTGAACCCGGATCCGAAGAACTAGCGCACTCTGGTCCAAGAAAAGATCTTAGAGTTTGGTCTAAAGAGTATGATGGATGTACAGTAGTTGCCACCATCTAGAGACAACCCTCACTCCTATACTCAGAAGGTCAAGACTGATCAAAGACTGGATCAAGTTCTTACTCACATATGCCTCTCCAGAGCACAGTGGAGGAGAGATACTAGAGGTCAGTCGTACCAGTTAGGAACGCATGATCTGAATCCAGTTGCTCGAGGATGGTTGGAGTTCATTCAGCGCTCCATCATCCATATGAGTAACTGGTCTGAGGTTACCCTTGACCGAGCGGTGATGATTCACTACATCATGCTCGGTAATGAGGTAGAAGTACAGCGTGTGATTCCTCAGAAGCTGTATAGCATAGCCACGAAGGCCTCCACCTCTGCTAGATTGGCCTTCCCTCACCTTATCTTCCTCCTGTGTGAGGTTGCCCAAGTTCGCATTGATGGGGATACCCGTATTAACATTGAGAGGCCGATCACACGGAGGGGTATAGAGTACACCAAAGATCTTGGGGGAGCCAGTTCCCCTTCCTTAGCAGGAGTAGCCTGAGATGCCTCAGGGACATTATTTTCCTCCTCGTGACTACTGGGATCAGTTGACCACAACTATTGGGGAGCTGACGTCTTCTATTGATCAGTTGAGGATAAAGCACCAGGACCACTCTGCCCTCCTCCATCAGCTAAGTAAAGGAACAATAGAGCTAGAGGAGGGAGCTAGAGGAGCTGAGGCACAACAAAGAATTCCCAGGAGGGAGCAGCCACCAAGACTGTGGTGGTTGAGTTTCATTATCTGTTGCTTTATTTATTTTCTATTTTTTAGTATTGTTTTCATGTTTCCTGGTTATTTGTTTGAAATCCTTTGCATGATTGCTAGTAGTATCTTATTGTTTTCTAGCTTAGTTGTTTAATTTAGTATTTATGTTTATTTTGAAAATCGTCCCATGTATTGTTTAATAAGCTTGAAAAATCAAAAGAAAAGAAGTAGTAAAATGCATGAGACTTGAGTTATATGTTATGAATTATTCTAGTTACTTTGATGTGGTGGTATTATTTATGATTCTGAATGTATGAACTGAACTATGCATGATTGATATTGATGTTAAAAATGTTGATTCCAGAGGTACAGGAACTTAGAAAAATATTATGGATTCCCTAAACTCAGTAAGAAATTGATCTTTTAAGAAAAACAAATAGCAAAAAGAAAAAGAAAATAAAAATCAAGGTCCAAGGCTCTGAGCATCAATGGTCAGGAAGGTCAGATATGACTAAAAGTTTAAAGAGTTGTTTTCCTAACCATATGATTTTGGTGTTAATGTGTTAAGAAACCCTTGAGACAGAGCACTAAGAGTTAAGACCCAGTGCAATTGCAGAGTATGCCAAAGGATCTGAGTACCACTGACTGGGAGGAATAAAAAGAAAAAATAAATAGAACTCAAAGTGTTCCTCAGTTAAATAGTTGTGGTGTTTGTGTGCCAAGTTAACCTTGAGGACAAAACACTAAGAGTCACGGCTAAACTCAAGGTATAAAGCACCGAAGAAAAGGAAAGAAAAAACTGTGTTCAAGGATCAATCGGAGCTTAAAAAGAAAGAGAATCCATAATATCATCTAGTTTCTAATTTTGAGGGATATCAACATTTCCGAGCTTTAAAGGATAGTGAGATGTCAAACCTATTCAAAATCACAATGCCATCAACCCCACTCAGTAATTGGACAGGAACTTAAATGAACACTCAAGTCTTAGGAAAATTCTCTTCTGAGTCCTATATTATTTTTAGTTGCTTGAGGACAAACAACAGTTCAAGTTTGGTGTTGTGATGCGTGAGCATCTTTCCCTTATTTTTTGTTTATTTTAAGTTAGAACTTAATGAATTTTAATCTTATTTTAGTTTTTGAAATCCCTTTGGATGCTACTTTGAGTTTTTTTGGTATTTTAATTATTTCAGGTAAAGTTTGGATCAATTTGGCAAAGTTTGTGTGCAAGTAAATAGGAAGAATTCAAATCTGTCAAGCTGGTGTTAAACGCGGACCTGGGCGTTTAGCGCCAGCAGCTCAAAAGCGCAAGAAGGCTCTCTGCCCACTAAAGTGCTAAATGCTGGCGTTTAGCGCCAGCAAGTCAGAGATGAATGGGAGCTTTCTACCCACAAGGGCGCTAAACGCTGGATTTGACGTTTAGCGCCAATGATCCGGATCACATTCTCACTAATGAAGTATCTTTAGTTGGATTTAGCTTTTAATTATTCTATTCTATTTTATTTTATTTATTTTTAATTATAAACAAAATCTTTTAGGTTTAGAATTTATTATTTTTTTTTTTAGTTTCAAATCAAATTAAGTTAGATATAAAAGGGAAAAGATTTAGCCCTTCGAGGGATCTTCTTACTTCCGCACTGTCACATTTTTCTGAACCCTAGTTTTTTCTCTGAGTCATGAGCCACTAAACCTCCTCGGTTAAGGTTAAGAGCTCTGTTTATTTCTATGGATTAAGACTATTATTGTTCTATTTTAATTAATATATTGATTCATTTCTAAGGATTACTTTCATTCTTCATCTTATGAATCTGGGTAGATTGGAAGAATAACCCTTATTCTATATGCGTTCTTGTGTTCTTGGAAGAGTTATCTCACTTGGACACTAACTTGAAAGTAAATTCCTCCTAAATTGCTAATTACTTGGACTTAACGGGACATATAATCCCTTTATATCTGGGTAATTAGGGTTTTTGTGGCTAATAAACTAGAATTGAACCTAACTCTCTAATCGAAATTAAGTGACCAAGACATTAGGGGTTAACTAAGTTAGAGGAGACTAAATTACTAAAGAATTAGGGTTTAGTCAATTACGATTTGCGATGAAATAAATCTTACATGATTAAAATAGTTAGCAAGAAAACTTAATCCAGATAGATAAATAACTCCGAAACTTTAACTATTTTCTCGTATATACATACATACATATATATATGTATCTGAAGTACTGGTTAAAGCTTTTAAACCCCAAAAACATCACTTTTTGCCTGTCTGACTAAGGAATTATTTGACTATTGTTGCTCAATTTATCATTTTTCGTGAGATCGACCATCACTCACTGATGTATTATTTGGTATGACCTGATGCACTTGTAAGTTAGTTTGTGGACTTTAAATTCCGCACCACTTTCTAATCCAATTTTAGTTTGCTCACAAATTCTTTGTTTTTATGCTATTTATTATTGAAATCCTAAGTTGTGCTTGTCTGATTAGAATAATCAATTGACTATTACTTGTTTAATCCGTTAATTTTCGTAGAAAGAATAACCCACTCTAGTGTTATTATTTGGTACAATTCGCGATTGTTCGTAGTTTTGAAAAATCTGCATCACTCTTATCGTGACCAAAACATAAAATATTTTTCAAGACCAAAAAAAAAAGGTTTCTATCCAGCATGATCGAAAAACTTATCTGCTATGATAAAACCTCGTTCAGTTGATTAACCCCACCCCAAAAAAACCCCTCGTTCAGTTGGCAAAACGGGTGTCCTCCTGAAACCCACATCATACGTTAGAGGCTTATATTATATGCGTCAAGGATGAAGCCCAATGTAGTTTGTGTATCAGTGTGCGTCTCGTGACAAAAACAAATTGCTGATACCCCAAATCCAATACAATTTTTTTAATAATGATAAAAAAGCCGAAAGAATATATCCCGACCCAAAAAAAGGCTATAAGAATATATGAGATAATAGTAGGTAGAATCAAATTCTAACATGGTCCTTCCATTATTCTTAAAGGATGGTTCTTGGTCACAGTATTGGCAGAACATGTTTAATGATCCCGAAAAGAGACGTCTGTGAAGAAAATTAAAATAAGACGTATTTTTACCTTTAAATTTCCAATAACATTTTTTCTTACATATTTGTACATGTAAATTTAAAACAATGCGAGTTAGCTAAAAGTTGACTACATATTTTGTACATGTAATTAACCTATAATTCTATACAATAATGGACCAAAATATTTCACACTTTCTATCTAGCCTGAATCAAAACCCATAACCTGGACATAGCATTACTCTAATGATAAGTATATGGTATAATTATACTGCTAGTAAAAATTTAAGAATAATCTAAAGTTTATTAGAACATATACCAGAATATTCCATTAAGAAAATTAAATTAAACCAAAAGTTCAATTCATTATGCTACTGCTTCCATTCATGCATGATGCATCACTGTTTTTCACTTTATCAATAACATATAGATAAATTAATATTGATCAACCTATTAAAATCAGAATATATTTATTTCCAAATTTAATAGAATTTAGAAAAGTATTTACTATGACTATTTAAAATAATAAAGTATAAGGAATCTACTTTTTTATAATCAATTTCAACTAATTTTTTAATAAAAATAACTTTTCTCTGTTCACTTTCAATTCTCTTTTTGACTCACATTTATTAATATTAATTTTAATTCCAAATTCATATTATTCAATTTTTTATGGCTTCCAATAAAATCATCATTAGTTTTTGATATTCTATTTTACTTTTGAATAATTTTTTGTAGAATTTTATTTTTTATGTAATTTTGAATGTTAGTTTTAATTTTAATGCGAGTTAAAGATAAAATTTAGAAAATATAGCCTGGTATTGATGATTAAATAGTTAAGTGTTTGTTGGAATCTTCTAATAAATGAAAGAGACTCATAAGGTATAACAGTAACCAACAACTACTTACATACAGCTGGGTTCTATAAATTAAGGGTGTATATGATCTGCATCGGCTCGAAAACCTAGCCAGAATCCGAAATAATTTGAGGCACATTGGCCTGAATTTGAAGTGGTCCGGAATTGACCCGGAAAAAGAAAACAAAACCTAACAAAAAACTAAATCGGGATTGGGCCATAGATCGGATCACCTAGACCTGGCCCGATAATTCATACTACTAGAGGGGAGAGGGCACATGCCAAACACTCCAAGGCACGCTTAGTTTGCACTTTGCAATGCACAAAGAGCACACAGCCCTCTTCTCTCAGCACCACAAGACATAGTCACGCACCCTTACTCCCCCATGGCTTACGAATGGTGCCGCCACCCTTCCTCTCTCAATCGTCTCTCTGCCTCTCACCGACCGCCATCACCCTTTCTCTTTTAACCTTCTCTTTGTCTCTCACCAGCCACCATTAGAGCGCCCGTCACCACTCACCAACATCAGAGTCACGACGATGCTGCACTACTTCTCGTCTCTCGGTGCCGACGAGTCGACGACCTTCAGTGATCACGAATGCGAAATGTGACGAAGCTTCTTTGACCCTCAACAATGAATAACTGCTTCCCCCCGCTCGGTCGGATGGTCACGACAGTGTTGCCCCCAGTCGTCCTCTTCTTCTCTGCCACTGGTCTTCTTATTCTCTTCTCTGACCTCTGCTCAAGCTCAGGTAAATAATTATTGTTCTAATTAGGAATTTTGATTATTGGAACTTCTGAATATTAGGATTTTTTGTTATTAAAACTTATGAATATTAGGGATTTTGATTATTGTTCTGATTAGGTGTTTATTGTTCTTCATGTTTCAGTATTTGATTATTGTTTTGACTAAGTGTTTATTGTTTTAATAAGAATTTTTTTTATTATTGTTTGGCTGTTGATTATTGAAACTTTGATTAGGTGTTTATTGTTCTTCTTATTTTAGTATTTGATTATTGTTCTTATTAGGTGTTTATTGTTCTAATCAGAATTTTGATTATTGTATTGACTCTTAATTATTGAAACTTCTGATTATGTGTTTATTGTTCTTCTTGTTTCAGTGTTTTGTTCTGATTTTGTTCTGATTATTGGTGAACTTCTGAAGCAATGCCGATTATTGCTGAATTTCTTTTTGACTTGTGTGTTTAGATAACAAACAATGGGAGGAGAAGATAATTATATTCCTCTACAAATTACCAAGGAGAATTTCGTTAAGGGCCCGATTTTAACCTAGTATAATTGTGGCCTGAAGGTGTTTAGATTTTATCGGGTCTAGGGTCGGATTAGGGTCTAACAAATAGGCCTAGTATATATTTCTATTAAAACGAAATGAATAATGATTATGTTGATTATTGCATGTATATATGATTAAATTCCCAAAGTGGTCTCCCAGATTTGACTCGTGCATCAATGTTACCCCTCAATTTCCAATTGCACTAAATGTACCCTCCAATTTGAGCTCCAGACTACAAACAGATCCCCCTGCCCATTTTCAGCATGAGTCAGCAAGCGGAACGTTGACCTGGCACTACCACTTCCAAGTAGGACATGTAAATTGATGTCGTTTTATTTGTAGGCACGAAATGAAAAAGAACGTCATCGTATTATTGTGCAAGGATATTGAAAGGTTTATTGGGCAAAGGTGATCATTCACAACTCTTTCTTCTTCTTTTCTTAAACCATTTCGTCTCCTCCTCCTCCTCCTCCTCCAGAGAATGTCGTGACAATAGGACACCTTCACATTAACGATTTTCTGAGTTTGTTAGCACAAGAAAGAAAAATTTCAACCATAGAAAGTTGCTGAAGTAGAGGGTACCATCATCGTAAGTATAAACGAGGTTAGCAATATTGTTACAGATTGAAAAAAAAATTTGGGTACTCATTGATCGTTCTTCATTTGAATTATTTTTTGAGGTGATTTCATTTGTATTTGCTATTTTTTTTTAGATTATTATGTTGTTAGGTTTTTTGTAGTTACTATGTTAGGGTGGAATTTCATTTGTTCTATTTTTTTATGTATGAAATAGGAGATTTTTTTCATTAATGTTACTTATGTGGAGTTGTGATACACTGTTAGTGCTGCATATGTTTAATTTGTTTATTTATATATATATTGTAGATGGATGAAGTTTTGAATATTTCGTTTCATCGTGGAGGAACTTTTGAAAAGAGTGTTGACGGAAAGATGGGCTACTATCCTGATAATAGAAGCTGCTTGAGTGATCTTGAGTTGGATAAGTTGGATGTATTTTATTTGAGCAACTACTTTAAGGAGCTAGGTTATAACAAAATAAAAGAGGTTTGGTGGCTTGTACTTAATTGGGAAGATCATGGAAGTGAGTTTGAGGAAGTTAAACACTGATGTAGAGTTGAGAGAGATGTGTCAGATGGGTTCATAAAACCAGGGTCTTATTAATGTTTTTATTGAACATGAGGTTTCGTCACCTGAACTGCTGCAAGGGAAGGAGGTTACGATCTATGTTGATGATCAAGTAAGGATTTTTGGAGAGCAAGCAAAGAAAAATGCCACATCTGTTCCACACCATTTGCTAATATCAATGCTGAAAAGACTCCCACTTGTAACGTTAGTCGACCAAGTGACCAAGTACCCAAAGGCTCAGTTCCGGTGCCTAAAGAACAACAACTAAAAAAAAAGACTAAGACAGTCCCCAAACCAACATAAACCAAAGTGAGCAGGAGGTATTGCTTGAGGTCTGCTACTGTGTAGGTTGCACAAAGGGTAAGAAAAAAGTGCAGGATAGCAAGATATTTGAAATATTGTTGTCCTCTGATGAAGACTCGTCTAATTCTGATAAGATTGTAGAAGATGAGCCCTATAAACTAGTTAAGGAAGATAGCTCATCTGATTCATGTGTTGGGGACCCTATTCCTTCATGTAAGCAAAAAAGAAAATACAAATAAGAGTGCTGAAAAAGGTAATGGTAAGGGCAAGGGGAAGGAGAAGGAGAAGATATGTGTTGATGACGATGCTTTTGTAGAGGATGTTTCTGATTTTGAACTAAATCTTAGATTCATGGGAGGTGGCGGGCCTAAAAATTATGATGCCTATAATCCTGGGACTAATTTTGATGGTTCTAACTCCTGGCATTCGTTGAAGGTGAAGACTCGACTGAATTCTAAAGACAAGCTAGAAGAAGAGGATGAATTTGATGAAGTATTTCTAGCTTTTAGGGAGGGTGCTAGGCTTGGAAGTTACATTTAGATGTTGGAATGAAGTTTAATACCAAGTGAGATTTTAAAGAGGCTATTAGGGAGTGTACCATCCAAGAGGAAAGGCGTATTCAATTCAAGAAGAATGATAGGATAAGGTTAACAACAGTATGCAAGATGATAGAATACAGCTGGGTTATTTTTTCTTCGAAGGACCATAAGGATACTTCCTGGTAAGTAAAGACATCCATAGATATTCATAGCTGTCCAAGAGAGGATAAGAGCAGGGTAGTGATACACCACTATTTTATGATATATTTTGGACTGAATTGAGTGGATTTTATCAACTATTCTCACACTTATTCATGTAAATTGCATGTTTTTAAGTTTCCTTCCTAATTTCGTGCTATAATTAAAAACATGCTTCCTTGGCCTTAAAATTGCTAATTTTAATCCTCTCTTATTACCATTCGATGCCGTGATATGTGTGTTAAGTGTTTACAGGTTTTATAGGGCAGGAATGGCTTAGAGGATGGAAAAGAAGCATGCAAAAGTTGTAGGAATACAAGGAATTAAGGATTCCAGAATCTGGAAGCGACGCACACGCGTGGATAAAGCGTACGCGTGGCTAAGTGCAAGATTCAGTGACGCGTACGCGTGATGAGCATTACGTGCTACACTTAACAAAACTCGTTGGGGGCGATTTCTGGGCTGATTTGGACCCAGTTTCAAGCCCGAAAATGCAAACTAGAGGCTGGGATGGAGCTGAGATTGAGGACACTTCACTTTTCACTTTAGTTTTTGATTAGTTTTGAATTCTAGTGGGAGAAACTCCTACTTCTCTCGAGGGTTTTGGCATTCTTATTTTGATTTTCAAGTTGGATCTTGAGAGAGTTGCTGCTACCTTCATTCCTCAGCATTTTATTTCTAGTTTCTTCTTTAATTCCCTTAATACTCTTTTCTATTTGGTTATTAAATTCATGTCTGGATCTTGTTACTCTTGAATTTATTAATGCATTGAATTATTTTTATGTTTATTTTTATTGCTTGTTTGATCATTGCTAATTATTGTTAGCGCTAATTTTGATGTAATTCATTTCTCATAATTATCATGTCTTTTATTTACACCCACCATATGTTTGTGAAAATAGCATTCATGTTAATGGAGTAAATATCCCAACTTGGTTAGGGGTTGAGTAATTGGGACCCCTTGAGTTGTTATACCCAAGTATTAATCTGTAATTGGAAATTGTTGGCTAGCTCAAATCTCACGAACTCTAGTCCTTCCCCACGAGGTGACTAGGACTTGTGAGCTATAGTTAGTGATGCCCACTTGGCTTTCCTTCAATTGCTAGAGGATAACTAAGTGGGAGCAATGAAAATTTATCGTTACACTTGGAAAAGACAACAAGGATAGAAATTCCAATTCTCTCCCCTAACCAAGGTCTTTTATTTTAATTAATTATCAACTCTTGCTATTTATCCAGTGCTTTAATTTCTAACTATTTATTTTTCTGTTCTCAATTTAAAAAATATTCAGGAAACGACCTAGTGCAATTATTGTGAATTACCTCAATTTGAGGTAATAAATAACCGGGAGTAGAATCCCGGGTCGTTTCCCTAAGAGTTGACACAATTATTGTGAATTACCTCAAATTGAATTGAAAGAAAATGGAAGGAACAAGAGTAGATCTACAACAAAGTATAAGAACAACATAAAGGAATTACAACAAAAGAATAGAAGAATGATGATTGCAACAAGAAGGAATTGAGAAGAAGAAGTAGAAGAAGATATGAATAAAACCCTAGATCTAAGAACTAAGCCTAATCCTAATCCTAATCCTAGAGAGAAGTGAGAGCTTCTCTCTCTCTAAAACTAACTAGAACTAATCCTAATGTGTGTAAATGATGCTAAGTGTTGATTCCCTTCAATCCTTGGCCCTTTAAATGCATTTTGGCGCCAAAGTTGGTTGCAAGCTGGGCCCCACAACTTTTTAAAATCGCCGGGCATGTTTTCTATTAAAAAATCATATACGGCCACCGACGCGTACGCGTATAGCATGCGTGCGCGTCCCTTGCAGTTTTCGCGATCCACGCATTCGCGTATTGTGCGCGTGCGCATGGATGTTGTTTTTCAAATCTTTGGTTTTTTCATGTGTTCTCCACTTTGAATGCTTTCCTCTTCACTCCTTTGATCCATTCCTAGCTTTTTTAACCTGAAATCACTTAACAAACAAATCAAGGCATCTAGTGGAATCAAAGGTGAATTAAATTTAGCTAATTGAAGGTGTAAAAAGCATGTTTTCACACTTAAGCACAAATTGGGAGACAATCATGAAACCATGCTATTTCATTGAATAAATGTGGGTAAAAGGTGATAAAATCCCCCAAATCAAGCACAAGATAAACCCTACAAATGGGGTTTATCACCCCACCTAAAATCGTGACCATAGCCTTACCTATGGTCACCCCTCCTTAAACCATGACCATAGCCTTATCTATGCTCACGGTTTTTCGCCGAGACCATAGCCTCTATGGTCATCCCACCTTAAAACCGTGACCATAGCCTTATCTGTGGTCACGATTTTCACCGTGGCCATAGCTTATCTATGGTCACCCCTCCTTAAAACTGTGACCATAGCCTTATCTGTGGTCACGATTTTCACCGTGGTCATAACTTATCTATGGTCACCCCTCCTTAAAACCGTGACCATAGCCTTATCTATGGTCACAGTTTTCACCATGGCCATAGCTTATCTATGGTCATAGTTTTCACCGTGGCCATAGCTTATCTATGGTCACCCTATTTTTAAATGGTGACCATAGCCTATTTTGTTTTATGAGATTTAATTTTTATAAAAGCATAATCGCATCCCAAAATGATGATAATCACAAAATAAATATAAGAATGAGAAATTCAATAAATCTAAATCATAAAAGTTTCATCAAAAACTAGATATCCATTATAACACTAATCAAAATAAGGTGTAATTTATCCATTATATATAATATGGGATAAAGTCTCTTATCAAAAAGTAAAGAACATTCGAAGTTGTTATAAATGGTGCCGCAACAACTAGTCAACTCCTGTTATCTTTACCAGTATGAAAAAATTATTCTGTATACAAAACAAAGCCAAAACAAATTTCAAGAGAAGGTAAAGAACATTCGAGAATAAAAAAACAAAATAATCAATTAACAAATACTAATCCTAAAAGAAACGAAAAGAAAAAGATAAATGAAAAAAACATTCCCTACATAGTTATCTCCATTAAGATACAAGAACTTAAAACCCAATTGCATGAAAGTAATTAAATTATCTCAAAAGAAAAATGAAAAAAAAAGTCTGCATGAAGACTTCAATTTCTCTTCTCTTCTTAGTTGTACTTCAAAAAATTAACACTAACACAACCAAATTCCATATAGCAGTCCTTGTTGTTTAATATGATTTTAATAAAATATAATAATCCGATGATGATAACTTTGTATTAAACTATATATTAATTATTCAATTTAATTATAAAATAATGCAACATTAACTTTTACCTATTTTGACACTCATAAATTACTAAAAATAACTTAGAGCAATTTCAGTTATACATAAAAACTAATTAAAAGAAAGGAATAGACAGCATTAGCGCTACACTACTACAATTTTACAAAGACCTAAATTAAAACTAATTAAACTAATAACAACAAAAATTGGAGTTTTCTTACACATTTTAACTTTCAGATCAGAACCCATTTCTTAGAAAAAGCCTTGATGCCTACAATATATGTAATAAAACAAACAAACAAAATTTGGATAAGAAAGAAACATTAAACAAATCGCATCAACATTCAATTTTTTCGTTAATTAATAGGTAACATCATGTATATATCAGACCCTGGAATCTTAATTGAACGATACCATTTAACTAAAAAGCTATTTTCTTCTTTTTATTATCGCCTCTTCTACTAAGCTTCATAATCTTTATTATCTTTCCTAATTTTTGAAATCAAAGCTAGCTACCTTGTTCAACAGCAGAGACAATTTTTTATTTATATTTTTTTCCAACACCTACTGATAGTTTAAATTTAAGATCAGGGACTAGAAAAATGAAGTCTAAAAGTTGCTAGCTAGTAGAATTTTAGTTAACTATGAAGACACAAGCAATTGACCCGAAGCAAGAAAAGCTAGAGGGACTGCACCAATACTTCTGACCAGGTACATGATTTCCATACCATCTTGTCTACTTATTTTCTTCTTACTTTGTTCTTTTTTTTATTTCTCTTTCCATCATCTCATTTTCGTTTTTATTTTTTTTCTAAAAAATTCATACTTTATGAAAAGCACTACTGATTTATTTGACATTTATTATCTATTTTATACCAATCAGAATCATATTTTCTATTTAAGATAGATCAGATTGCTGGTTCAAGACATTTTCAATTCAAAAAGTTTCTTTTATTCAAGAAGGGAGAGATTAGAATTTAGAAACCAAAAAGGGCAAAATTTGTCGAGGTAAACACTCATGAAATAGATCTGTGAACAAGAATTTTTTATACATGATTTAAAAAAATTAAAGGGGGAAAATTAATTAAGCAAAACAACAGAATGCAAGTAACCAAACTCAATATGAGTGTGACAGAGAGAGAGTTAAATTACATGAATGTCTAAGCCATCTTGCATGTGCTTTGAACTTTGAATGTCTCCCAACACTGCATCACCATCTCAAACTCAAATTAACTATGACAAAGCTTCCAATCACAGCGACATAGCTTCCAACGATGGCAACGGATCTTCCTGCGGTGGCGGTGGAGGATGTGTAGGTGTGGGGCCTGCGGTGGTGGTGCGAATGTACGCAAAACCCTACACCTTTTCATACAGCAGCAATACCAGCAAGTGCACTGGGTCGTCCAAGTAATACCTTAGCGAGTCAGGGTCGATCCCACGAGGATTGTGGCTTGAAGCAAGCTATTGTTGTCTTGCAGGTCTTAGTCAGGCAGATCATAAGGAGTTGTATTATGTAAACCTTGAATGATTATATGTCATAAATGCTTGGAAGGGGTAAAACCAATTGGATTAGCTAATAGGAATTATATGTTGGGAATAGAGTTGAGAGTCGGAGTTGCTTTGTCTTTATGAATTAACTTTAGTACTACTATCTTCTTTGCTTGTGAATGATCTTCTTCTATGGAAGGCTGTAAGTGATCAAAGCCATTACCCGTGGTCATTGATCTCTTCTACTACAAAATAAATGCCAGGGCCCTTGGTCATTCAATCCAACGGAGGGTGAAGCACATAGCAAGTCATTCTCCTGGCGATCCTACTCAAAACACCACAGACAAGGTCAAATCTTCCGGATCAGAGAATGCTACTTCTTTGGAATCTAGCCTATACCACGGAAACCTTAATCTCCCCGGAGATCGGCTGAACTGGTGTCTCGAGAAGTCCCCAACGAAATGGTGGATTAACCGTCTGAGAGATGTATAAACATAGTTGTTGGCACGTACTTTTCTTCCAAGTACTCACATGAACCCAAATAGATGTGGGTGTTTATCAGGCACGTTCGTCTTAATGTGATGAACAGAGCTAATTGGTTAGATTATCCTATTCACCACGATGAAGATCGAATATATATCTTAGAGATAGATCAAACACGAATCGAAGAAGAAACAATGGTACTTTTATTAATTCATAGAACTCAGCAGGACTCCCACTACAAAAAAACTTGGTAATTACGGCGGTTTTTTAAGGTTATTACGGCGGTTTGAACCACCATTATTACCTTGAATGGCGACCAAGAAAAACCGTCGGAATTCTAAGCGCCATTTGGTTATTACGGTGGTTTTTAAAAAACCGCCACAATTCCCATGGTTAAAACGGCGGTTTTTTAACATGTTAAAACGACGGTTTAAACCGCCGTTATTTCCAGATAAAACGGCGGTTTTTTGGTTGGTTAAAACGGCGGTTCAAACGGCTGTTATTTTCGAATAAAATGGCGGTTTTTTGGTTGGTTATAACGGCGGTTCGAACCGCCGTTATTTCCGGATAAAATGGCGTTTTTAATTTGTTAAAATGGTTGTTCAAACTGCCGTTATTTTCGAATAAAACGGCATTTTTATTGTTGATTAAAACGGCGGTTCAAACCACCATTATTTCTGAATAAAACGATATTTTTTAATTGGTTAAAATGATGTTTGAAACTGACATTTTTACCAAGTTAAAATGACATTTTATGTTGTTTAAAACGATATTTTTAAATTGCTATTTTTACTGAATAAAAATAACACTTTTATCGTTTTAAAAGGCATTTTTAACTATTATTTTTACCACATTAAACAAACAATTTTTTGTTTAAAATTTTATAATAACAAAAAATCAGAACCCATAAACAAAATATTACATCACTCAAATAAAATATCAAACATAATATATAATTTTTTTATTAGTACTAGAAATTAGAAGTAATAATTTCTATACAAATAATTAAGCAAATTATATCCACTAATTATTACTTTGAGAAGTATTAGCATAGGCATGCAAAAAAAAAGGGCTCGAAGGACATGAGCTGTGAGCTAAAAAGTCAACTTCTGGCATCATAACATTTCTAGTAGCATTGGCATGAGCTTGAGAAATTAACCCACCAAAATTCCTAGTCTCCAAAGAACTTTCTTTGACTTATATATATATAATACTTAAGCTTCCCAAGTTTAGATACCAAATGTCTAGATAGATTAGAGTTATCAAGATCCCTGCAAAAAGTAACACAAGATGATCAATTTAAAAGAAAATGTCAATGGAACACTAACTACTTCATTCAACCTAAAATTCATAATGTCTATTTCCAAAATATAACATTAACAGGTTGAATAAAAATCAAATCAAGCATCAAAGAGATAATTAGCCTCTGTCATAAAACAAAAGCAGTGTATATATTAGAGGCATCCTACAAGACATACAATTAAGAATAAATCATTAAGAAACCTAAAGCATCATTCGGTCATCACAGCATTTAAGTATCAAAATTCTACCTACTGGTTTGTCAGATTAAAGTTTGGAATGTAATGAGTCACGGTAAGCATCACCTTTTATGGACTAAGAGTAACCTTTTCTTCACAAACTAAACCAAGCTCTGCAAATAAAGCTTAACATGATATAGATAGCCGAATTAGTTACCTGCAAAATGAAACATTGTATAACCCATGCAATGGTTTAGCTTGGTTGTTACTTGTTTGGAAAGCTAAATTGTCTCATCATGTAATTTAAAATGGATAATATAGCCATTTTGATGGTTGAAAAATTTATTAACAAAAATGATCCAAATACTAATTTATTAACAAAATTGTATACGTGAAGTTTGAAACCTTCCTAAAATTGTATACTAATTTATTAATTTGGTTGTGCAGAAGTTTGAAACCTTCCTAAAGTTGCAATTTAAATTTGTTGCGTCAATCGGAATTAATAAGACAAAAAATGACCAATTCTAAACAAACAAAGCATAAGACAAAGAAAACTAACCTTCAAGACAGCTACCACATGAAGTCAATGGCTAAACTTGCTGAGACAGTTAAGAGGATAGGTCAAACCAACTATTTCAACTTTCAATATAGAAGCTTTACTTTTGAACTTCTTGGCCTATTTTGTAGAACAGAAGTATCTCATCTGATGGAAGCTTGAACAACACAGGATTCCACATAGGAACATTAGGTTGCTCATCAGCAACTACAGGTGATTCTCATATGCCATTCTGTTGATTGTAAATTACAAAGTCAAAGACAAGATAGTTTAATGAGTGATTAGAATAGGTAAAAATGGGAACTCTGCTATAAAAAGGAGAAGAAACCTTGTAAGTTTGCAACCAGATTTTGATAAATAAGTCAAAAACAGATTCAAGAACTAATCTTTTTTCCAAGAGAACATATTATCAATCCACAATTTCCATCACTTTCAGTTTTAATAAATAAGGACACCGTTTGCCGTATGATAGCTATGAACCAACAAAATATCATTGCCTATCCATCCAACAAAGCATTCTCAAAATGAAAATCTCAGTCATAATTTTCCAATTTCTGCGAATTTGTCGGCATTACTTATGAGTACGTGGACTTGGAATTAGATTTGGATATGGATATAACTCTCATTGCTTTTCCTTAAGACCAAATATAAATTAATAAATTAAAAAAAAGAGATCACTTTTGCTTGTATCCTTTTTCTTATGTCACAAAGCGCAAAGCATAAACATGAATGAACTTATGAAATAAAAGCTACAAAGAGTTGACAAGTAATAGAAGGTTAGAAATTTATTGGGGAAAGTACATTTTCTTCTATTTCTAAAGTATGTGAAATATTTTATCAAAATCCTCAACAGAAACGACAATATATATAAATAGAAAACAAATACTTTTATTGAAAAAAAAGTAAAAAACAAAGACTTTTGAACTTTTGACTACATAAATGAAAACTTCTAAAAATATTTTTTTTAAATGTCTTTAATTCTTTACAACAATTATTAGCAAATGCTAACAATTTTTTTAAATATTTCAAGAGTAAGTAATAAGTTAAATATTTCACAAAAATTTACAAAATCATATTCGAATAAACACAAGGTGGTAGACAGGAAATTGAGTTTTCAGTGGCAAAAAGGAAAAGAGAAAAGCACTAGTCTTCTTGCACATACACAAGAGGGTGAGTGAGTTGTTAGTAACCATAATCTTGGTACTTTGTCACTGAAGCATCAAGAAGCTGAACACCGTAGTAGTTCCCAATATACCCTTGCCTTGATTGTATTATCTTCAAAGACTAAATATCAACTTAGTAGATATTGATATTACAAATACATTTAGTGAAAAAAGTCTATTTTCCTACTATGCATTATTCATAAGCAATGGAAGTGATTTACAAAAATCAAAATCAACTTCCTTACAAGCCACTCTACAACCTATTTCAAACCTCAACCAATTCATTCTTTAATTGCATCTATTGGAGGATTAATGCAGAAGAAGCTGTCAAAGAGCTATGCAGCAATTACTCAACCACTTTCTAATATTTCACCGTAAAGAAAAATACAAAAATCATAACTGAATTTTCCACGAAGCATCGGCATAGATAGTATCTAGAAATATGTCAAACAAATAATGACTGCAAAAATAAGATATAACAGCTGATCTTAGACAACCAATAGAGTATAAAACTTACCTTTAGAAGTTCATAGATATAATATTGAATATCATAATCTGACAGGGTGGGGTAGAGCACTGTAAAATTAGTGTTATTGACATATTCAAATATAAGGCTTGGGGTCTTTGATTGCTAGTCCCTAACAATGTCAAGCAGCTTTATAACATTGGGACCTCCACAAAGATTATGCAATATTTTGATCTCCCTCTTTAACTGCAACCAAAATAACAACTTATAAGATGTACAAACTTATATATACAACCAGAGTATTGAAAAGGGTAAAATCTTACGGTGTTTGAAATTAGAAATTTAATAACAAACTAAATGAACTACTGGACCAAAGTTGGCCATTGAAGCCGCAGCACAGCATTCATTTCCATATGAGGATGGAATGAAGTGAAAAAGTATACTAAAACTGAAAACAGCAGTGTTGCTTTAAATTAAAAATAGCAGTCATATTAGTTAATACAAATTGCAATTGGTGTAGGGATTGGATTCACCTTTTTCTTCTTGACGGGTTTGAGGATCTTGATGATGCATTTTTCATTATCGGTGGAGTAAACACCCACAAAGACCTCGCTATATTTCCCTCTTCCCACCTTCCTCACAACCTCGTAGTCATCTGCTCCCTGCAACTCATGAACACAATTTTTTAGACAGATATTAAATAAACAAAATAGGAAATAGGAAATGAAATAAAAGTATTATTAATAATAAATATGATTATTGTTACCCCCACTGGACGATGAGACTATAAGCACATAGTGGAACAAATTCAGAACTGATAAAGCATGAAAGAATCAAGCATTAAGTTTCAGCCACAAATAATCCAATAAAATAACAAAATTACCGCAACTCCATTCTCCGCAGCATCGAGCGCTTCATCATCGTCATTATGAAATGTTTTAATGATCCCTTCTTCAGAAACCCTAGCTTCTACAATTTTAGTAGTTGTAGTTGCCATTTCGCAAAATCTATCATGTATTCTGAAATTTGGATCAATAATTCAAGAAATCGAAGGAATTAGAGTAAAATATTTTCAAGAGAAACAAAGGAAAAGAGGGAGAAGAACCTACCTAGCGAGCTTGTGGGAGGAGAATCTCACAGCACATTAGCTCGATGGATGAGATTGCCGGCGTAGGAGAATGCCACCGGAGGAGATCATTGCAGTAGGAGATGTCGATGGAGGAGACCATCGCAGGAGGAGACCGTTGTAGGAGGAGATTGTCGTTGGAGGAGAGAGGTCACCAGAGAAGATCGCCACTGAGGAAAACATCGCCGAATGAGGTCGTCGTTGGAGGAGGTCGTCGCCGGAAGAGATCGGTCAGAGGAGGTCGTAGCCAGAGGAGATCAGTCAGAGGAGATCGTCACAGAGAAGATCCCTGTGGCAGCGATTCAAATTTTGCGTTTAAACGGAAAATTAGAATTGGATTAGGGTTAGGCTATTTTATATAGAAGTGATAATGGCATTTTAAAACTGCCAAAATCAACATAAACCGCCACTAAATGCAATTTAATTATGGCAATAATGAAAAACGTCATAATATCCGGGTATTACGGCGGTTTTGTAAAACCGCCGTAATATTTATGCCATTTTATCTCCCTTTTTTGTAGTGTCCTCCCCTCAACTTAGGAGGTTTAGAGACTCATACTGAGGTAAAACTCAATGATAAACATGGATGATGAGAAAAAAGTGATGTATGTTGTTTGAATGACATGAATAAAATACCTTAAATACTAAGCTAATGACTAGTAAGGGTACAACAGTCTTTGTAGTGTTAAAATCTACTTCTAGGACCCAGTTGGTAAGTGTTTGGATTAAGTTTGATGAGATCCACGTGCTATGAGGTCTCTTGGATGTGGAACGCCAGCTAGGGAGTCATCTCTGGGCTTTTGGACATTGGTCTCTGGTTCTTTGGGCGTTGGACGCTAAAAAAGGGGTGTTGGATGCCAGTTTCGGGCCTTCTAAACTATTATACATTTCTGGAAAGATCTGGAAGTCAGCTTTCCATAGCCGTTAAGAACGCTCCATTTGGACTTATGTAGCTCTAGAAAATCTCTTCCGAGTGCAAGGAGGTCAAATCTGGACAGCATCTGCAGTGCTTTCTCTGTCTCTGAATCAGACTTCTGCCCCAACTCCTCAAATTCAACCAGAAAATACCTAAAATGGAACAAAAACATACAAAATCAAAGTGGAATAAAAAAATGAAATTAACACTAAAACCTGTAAAAACTTAATAAAAACTAAGTGAAACTTATTAAAAACTATATAAAAACTAATCCAAAAAGCGTATAACATGTGTGTTCATCAGGTGGCTGTGCCGCTGCGGCGCTGTGTGGCTGTAGGGGTTGCAGGGAAGTGCAGTGGCTGCGGGGGCAGGCTGTAGTGCTGGGTGGCTGGGGGCTAGGTTTAGATTAACTATCAAAACCATTATCATAGATCATTTTAGATCACCCTCCAGAACCATGACCAGAGTCTTTTAGGTCACCATTTCGAAAAACCATGACCATAGACCTTTTTTAAGTCACTCTCCAAAACCGTGACCATAGACACCTTTAGGTCACCCCCCAAAACCGTGACTATAGACCCTTTTAGGTCACTCTCCAAAACTATGACCATAGACCCTTTTAGGTCACCCCCTAAAACTGTGACCATAGATCCCTTTAGGTTACCCCAAAAACCGTGACCATAGACGCTTTTAGGTCACCCTTCTAAAAAATCATGACCATAGACCCTTTTTGGTCCTTGTAAAAAACCATGACCATAGACCCCTTTAGGTCACCCCCTAAAACCGTGACCATAGACCCTTTTAGGTCACCCCCCAAAATCGTGATCATAGACCCCTTTAGGTCACCCCCCAAAACCGTGACCATAGACCTTTTTAGGTCACCTTTTCAAAAAACCATGACCATAGACACCTTTAGGACAATCCCAAAACTGTAACCATAGATCCTTTTAGGCCACCCCAAAACTGTGACCATAGACTCTTTTAGATCACCCCCCCAAAACCGTTACCATAGACTTTTTTAGGTTACCCTTTTTTGAAAAATCGTGACCATAGCCCCTTTTGGTCATTGTAAAAAACTATGACCATAGACCTTTTAAGGTCACCCCAAAACCGTGACTATAGACCCTTTTATGCCACCCCCAAAACCGTGACCATAGACCCTTTTAGGTCACCTTTTTTTGAAAAACCGTGACCATAAACCCTTTTTGGCACTGTAAAAAACCGTGACTATAGACCCCTTCAAGTCACCCCTCAAAACCGTGACCATAGACTCTTTTAGGCCACTTTTTTTAAAAAAACTGTAACCATAGGTACTCTATGGTCACCCTTTCCAAAAAAAAAAATTATGACCATAACTTTTTTTGTCACGCTAAAAAACCGTAACCATAGAGGGTCTATGGTCACGATTTTTTACTTTGACCAAAAAAACTGTGGCCATAGACCAAAAATGTTTAGTGTGAGAAGATGTATGTCTGTTTAAGTAGATATAAGAATGACTTCAGGATTGGCTGTCGTTTCACTTGCTTACTCACGCCGAAAATGGACAGAAAGATCTATATGTAGCCCAGAGTTTAAACTAGAGGGTACATTTATTATAATTGAAAATTGAGGGACAACATTAGTACATGTGTAGGTTGTGGTAGGCTTAGAGAAGGGGGGGTTGAATCTATGCCTTCCTTTTTGGTTGCTGTTTTTTCCCTTTTAAAACAAAATTACAATTCTGATTCTGTTTGAACTCAGCAGCGGAAATTTATGAGACAATTTATTTTTGTCTCATGAATATTAGAAAACAGAACACAGCAGAGAAGAGAAAAGCTAACACCAGCAAGTATCCTGGTTCGGTTGCCTTGTGCTATGCAACCTACATCCAGTCTCCTCCACAACTATGGAAGAATTTCACTATAGTTAACAGTATTACATAAACCAATATTACAGGATTGACCCAATCCTTCCACTCTCAAGTTCTAACCTAACTTGACATTGGCTATGCTAATACCTAACTATACATCTTAGTGCTAACCCAACTAAGAAAGGGATACCTCACAAGTACAAGATACAAGACATAAACATACCTAAAGAAATCTGAAAATAACTCTAGACTTTTCTCTCAAGTGTTTCACTCAGCCTTTTTTCACTCATGGCTTTTAGTTGAGTTTTCTCACAATGCCTTTTCTCACTAGAAATTACATAATGATAAAGATTAAAAAGTACATTACAATCAGTAAAACATGAAGGAGATTGACTTCATCAACAGCCTCTTTGCTATGTGAAAAACCAGCTTTGCAAACCCCTGATTTAGTTCTTCAGTATTGGTAGAATGCTTCTTTGATAGAAAGCATTATCCAAGTAGAGGAACTAACTTCACAGGGAATACTTTACAGAACACAACTCTCAAACTCTGGTTTTCTCTCCTTGCTTTCTGAATGAACAAACAGTTTCTTTTATCTCCTTGCATGTTGCTTGGTTCTTCTTCTAAGGTCAACACCTTGAGCCTTGAGCTTCACCATCCCACAGATTCACTTTTTCACCTTAAACCTTGGAATAGAAACTTTGCTTCTGACTTCTTCATCTTGACCGAAAGCCATAAGGCAGTAACCATAGAAATCTTCTCATGGTCAACTTGATCTTAGCCATTGAAAAACTACTTGGTCCCCAAGTATCACTTGTGACCGTAGATGTGAAACAGAATAGGGCAGAGAGCAAATTTTTCTTGAATTCCATTTTCGGATAGAGCAGAGATTTGGGAAGAAGAGAAGAAGATTTGATGCAAGCAAGATGAGATGGATTACCTTTAACCTAAACTTGAATTTGGATTGGATTTTCTGTTTTAGCTTCTGTGCTTCAAGCTTAAACTTTTTCTCTCTTGCTTCTTTGGTTACTAGCTTATGGAGGAAGCTTTTTCTCTCTTTCTCTTTCTTACTTTTCTGAAGTCTTGATTTGACTTGATTAGAGAGGAGAGGAACGTTGCTTCTGGTAAGGCAAGATGGTGGGAAATGAAAATCAATTCGAGCTTGGATCAGGTTCTTCTCAAGTTCAGCCCATTGGTGCTTTGCCTTGCTTCTTTGAAGAATTTTTGCTTGAGATGAATGATTTGGACTTGTCTTTATTTTCACTTATCATTCAACCTATTAGCATATTTCATTTGTTTGATGTTGGGCTGCTGCAACACTTCTTTTTAGCCTGCATTACTAATCAAAGATAATCAAAAACTAATTTGGTGATTAGCCCACTAATAAGATGTTTGTCATCATCAATTCTATTAATTAATTTCTTAACTCAACAACATGAGTCGCATCTGAAGGACTACTTTAAAGATTTAGTCCACTTATATATGTATCCTTAGAGAATGAATGAAGTAGTATATCATTGCAGGTTCAGAATAGATCAGATAACTAGCTTTGACATCAAGATCTCGGAAGCTTTCATGTGTTGTGGGGAATGCTGTCTGGTCCAAGGAGATATCACACTACCTGCTTTAATTGCTTTCATCTCACACCAGCACATAAAAACTCGTCTTCTTCAATTCATCACCATTCACCACGCACTAGCTAGTTTATCAAATTGAAGAATTAATTTTAATTTCACCACCAGTAATTAGTGATCCTCGGACCAGGCTTCATTCCCCTCAATCACAGCTTCTTTCAATACAAATCAATTTCGTCATCTATGTTCTCTGATTTCCTCATCTCTCACGCGGGTTTCATTTTGCCACCGGTGAGTTTTCTTTTCACAATAATAATAATAATAATAATAATAATAATAATTATATTCTTATTTTTGGCTGTTGGATCCAGCAGTTGTGCTTTTTATGTGTATTGGGGCTTGCCCTTTGAATGTTGTAGAGAAAGCTAGTGAAAATCACAACTCATCGATTGAAACACTATGAAACCTTTTCAATACTGCCATCCTCTGCCAATCTTTAAGGTATCAAGCTACTGTAGAGCAGTGAACATCCGGTGTATAGTGCTGATCTAATCCATTAAACCAGATGAATCCATACTCTATAGTCTAGTGACTAGTAGTAGTTCCTCTTCCTTATGAGATATCTTGTAAGGAGAGATGGAATGGAGATAAAAGCATATCAGATGATTTGGGTTATAAAATTGCTATTTAAAAAATTTAACCTAATAAAAAAATATATAAATAATTATATATCTAATATGAATTAATGGCTGTAACTAGTATTTGACTGTAAACATGTACGTCCAAAGTCAAGCTAAGCATAATTATTTGCTTTTTTGTGATTCTACTATGATCGGTTTTACATTTTTTTTTCTCTCTCATTCCCTAGCCACCAACCTAGTAATTAGGGTTTCAAAGCAAAGGTACTACGTACAATCAATAGTCTGCCTACTTCATTCGTTCCCCCTTATATACTCAAATTTATATTTTGTTTAAATTAAAAGAAATTTAAGCTGTCTGAATTGACTCAAAATATTATAGCATTATTTGATTAATTAATGAAATAAAGCTTGACTGTTATTACAGTTCTTCATACAAAACACTGGCTATGCATAACATTATAACAACTAACTTGCAGAAACTCTACTGCATGATACATTGATTTTTCAAATTGTTCTTCCTTAATTTGATGAGTGGCCAATTGCGTGGATGTGGGTAGATTCGAGTTCCAGACATGCATGCGTGTGGAACTCAGCTGTCTCAGCTTTATTTTTTTATTTATTTTTATCCCTTTATATTTGTTTTCATCTTATTTTTAATTAGTTAATAATTTCCTTAATCCTTTAGTTATTTTTAGTCGAAGACATAGATAGGGAGGATGGTAATTAATAAGTTGAAGCATATAGTATGACAAAATATTCACTATGTAGAATAAGATTCTATTTTATTGCTATCTTTTCTTTCTTTATAAAAGGAGGTATCTTTCTGCTGCTGTGTCTTTAAAAAAATCTTCCTTTTGAATCCCTCTTTTTCTAAGTCTTCCTTTATATATTTTATCTTCTACAAATGCATTATTATTCACTTGTCTCTAATATCTTCTCATTAATTACATTGGCTTAACTACCATACTTTCAGCAGTAGTAATATATGCAGGTAGGTTTCCATTAACTAAACTCATGATTAGATCAATACGAAGGAAATAATAGTACATTATTAATTAATAATTAATGTACATCAGAAGAAAAACAAATTAGGTCTGGTCACGTCATTTAAAAAAGAAGCTTTTAATTAGTTGCATAAAAAGGGTGGAAAAAGAAAAGCGAAAGGATCATGAGCGGAGATTTGGTTAGAAATTAAGTTAATGGATGATGACTGTGAAATGAAGATTATTCTAGCTGATTCCATAAACTATACGTTTAGGTAACACATTTTTATCTCGCTTTGCATCATGTATATACCTAGCTATATATACATACACATACATGCAGAGACTACATATACGTACTACCGATAATAGCTTCCATGCATGATAAGATGCTTAAGACAAATTAAACCGTAAAATTAAGTGACCTCATCAACAAGCGAAGTTACGTTGAGGCCTGAAAGAGAGACCTCATTTCTTTTTTCTTGTCTTCAGGACTCTCTTTCTGATCATGCTCTTATCTCTTTCTGATCATGCTCTTCTTTCTGCTCCTCTTTTTGCCTTGCTCTCGTTAATTAATTGAGTAAATTAAATGAGCTTGGCAATATAAATTATTTTTTCCCAAAAGGTAAATGATACTTGGATCGGAGTCTTATTATTGGACCTCATTGCACATATATATGAGAAAAGCTCCACAACACTACAAGATAGACGAGAAATTGCAGCGGCAATTTACTGGTGATTATTTGAACCGTTGTAAATTGATAGAATAGCGGCGGTTCTAATAGTGTTGTGAGATTCCATTCTAAATTGATTAGGATAGTGGTGGTTTTGGGTCCCAACCGCCGCAAATAACTGTTTGGGGGAAGAGAGAGGGGTTTTATTAAAATTTGGGAAAAAAGGATAAACGATGTCATTATTCTTTATGTTTGGGCGAATCCTATGAGAGCAAAGGCGCCAATCACCATCAATGAGATGCCCCGTCGCCGTGACTCTTCCCTCTATCTGTAACACTTTTACTATCTGAAAGTCACGCTTTTGGTTGCGCTATTTTGATAGCGAAAAGTATTACGACGACTTCATATACTTAATAATAAAATTGGAGCCTTTGATTCGAAACCGTATCGTTGATTTCTTTGAAAAATCGAAAAAATACTTTATCTTGAAAACAAACAAGCATATACATATATACAAAATATTTTACATAAATAGCCTTTAAATATAATATACATACAAAACATACAACTCCTATCGCTCTTACAAGATTATAATAATATAGGCGAGGAAAATCTATAATATGGGTATACAAACAGAAATAACGTATCTAAGAACTTATCTAAAACTCTACAAGCTTCCTCGTTCGTTTTGAAAAGAGAATTCTGTAGAGGGGTGAGAATATCGTCCTCAAAAGGGTTCTCATTAGAGGGTTTAAGACTTGTCATAAGAAGATACATATAAAGAGAAGAATTGATTTCAAGGCAGTAATTATTGTTTGTCCTATGAATCTTTTTAAAAACCAACGGCTAATCATCCAAAAACTTTTCAAAAACTAATATTTAATTATCCAAAAATCCAAAACCTTTCTTATAAGAAAATCTTAATTAGTTTCCTATACTGTATGAATGACTAACCTGTTCCAAGCATAGATTCATTAAGTCTATGCTGAACCTGCTTGATTTTTCATACTTTACTAAAACCTCAAACAGAAATCAATCACGACCTTCGACCCAAACAACTGAATCAAAACAACAATCAAATAATCACATTAGGAAAACAACCCTCATCTTCACCACCACCAGCATAGGGGATCTCTCAGTTGCACACACATACAGTACAAACAAGAAAAACACAAATAGGATATAAGTACAGCAAGTAGGGAAAATAGCAGAAAAGCATAGTTAAACAAATAGGCAAACCAAAACAATGCACACTCAAGTAAAACATATAAATGCATATGATGTATGCCTATCCTATGGCTGATGATATCATCTGTCGGTTATATAGCCAACCCGACATATTCTAGTAGCTAACCTTGGACAGAAACATCCCACCGCGGAGCAAGTGAGTCTGACTCACAACCCCATTACTACTACCTGCTTAACCCAGAGCAAGTGGAATAAACCACTACTGCTGCTACTAATCAGGCGGATGTTTAAAAACTCAACCTGGAGCAAGTGGAATAATCCACTATTGCTGCTACTACCCAGACATCACAATCACTGACCCGGAGCAAGCGAGACGAACCACAATCCTTTGTTACTGCTTAGGTATCTCAATTAAATTAAATATCATTTTCAAATTCATTCTCAATATCATTCAATTCTTTCAAATAATACTTTGAAATCAATCCTCACCATCCTTCCCATTCCATTCATCAATAATTCAAACTCAAAACATAGTTCATCCTTTTCTTAATAAATCAAACTCAAAACGTGATCCTCTCTTTAATAACTCAAAATCAAATAATATATTCCTTAAATCCAAATCTTTTTAAATAATCACTTTAAACAAAACCTCCAATTTTTATAAAAATTTTGGTAGCACCTCCTCTAAAATTCGGACTCTGCCATCTTTTTCGGGTCACATCAAAATATTCCTCAAACTCTTTTCAACTATTTCCAAATAACAAATCATTTTCAATAACCAATCTGTTTCCAAATATCAATTCTTTTTTGTTAATCAAACCGTTTTCAAATGTCAAATCCTTTCCAAATTTGTTTTAAACCAAATTTTGATATCAAATTAGGTTCAATATCAAACCAAATTTTAATATTAAATCTTTTTTAAAATTAAATCATTTTCAAAATAAAATCAAACTCCAATATTAAATCTCATCCAAAACTAAAGCAATTTCAATATTAAATCTTTTCAAAAATTAACTCATTTTTAAGATCAAACTGAAATCCAATTTAAATCTCTTCCAGTAAAACAAGAAAAAACCAATTCAACAACATCAGTTAACTAATCAGAATTTTCAACTTTCTCAATTGATGAGCAGATATTTTATACGCTTTTTGGCATCATTTTCATATTGTTATAGTTATGTTTTGTTTAAGTTTTATTATGTTTTCATAGGTTTTAGTGCAAAATTCACATTTTTGGATTCTACTCTGAGTTGTTGTATTTTATGGTGATTTCAAGTAAGTTCTAGCTGAAATAAAGGACTTTTAGCAAAGTCTGATTCAGAGGCAAGGAAAGCATAGCAGATGCTGTCAGAATCTGACCTCCGTGCACTCAAACAAGCATTTCTAGAGCTAAAGAAGTCCAAATGACGCGTTCTCAATGGTATTGGAAAGATAATTTCTAGAGCTTTCTAGAAATATATAATAGTATATACTTTTCTTTGAAGGAGCCTACCCATACTGGGCGTTGAACGCCAAGGAGCTACCCTCTGGCTGGCGTTCAACGCCCCAAGGAAACAAGCCAGCGTTGAATGCCCAAGAACCACCCCATTCCTGGCGTTCAACGCCCACCAAGACATAAGGCAGCACTAATCAGCCCCTAATGGGTGTTCAATGCCCATTCCTCAAAGTTGAACGCCAAGCTTAGCCCAAATACTCAACCAAAGTGGGCCCAAAGATGGATTTTCACACCTTTAGTCTAGCCTTGTCATACTTTTTGAACTTCTTAATTATTAGATTAGTATTTAAAGGAGAAGATCACCCATGTTTAGGGGACCTGATCTTCTACCTGATCTTCTACCTCTTCTTTTGCCTCATCTTTACCTTATTCATGTTTTACTTTTTGTAAAGCATGAGCAACTAACCTTCCTAAGTTAGGGTTAGGAGTTCTGTTGATTCTTATGGATTAATAATATTACTGTTCTATTTCAATACACCTTTGATTCCATTCTCTTGTGCATTTTTGTTCTTCATCTTATGAATTCAGAATGACCTGTGACAATCATCCTTGTTCTACATGGGTTCCGTGTGAGTCCTGCTCGGATAGCATTGAACCACAAGTTAGAGAATGTACTGCGGATTCCAAGAGCATGCCTGGACAACTTTGGATATGTGACATATAATCCCGTTGACCGTGGGTTACTAAGGTTTCTGTGGCGTTAAGGCTAGAGTATGGAAAGCAGCATTCCCTGATCCGAAAGATCCGACGTCATCTGTGGCGTTTTGAGTAAGATCACAAAGGAGAGTGGATTGCTTAGGTCTTCACCTTCGACTATAACAGGAAGCCATGAGTTAACTTGATGAGGATGCTACATGAGTTGCTCGGAAATGGTGGACTACTATGGTTTAGAAGAGACTTACATGATGAGGATGCTACATGAGTTAGTCAATTACGGCTGCCATTGAATGAATCGTTCGTTGTTGAAGTAGACAGTAAGAAAGTTAATCTGAAAAGAATACGCATCTCCAAAGCCTTAACTAATTATCCATCATTGCTTTCACACTAATCTGGTATTTCGTTCTTACTATTTCGTTTATGCTTTCAAACAAACAATCGTCTTTTCTAATCGCCTGACTAAGATTTACAAGATAGCCATTGTTTGCTCAATCTAATAATCTCCGTGGGATTTGACCCTCACTCACCTGAGGTATTACTTGGATGACCCGGTGCACTTGCCGGTTCAGTTGTGCGGAATTCAATTTCGCGCACCAAGTTTTTAGCGCCGTTGTCACGGATTATTCTGAGATTGACAAACTACCGGACTATCTTGTTGCTTAGATTAGGTACTTTTTAAGGTTTATTTGCTCTCTTGTTTGTGTCTTTTGTTTTCTTTAAAAAAAATTTCAAAAACATTTTCTTTTCTTTAGTAATCTTTTTCTTTGTATGAGTCTTGTGTCAGTTTTAAGCTTGGTGTCCCTTCTTGTGTTCATCTTTTCTTTAAAATTTTCAAATTTGTTCGTGAGTGTTCATATTGGTATTCGAATTGTTCTTGGTAATTTTTCTTGTTTGATCTTAAAAATTTTAAGTTTCATGTCTCTTAGTTATTTTTCCTTTAATTTTCGAAAATTGGTGTCTTTGGATCTTAAATTTTTAAGTTTGGTATCTCTTAGTTATTTTTCTTTTTTCTTAAATTTTGAAAATAAAAAAAATCTTTTATCTTTCATTAATTTTTCGAAAATCTTGACTAACTTTCCCTATCTTGATTTAAAAAGTCTAAGTTTGGTATTTTCTTGTTGGTAAAGTTTAAATTTTTGAATTTCAAATATTATTTTTTCATATCTTTTTCAAATGTTTATCTTATCCTTCCATCTTTCTTTAAATTTCAAAAATACTATCTTATCTTACTTTAATCTCAAATTTTAAAATTCAATTTCAAAATTCAAAATTCAAAATTTAAAATTCCAATTTCAAATTTCAAAATCAATTTTTTAAAAAAAAAAATCAAATTTCAAATCTTATCTTTACAAATCTTTTTCGAATCTTTATCATATCTTCTTGCTTTAAGTCCTTCTTATCTTATCTTCTTTTTAATTTTAAAACTTTTAAGTCTTTACTTTCTTTTAAAATTAAATTTCAAAATCAAATCATTTAAATTGTTTTCCACTCTTGTTAGTTGGTTAGTTACTTGTTTTATCTTATTTTGATTTTGAAAGTTTGGTATCTCTCTAATTCTTCTTTCTCTATCTTCTATTTTCGAAAAATTTCTACTTCTTTCTCCCTCTCCTTTTTCGAAAATTCTTACCTATTTCTCTCTCTTCTATTTTCAAAATTCTTCTCTTTCTTTTTTCTATTTATTTTTTGAAAACTCTTTTAACTTAAAAGATATATTTCTTTTCTTTTCTTCTCTTCTAACTCTCTCAAAGGACCTCTATACTCTGACATAGAGAATCCTTTTTTTCTTTTCTTCTTGCATTCTTCCTTCTTATTTATGAGCAGAAACAGAGATAAAGAACCTCTTTTTGATCCTAACCCTGAATCTAAGAGGACTCTAAGGAGGAGTTTACAACAATTAAGAGCGCAACACTCCAGAGGAAACCTCACAGAACTTTTCGAACAAGAAGCTGAAAATATAGACATGGCAGCCAACCCTAATGGTGAAGGAGACGCAAGGAAGGTCCTAGATGACTTCACTGCACCCACTTCTAACTTCTATGGAAGAAGCATCTTTATACCTGCCATTGGTGCAAATAACTTTGAGTTGAAGCCTCAACTGGTCACTTTAGTTCAACAGAACTGTCAATTTCATGGACTTCCACAGGAAGATCCCAACAGATTCATATATGATTTCTTGCAGATCTGTGATATTGTCAAGACCAATAGAGTTGATCCTGAAATCTACAAGCTTATGTTTTTCCCCTTTGCTATAAGGGATAGAGCTAGGTTATGGTTGGATTCTCAGCCTAAGGAAAGCCTAGACTCTTGGAAAAAGGTGGTCAATGCATTCTTGACCAAGATTTTTTCACCTTAGAAGCTGAGTAAGCTTAGGGTGAAAGTTCAGATCTTCAGGCAAAAGAGGGTGAATCCCTCTATGAAGCCTGAGAGCGGTACAAGCAATTGATTAGAAAATGCCCTCCTAACATGATTTTAGACTGGACCATGTTAAATATCTTCTATGATGGTCTTTTTGAGATGTCCAAGATGGCATTGGACCACTCTGCTGGTGGTTCACTCCACTTGAAGAAAACACCTGAAGTGGCACAAGAACTCATTGACATGGTTGCTAACAACCAATTCATGTATACTTCTGAGAGGAACCCTGTAATCACTGGGGTAGCTCAGAAGAGAGGAGTCCTAGAGATTGACACTCTGAATACCATATTGGCTCAGAACAAGATCCTGACCCAACAGATCAACATGATCTCTCAGCATTTGACTGGACCACAAGCTGCAGCTGATAGCACTCAAGAAGCCTCCTATGAAGGAGAGGCATATGATCCAGATCAACCCATGATGGATGAGGTTAACTATTTGGGAAACTCCTCAGGAAATCCCAATAATGAGCCTTATGGAAACACCTACAACTCATCATGGAGGAATCATCCCGACTTTTCATGGAGGGATCAACAGAAGCTTCAGCAAGGCTTCAACAACAATCAAGGTGGAAGAAACCAGAATAGGTTTAATAATAAACCATTCCCATATTCTCAGCAACAGATAGAGACTCCTAGGAAGAGCCTTTCTGACTTAGCCATTATAGTTTCCAATCTCTTTAAAACCACTCATAGTTTCATTACTGAAACAAGATCCTCCATCAGGAATCTGGAGGTACAGATTGGTCAGTTGAGTAAGAAAAATCCTGAGACTCCTCCTAACACTCTTCCTAGTAACAATGAAGCAAACTCAAGAGAAGAGTGCAAGGCCATTTCTGTAGAAGTTGAGGCCGAAAATGAAGAGGAGAAGATGGCATTGAATGCCAGCAAGGGAGTAGCTAGGCATTCAACGCCTAAGGAGGAGCAGTTACTGGCGTTGAACGCCTGCAATGGAGTAGAAGATGGGTGTTCAGTGCCCAAAGAGGGAGCAATCCTGGTGTTGAACGCCACAATAGGAGTAGCTATGAGTTCAACACCTACTAAAGATCCCTTTGTTGAAGAACTAAAGGAAACCAAGGCTCATGAGGAGACCATAGAGGTTCCCTTGAATGCCTTGTTGCAGATTATAGACTCTAAAGAATACTCCTCCTCTGATGAGGAAGAGGAAACTAGGGAAGAGTAAATTACTCGGTACCTAGGGATTCTGATGAAGTTAAATGCCAAATTATTTGGAATAGAGACATTGGAGGAAGAACCTCTAGTGCTCACCAAGGAACTCAATGCCTTGGTTCAGAAGAAACAACCTCAGAAGCTGTCGGATCCTTGACGCTTCCTAATTTCCTGCACCATAGGGACAATTACCTTTGAGAAAGCATTATGTGACCTAGGGTCAAGCATAAACCTCATGCCTCTCTCTGTAATGGAAAGGCTGGGAATATTTAAGGTGCAAGCTGCCAAGATCTCATTGGAGATGGCAGACAAGTCAATGAAAAAGGCATATGGTCTAGTAGAGGATGTCTTAGTAAAGGTTGAAAACTTTTACACCCCTGTAGATTTTATCATCTTAGATACTGGAGGACATGTGGATGAATCCATCATCCTTGGAAGATCTTTCCTAGTTACAGCCAATGCCATAATTGATGTAGCAAAGGGAGAGCTAGTTCTGCAATTATGGGAGGATCACATCTTATTCAAAATGCCCGAACCTAACTGCTTCTCTAAGGGAGAGACAATTGTACAACACTTAGTGTTCTAACCCTCTCTCTCAGTGCAGAGCTATACAGAGTCCCTAGATACCAAATCTAAGTTTGGTGTTGTGAAACCATCCACAAGCACTGAGAATAAGGGTTCTAAGAAGAAAGTACCTAAAGACTGGAGGGATAAGAAAATCCCCACTGAAGGCCTCTCACCTGCTATGAGAGTTGTCTTCACAGACAACCCAGTGATTCTACACACTGTGAACAAGATCCCGTCTCTAGAACACGTGGAACTCATCCATGAGAGCACGAGGAAGAAGTTCACTGTGAGGGGTGACATTCTGAGCCCCTATCCATCTTCGTAAAGGAGCTAACCGTCAAGTTAGTGATGTTAAAAAAGTGCTTGTTGGAAAGCAACCCAACCATAACTAGAGTCTTCCTGTTTTTCCTTAAGTTTATTTATCTAACATTAATTTATTTTGATAATTATTTCTTTAAGTTGTGATCATGTGTAGTTGTTAGAACAGAGACAGAGACGTTTAAGAGATAGAAGTAGAACACCCTGGAGTACACCCCTTGTTGGCATTGAACGCCAGACAAGGAGGTAAGAGGGGCGTCCAATGCCCCAATGGGTAAGAAAGCTGGCGTTGAACGCCATCCAGGAAGCAGAGGCTGGGCGTTCAACCCCCACAATAGAGCAAGAAGCTGGCCTTTAGAGGCTGGGTATTCAACGCCCTATATGGAGCAGGAAGCCGGCTGATAAACCATTATTTTATGGTTTATATTATGTTTAATTGAGTGGTTTTATCAAGTCTTTTACCAACTTATTCATATGATTAGCATGATATTACAAGTCCTTCCCAAAATTGTTCTATGATTGAAAACTTGCTTCCTAAAGATCTTTTAATTGTGTATTTTTATTCTCCTTTATACCATTCGAAGTCGTGATCTGTGTGTTAAGTGTTTCAGGCTTCATAGGGCAGGAATGGCTTAGAGAATGGAGAGGAAGCTTACAAAAATGGAAGGAACACAAGAAATTGAGGAGATGACCAGCAAGAAGCGACGTGGACGCATGGCTCACGCATCCGAGCGAATTGGAGAAAATCACAGAGGCACAAACGCGTGCCTGACGCGAGCGCACGGATTGGAATCTGCACGAGTGACGCGAATGCGTGGACGATGCGCACGCGTGGCAAGGAAAAACACTGGATGACGCGAACGCGTGGACGACGCGGTCGCGTGACGTGCGCGATCTGCAGAATTTACAGAAATTGCCGGCATGGATTTTGGGCTGCATTTTAACCCAGTTTTTGGCCCAAAAACGCAGATGAGAGACGGGGAACATGCAGAGACTAGAGAGGACTCTCATTCCGGAAAGTTTTTTAGTTTTTAGATATGATTTTACTCCTCCTCTAGGTTTTCTCTCAACACATTCATAGTTGTTAGAATTTTGTTTTATTGCTTTTTGGATTGGGATATTGAGAAGAGTTATTACCTCCGCCAATACTTCATCATGCTAGTTTGTTTTCTTACTTTTCGCTTACTCTTTCATATCCTTAATTTGTCCAGAGTTACAATTGGATTATTTTTATAATTTATTAATACAAGAACCTTTTTTAATTTTAATTGATCTTTTTGATTATTGTTTATCATGTCTTTCTTTATTTTCCTTTTTAATTTTGTGAAGTTTACATTCATGATAATGGAGTAGTCCTCTAACTTGATTGGGAGTTGATTAAAAGGAGAATCTTGAGTTGGAATACTCAAAAGCTAAATTGTAATTGGGTTTATTGTTGGCTGGCTCTCTAGTCACTAACACTAATCCTTCCCAAGGGAGAGGATTAGAACTTGTGAATAGAAGTAGACTTCCAACTTACTTGACTTTCCTTTACTCAGGAAAGGGTAACTAAGTAGAAACAACCTTCAATTATCAATTGATCTTGAGAGAAATCCAACAAGGATAGAACTTCCGATTAATCTACTCCCGGTCAAAATTTTTATTTGAATTACATAAATTCTTTGATTTAATTTCCTGTTTATCAAACTCAAAAACATTTTGGAAAACCTCTAATTAATAAAATAGCACATCTTTCTGCAACTCGTTGGGAGACGACCTGGGACTCCTACTCCCAGTATTTTTATTCTAATTTTGTGACGACCCTTCTAAATTGATGAGCAGATTTTCGTTGGTTAAGAACTGTACTTGCAACGTATCTCTTACATTAATTTCTTAATCTGCCAATTTCTGCTGTGTCAATTTTTGGCGCCGTTGCCGGGGAGTTGCAATAGTGTGCTAATTTATTGGTTGGAATTTATTTATTTTCATTTTATTTTATTTTGTCTTTGTCACCATGAGCTGTATGTTTCTTCAACTGAATGACACGTTCATTGCCTGATCCGAGCTTAGCCGCTTTTGATCCTGAAATTGAAAGAACTATTTCACGTATTAGGCGAGCTCGACGTCGGTTAGCCTCTGAGGGTGGTGAAGTGATTGTCATCGATTCACCAGTCTCATCTGAGGGCGAATCTGAACCGCCATTTGAGGAAGAAACAAGCTCCTCTACTACTGATTCGGTTGACTCATGTGCAAGTAACATGGCAGTACCTAGGAGAGTTACTATCCAGGAAGCAGAAGCCTCAGATTTTACACTGCAATCGTATCAAGCGCATCACCCAGCGGTGGCTGCAGATTTTGAACTAAAAATTGCGCTACTTAACTTGATGCCCAAGTTTCATGGCTTACCTGCTTAAGAGCCTATCAAGCACCTTAGAGATTTTCAGACAGCCTGTTCTACTGTTAAGCGTGATGGTACAGATGAAACTTCTATTCTGTACCATTCTCTCTTGAGGGAAAGGTGAGAGAGTGGTACTACACTCAACCTGGAGTGACTGTTGCTAACTGGGATAAGCTTAGAAGAGAATTTTTGGAAAAATACTTCCCAGCTGAAGTTACTAATAGATTGAGGAAAGAAATTTCCATGATTATTCAAGGCGAATTCGAGACTCTCTACGAATATTGGGAGCGCTTCAACAATCATCTGGAAGTATGTCCCCACCACATAATTGACAAGTTGGTGTTGCTCGGATACTTCACACAGGGCATGAAGCCTCAAGATAAGACCACATTGGAAGGTGCTAGCAATGGGTCTATGAAAAAGTACAAGACCACTAATAAAGCATGGAAATTGATCAGCGACTTAGCTGAATCCACTAGGAATCACAAGCAGAGGCAAAGCCACTCAAAAGCTGTTGCAGAGGTATCCTCTAGCAGAGAGACTACTGCTCTAACTCAGAGTATATGTGAAATGACCAACTTACTGAAGCAGATGCAGTTGAATCAACAACAAGCTCAGCAAGCTCTACCTTCTCCACCACAACAAAGCCAACAGTTGGTTTCACAAAGAGTATGCGGGATCTGTGCTGATTATAATAATTATACTGATGAATGCCCACAGCTCCAACAGGAAGACAACACTGTGGCAGCCACTCATAACTTCTATGACCGCCCAAATCAAGGATACAATCAAGGTGGCAACTACAACCATGGATGGCAGGACAATTCCAACCAAGGTTGGAGAGATAACTCTAACCATGGTTGGAGGGACAATCATAACAGAGGAGGCAGAGATAACAATAGAAACCAGAGGTGGAATAACAATAACAACATCAGACAACAAAATTAGAATCAGGCCTACAGAGCACCTCATCTAAGGCAGCCCCAAGCATCTCAGTAGACCCCTCAGATCACTTATCCCTCTTCATCTTCTAATGATGAGTTACTATAATCTATTGATCGGAGACAGCAGGCCATGGAAAACAACCTTGCTTCTATTCTAAATGGTCTGAACTCTACCTTACAAGCTCTTGTCTCACAGATTGGATCACTAAATAACTCCAACAACCAGTATTTGAGCTCCAGTGGAATCCCCTTTCAACCATTACCCAACCCCAAGGGTGGCATCAATGCCATCACCTTGAGGTCCAGAACCACATTACAGGAGAGGAACCATGAAGAACCAAGCCCACCAGAATACACTCCAGCTGAAGATGTAGTAGAAGTGGAAGATGCTGAAGAGGAAGAGGACGTACAAGACATAGTTGAAGAAGAGGAAGCTCAACTACAGAATAAAGCACCAAAGGATGCTGAAGCCACAGATAATGCCCGTCCTATCCCCTTTTCATAACTCGCAAGGAAGCCTAGAAAGCAGATGGAACTTGACCCCAAAATGGTAGAAATATTCAAAAAGGTTGAGGTAATTGTTTCCCTTTTTGATGTTATTCAACAAGTACCTAAATATGCGAAGTTTCTAAAGGATTTATGTATACATAAAGATAAAATTAATAAATTAGAAACTATTCTTTTAGGTAGTTCTATCTCTACTTTAATGGGAGGTATACCTGAAAAATATAGTGATCCAGGTCCATGTATAGTTAACTGTACCATTGGAGGTGTGATATTTTCTGACTGCATGTGTGATTTAGGAGCGTGTGTTAGTATAATGCCTTTGTCTATATATGATACCTTGAGGCTCCCTCCCTTAAAAAGGTCGACAACTCGTTTTGTGTTAGCAGATAAAAGTATTATTACAGTGGTTGGAATTGCTAAAGATGTATTAGTGAGCATTAAGAGGCTCACATTTCCCATTGACTTCTATATCCTGGAAATGCCCCGTAATGACTCAAGGAGGCCATCATCAATCCTGTTTGGAAGACCATTCTTGAAGACTTCAAAGTTCAAACTGGATGCATTCTCAGGAACTTACTCTTTTGAGATAGATGGCAGAATAGTGAAGTTCAGTTTAAATGAAGCTATGAAGCACCCTCCGGAAGATCATTCTATCTCCCAATGTGACATCATTGATGAAACTGTAGCTGAAGTTCACCAGGAAGAATTAAAAGAGAAGTACATAGGGCAAGGTTCAAGTGTGGGGACACTTTCTGAAGACAATGAGAGCACTTTGCCATTATCACCAGCTCCGGATGATCCAGAGCCTGGCTATGAGCGAAAATTAGAATTAAAGCCCCTCCCTCCATACCTCAAGTACGCTTACCTTGAGGACGAGCAGAAGTTCCCAGTTATCATTGCAAGGGAACTCACTTCTCAACAAGAAGACCAGCTACTCAGTGTGCTGAGAAAACATAAGAAAGCAATTGGATAGAGCTTGGTGGATATAGTAGGCATCAACCCTCAAGTTTGTGAGCATAGAATATTCTTAGAAGAGGGAGCAAAGCCTGTCCGTCAACCTCAAAGAAGATTGAATCCCACCATCTTAGAAGTTGTCAAGAAAGAAGTGACCAGGCTACTTGAAGCAGATATCATTTACCCCATCTCAGATAGCGAATGGGTCAGTCCAGTACAAGTAGTGCCCAAGAAGTCTGGAATCACAACAGTACGGAATGAGCATGGAGAGCTTCTGACAACTAGAGTGCAGAATTCATGGAGAGTTTGCATTGACTATAGGCGTCTCAACTAAGCCACTCGTAAGGATCATTACCCCTTTCCATTCATTGATCAAATGCTTGATCGCCTGTCAGGTAAATCCCATTATTACTTTTTAGATGGTTATACAGGCTATTTTCAAATTCATATAGCTCCTGAAGATCAGGAAAAGACTACTTTTACATGTCCTTTTGGAACTTATACTTATAAGAGAATGCCCTTTGGCTTATGCAATGCACCAGCTACTTTCCAAAGGTGCATGATGAGTCTTTTCTCTGACCTCTTTGAGAACTGTATGGAGGTTTTTATGGATGATTTTAGTGTATATGGTGATTCATTTAGCCTTTTCTTGGATAGTTTATCTAGAGTGTTGGATAGATGTATTAGTACGAACCTTGTATTGAATTTTGAAAAATGTCACTTTATGGTAAACCAAAGGATTGTACTAAGACATGTTGTATCTAATACTGGCATTTTCGTAGATCTAGCAAAAGTGGACATTATTTCCAGTTTACTTTACCCCTCCTCCGTGAGGGAAGTACGTTCGTTCCTTGGCCATGCAGGTTTTTACACGATATTTATTAAGGAATTCAGTAAGGTAGCATTGCCTTTATCCAGATTGCTGCAGAAAGATATTGAGTTCGAGTTTAGTGAAAGTTGTAAGCAAGCTTTTGATAAGCTAAAATCGCCCTGGCTTAAGCTCCAATTGTGAGAGGACCAGACTGGAGTCAGCCATTTAAAATTATGTGTGATGCTTCCAATCATGCAGTAAGAGCGGCGCTGGCTCAGCGTGAAGGTAAGGATCCTTTTGTAATTGCTTATGCGTCTAAGACTTTAGACGCTGCTCAGTCCAATTACACTACCACTGAGAAAAAGCTTCCTGCTATTGTTTTTGCTATGGATAAATTTCGAGCCTATTTACTTGGTGCTAAAGTAGTAGTGTACTCAGACCATGAAGCTCTAAAATATATATTGGCTAAAAAGGAATCCAAACCAAGGCTTATACGTTGGATACTGCTACTACAAGAATTTGATTTAGAAATTAAGGATAGGAGTGGTACCCAGAATCTAGTGGCAGACCACTTGAGTCACCTTGAGCACATTAAGGATGACTCCTCTCCTATAGATGATAATTTCCCATTTGATAACCTGCAAGTAGTATCTGAAGTAGTCTCTTGGTATGCACCTGTAGCTAATTATCTAGTTAGCCACACTTTTTCCCCAAATTTTACTAAGCATCAAAGAGACAAGCTGAAAAGCGAGTCCAAATATTATATCTGGGATGATCCATATTTATGAAGGTGTGGTGCTGACCAGGTAACTAGACGGTGTATGCCTCAATCAGAATTCCAGTCTATTTTAGAAGCCTGCCACTCATCTGAGAGTGGAGGACATTTTGGCCCTCAAAGAATAGCTAGAAAAATTCTAGACTGTGGATTCTGGTGGCCTTCTCTTTTTAAAGACGCTGCTGAATTTTGTAAATCTTGTTCCCCTTGCCAAAGGTTTGATAATATATCCAAGAGGGATGAGATGCCTCAACAAATTATGCTTTTCTGTGAAATTTTTTATGTTTGGGGCATTGACTTCATGGGTCCATTTCCAAATTCTAATGGTTACTTTTATATATTGTTAGCTGTAGATTACGTTTCTAAATAGGTGGAAGCAATTCCTACCCGCATTGATGATGCTAACACTGTTGTTTCCTTTGTTAGAAACCATATCATTTGTCGCTTTGGATCACCACGAGCAATCGTGAGCGATCAAGGCACCCACTTTTGTAACAGGAGACTAACAAGATTACTGAAAAAACATAGGATAATTCATAAAGTAGCAACAGCCTACCATCCTCAGACTAATGGGCAAGCCAAGGTGTCTAACAGAGAAATAAAGCGTATATTGCAGAAGATAGTCAAACCTCATAGAAGAGACTGGAGCACCAGGCTACAAGATGCACTCTGGGCATACAGAACAGCATAGAAGACACCCATTGGGATGAGTCCCTTCCGTTTAGTTTATGGAAAAGCCTGTCACCTCCTAGTTGAGGTAGAGCACAAAGCCTTTTGGGCAGTGAAAGAGTGCAACATGGGATTTGAGAAAGCCGGAGCTGAAAGGAAGTTGCAACTGCAAGAATTAGAAAGCCTTCGCCTAGAAGCTTATGAGAACTCCAGGCTGTACAAGGAAAAGATGAAGGTTGTGCATGATAAGCACATCAAGAGGAGAGAGTTCCAACCTAGGGACTTAGTCCTCCTTTACAACTCCAGACTGAGGCTCATGCCAGGCAAGTTGAGGTCAAGATGGGAAGGTCCCTATAGAGTAGAGAAGGCTGAGCCGTACGGAGTTTTCCACCTGAGTCATCTTTCAAGCTCTGAATTCATCAAAGTCAATGGACATCGCTTAAAGCTATATCATGGTGAGAAGATGAAGAAAAACAAGGAGCTAGAGATCTTCCTCATAGAGGATCCACCAACAGCAGAAGACTGAGCTAGTGGAGCGTCCAACTTAAGGACGTTAACGCAAAGTGCTGGGTGGGAGACAACACACCATGGTATGATCGGTCCTTTCTCTCTTCTTCGTTTTCTTTTTCAATAACTCTTCTCATTATTAGTACATATAGTTTGCATCTTCATTTGCAAATTGCATATAAAAAAAATGCACGCGACACGACAGCGTTGCCGACGCGCCCGCGTCATATGTGCGTTGGAAAGAAAACTACATTGAACAGAGAGTCACGCGAAAGTGTGGCTGAAGGCGTGCCTTTGGCACAAAATCACCCACGTGACCGCATCACTAACGCATTCGCATCATTTACGAAATAGCCCCCCACGCGTTCGCGTCGCTCACGCGTACGCGTGGCTCTGTAAAATCGACGTAAATGGGTGCATGGCAGAGAGTTATATTGGAGTAGGGCTAGAACCTTGCTAAGAGCACCAGCCCTATCACGCGAACGCATGTACCACGTGTCCGCGTCGTTTTCAAAATATAGCCATTCACGCGATCACGTCAACCACGCGAACGCGTCACCCTAAAATTTGGCAAAATGAGTTTCAAACAAAGAGTTGCGCGAATGCGAGGCTGCTCTCGTGCCAATAGCACAAATCAACTCACGCGACCGCGTGACTTACGCGTTTGCGTCACTTGAAAACACCGCACACCACGCGACCGTGTCACTCTTGCGTCCGCGTCACATGCGGCGTACAGCTTATCCAGATCAGCCAAATATCTTATCTTTTCTTCCTCAAATCCTAATTTTTTCTTATCCCTTCTTATTTCTTTTTTCTCCATTCTTCCTCCTTCATTCTTTCTCACTTTCTCCTTCCTCTTTTTCACCACCATTATCAAGGTTTTTCTTTTCTTCTTCCCTCTTTACTTTTCTATTCTTATTCTTATTTTTATGCTTTCTTCTTCTTTTTCTTTTTACTTTCATTATCTATGTTTTCTTTTTCCTTTTTCTTTTTAAACCCTTTTTTATTGATGTTGAAAATTTATTTGGGTCATTATTTTCTATATTTTGCTTGTGAATTATTAAGGAATTGTTTGACAATTATATATTACTTTTTATAGGATTGCTTGCATGTTCAATTTAATCCTTTCAATACCTTACTTACCATGCATGCTAAGTGTTTGTGAAAAAGCCCGTATAGCGTCATGCACTACTTTTATGTTATCCCACTTTAATGCTTGTTTTTCACAAATACCCCTTTTATATTTTATTAATTAAATATAATTGTCCATACAAACATATTATTAGTTTGACAGACTTGGTAATCTAACTTGGACATTGAATGCTTGATCTATGCTACTCATGCCTTTACCAGCATGCCAATAAACATCTTGCATTTAATTGCCATCACATGCACTTGCTTTGTTATAATTAATGAACTTTTCACATGTAGTCTAGACCATGTGTTAACGACATCTTTCTTTCCCGTGCATTGATTACCACCCATTGTATTCGCTCCTTTGCTCGAACCCTTAGCTTTACATATTACTTTCTCTTTTCTTTTTCAGGATGGCCACCAAGAAAGGCAAGGAGAAAGCTACTCCCAAACCACCAGCAAAGGGAGGAACAAAACGAGCACTAGTGGCAGAGCCATCTTCAACAGCAGTAAAACCCTCAACATAAAGAATCAAGAGGATCATCAAGGTCGATGAAAAAGAAAAAGCCTTCCCAGCAAAGGACACTGCGTGGTTTCCTAACCGCTACTGTGAGCAGATGTTCTCTATCCTGGCAGAAAGGAATTACAACAATAAATACCTTCTTATCCTCCTGACCAACATTGCTACCTTTGTTGAGCCGCAAATTGAACGAAGACAACGGAGATTCCTACGGAGATAATCACGGCAGGTTAATCTTTCATGGGTAGTTAAATTCTACTTCAATTTCCACTTGCCAACTCTGCAGTCTGTCTATGTCTGTCAGAAATAAGTCCCCACTACAGACGAGGCCATTCAACGAGTTTTAGATCCTCCCCCTGCTCCAGAGGGACTGGACGCATTTCAAGAAGCCACACTAAAGCGCCAGATGTACCAATTTGACTGGGATGCCGTTCTCAGAGTTATCGCACTACCTGGCAGCAGATGAATTTATGGATACCATCGTTCTCGACCTAAGGTAATATCGGCTTCCGCACTTACCTTGGAGGCTCGCGTATGGGCACAGATTATGTCCCATTACGTTTTTCTGAGCACTCATGAGTCCTCCTTCACTGTAGACATGGCTGTTCTACTCTGGTGTATCATTACAGACCAGCTTCTAAACCTACCAAGACACATCCGGAATGCCATGGGACACGTACAAATTGTGGGGCAACTTACCTTTTCCCGCCTTGGTCTCAGATCTCGTCTTCGCAGCCGGAGTCTCCTACAGGACTGGGGACACCAAAGCCATGCTTCCACAGGATGATCAGTACGTCCGTAACGGGAAATATTTCAGGCCGCCAATAGCCACTACCAGCTAGCCTGCAGAACCAGCTGTAGACATTCCTCCTTCCACACCACAAGCAACTTCAACAAGTCATCTGCTCCATCAGATACTGGAGAGGTTGGACCGGTAAGAACAGAAAGCGAAGCTACGAGAGCGCCGCAACCAGCGCCATTTCAAATACCTCGAGGAGCTACTCACAGTAAACCACAAAGACCTAGACACTTCGGACTCCACTTCATTTATTAGCACAGGGAGCCATGACGGTCCCGACTGTGGAGATACTGCTACCAGCCCACCTTTGTTCCTGACAGATGGCACCGAGGACGGTGCAAAGCCTTAAGTGTGGGGAGGTCGGTCAGTACCTGACTTCCGGAGGTAATTTCTCTTCCTTAAAACCAATAAAATAGGATATTTAGTTAGTTTTTCTTTTGTAGAATAGGATAGATTGCATATTAATAGGTTAATTGCATGCATGTTCTACTTGATTGAAAAGATAATAAGTTTTTTTAAGATCCTATTTTTTGAAAAATTTCACTAATTTAAATAAAAACTTTTATGTTAAATTTGCTTGAAATTGTATTTGGAACATAGTTTAAAAAATCCAAGAATACACAACCCGTGAGATTTTGAGCCTAAATACATGGTTATATTATTTAACCATAATTGTTTTATTCTTGTGTGTTTACTTCTCTATGATCGTAATCTATATTTTGTTTTATCCTATGTGTCCAACATTTAATATATTTATATGCTTGCATATGATTGAGACCATTATTTGTTTAGCTCGCTTATCGCAAATAAGCCTACCCTTTAAATTACCTTTGTTAGCCATTTTGAGCCTTTAAATCCCATTTGTTCTATATTTTGCCACGTTACTAGCCTTAAGCATAAATAAATAAATAAGGGAACACAATTACCCCAATGCCAAGTCAATAAAAGATCAATGCATATGTGATAAAATTAAAATAAAAGTTAATACATGAGTATGGAATGTAAAAGTGAAATTTTGGGTAGCTAGGTATGAAATTTGAAGTTATATAGAATATATATATATGATAGGTGAAAGCTTAGGTTAATTAAAGACTCAATTTATAAGCTCACTTGACCATATATACCCTTACCCATACCTTAGCCCCATTACAACCTAGAAAAGACCTCATGATGTTTGCATTGGTATATTAAATGTTGTTGATTGGTTAGGTGCAGGACAAAAATTAGAAAGCATGATTAGGGAAGGATAGAGTGATTACCCTATACACTAGAGAGACTAGAGCATACATAAATCATAAGTGAGGGTTCAATGCTTAATTCTATGTTCCCTGCTTTCATGAGCTA